>NW_020954596.1:70973817-71009645 GCF_900497805.2 Vombatus ursinus | reverse complement strand
ATAGCATTTTCCATCATGAGACTTTTGGAGATATCTTAGATCCTTATATTGCTGAGAAGGGCTAAGTCTGTCAAAGTTCGTCATCGCACAATGTGACTGTTACTGTGTACAATGTTCTCCTGGTTCTGCTCATTCCACTCAGCATCAGTTGATACAAGTCTTTCCAGGTTTTTCTGAAGTCCACTTTCTCATCATTTTTTTTCTTTTCTTTCCTTTTCTTTTTTTTTTTTGCTTATCGTGTCTTATACACAATAGTATTCCATTACATTCATATACCACAATTTGTCCAACCATTCCCCAACTGATGGACCTCCCCTTGATTTCCAAATCTTTGCCACCACAGAAAGAGCTGCTATAAATATTTTTGTACATGTGGGTCCTTTTCCCATTTTTATGATCTCTTCGGGATATAGCCCTAGAAGTTCTGTTGCTGGTTCAAAGGGTTATGCACATTTTTATAGCCCTTTGGGCATAGTTCCAAATTGCTCTCCAGAATGGTTGGATCATTTCACAACTCCACCAATAATGCATTAGTCCAATTTTCTCACATCTTCTCCAATATTCGTCATTTTCATGTTTTGTCATGTTAGCCAATCTGATGGGTGTGATGTGGTACCTCAGAGTTGTTTTAATTTGCATTTCTCCAATCAATAGTGATTTACAGCATTTTTTCATATGACTATAGATAGATTTAATTTCTTCATCTGAAAACTGCCTATCCATACAAAGGCCTTCATTTTACAGAGCAATAATCTAAATTCCAGGGGAAGTGACTTGCCTGGGACTATACACATAGTAGCCAAACTGCAATTTAAACTGAAGTTCTTTATCTCAAAATCCAAGTCTCTTTGCGCTATTTGGAAAATATCTCCTTTTAACTTAAAAAAAAACAATTTCTGAGAAGAGGTTTCATGAGGCTGCCAAAGGGGTCCATGGCATAAGCTAGATTAAGAACCCCTGATCCAAAGATACATTCAATGTTATGGATTTGGAACACGGTCATTGATGTGTCCTTTTCACTTTTCTGAGATCTCCTACTACACTAACCATATTTAATGAGACAACTTGAAATACAGGACTCAGTCATTAAATTTGTGCTCCTCTATTGCTTAAATTGGAACACAGACTTCTTTGATGTCTCCTCAGATGACCTAGAAGAGGATTCTGCACACCATGTATGCTCAGCAAATGTTATTCAGTTCAATTCAGCAAATATTTATTGAACATTTACTGGGTGCATGCAAGTTAACTCAAGTGGTTATAGTGTAATATTAATGAGGCCAAAGCTAAGAGTGTGACCCTTGCCCTTACCCCACTTTCACCACCAGATCAGCTAGTTAGACAGAGACAATTCTGGAATAAAAAGAGGGGAACAAGAGAACTATTATTTATTTATTAACTCCCTACTATGTGCTAGGGCATGTGGCCTCAAAGCCCCATGTGGCTTTCTAGGTCCTTGGGTGCAACCTTTTGACTGAGTCCAAGTTTTATAGAACAAATCCTTTTATAAAGGTGATTTATTCTGTGATGTTTGTATTTAGTCAAAGGGCCACACTTGAGGACCTAGATGGCCACATATGGCCTTGAGGCTGCAGGTTCCCCACCCCTGTGCTTGGCATTATGCTAAGCATTTTGTAATTATCACATTTTACCCTCATAAAATAGCTTTTTATTAAGTAAATTCTTAATAAACATTTTATTCATTCATTTCTTACTTTATGTATAGTAATATTACAATACATTTATGTATCTATATAATGTCATACTATAATCATTGGTATTGATATTATTCTTAAAGTGTCAGTTCCACAAAGATGGGCACCATATTTTATCTAAACTATTTATCTAGGACTCATATCACCTACCTTATGCCTCTTGGTAAAGAGGTTATAGACTAGAGTTGTGGAATTCTCATACATTTTCAGAAATGACCAAGGTATTGATTCATTTTGCTTGACTTTACTCACCTGTTACAAAGAAGGGTACTACATTGAGTGGGGGAGTCATTGGTGAGTTATTTTCTTCTGTTTTATAGCTTAGGAAAATGAGACAGCAGAGGTTAAGCCACTTACCTAGAGTCTTAGAAGTAGATGTTTGAAACCAAGTTTGAACTCAAGTCTTCCTGATTTTGGGGTCAACAATCTATCCACTCCACTCATTATCTCAGTTAAAAGGTACCTCTGATTTATTTACATGGGATGCATGCAGTTAGTAACAGATGTTACAAAAAGAAAGACAAGTAGCTAACTCCAAACCAACGACCACAATTGGAAATTATGCCTACAATACTATTGTACTGATGCTGGCTCAGTAATTCTATCTCTGATCCCAAAGAACAACATAATTAATGTTGACTAACACTATCATAATAATATAATTTTGTTTTCTTAGAGAGGATTTTCTCCTAAAGAGTAATTAGGGAAGAGAAATATTGGAAGGATATAACAAGGTAATGAAATAGTACTTGATTAAAAGTAAGTTTTTCCAACATGTCTTTTGTCCAGCATGACCTTTTACTTCTTCAAGACTAATGTAACTCATTTGTCACTGCTTGTAGGAGATTCTTGCAAGGCAGTATACCTTGAGATCACTCAAGGGCAAACTACTTCCTTAGGAAATAAAGCCTACTTATAAGGGATGCAGGAAATGCTAAAAAAAAAAAAGCTATCTGTAATAGAAAGGAAAGAAGAATTAGAAAAAAATCTTAGGAATTCAAGTGATATAAAACCGATAAAAAATTGGATATTCCATTCAGTGACTAATCATTGTTCCCTATGGCTATAAGGTCCACTCTTCTCTTGATGAATTTGTTTCTATGCTATGAAAACCAGCTCAAATTCTCAAGCCTTCATGTAGTCTTCACTGAACTCCCAGGTGGCAAAATTAGACCCTTTATGTCCTTTGTAACATTGTGGTTTTATACATATCAAATGTCACATAATTCTATATTGCAGTTTCCTATTTATGTAACATATCAAGCCCCCCAGCAACCCCTACAAATTGTAAGCTCCATGAGGTCAGGTTCTGGGATTTAATTAAATGTTCTATCTTCCCCAGGACTTAAAAAAGTAGGACTTTAATAAATGTCTTGTGAAGTAACTGAAACAAGACACCTGCATTCTTTATATCCATAAATGTAACCATATTTGAAATATGTAAATTATGATCCAGAGTATAAAATGTAAATGTTACAGAGGATGATGATGAATCATTCTTAAAATGTTTACACTTAATTTTTTTTAATCAAATACCTTTTTCTAAGGATGATCCCTCAATGACAACATTAATAGGAAAACTGAAACAATAGCCTTTAAGGTGACTCTTTATCTTTATTTCTTGTTCTGTGTGAATTGAAATCATATTTTCCTTCACAAAGGTAAGCTATTAATGCTCAACTTAGGAAGTCTGCAACTTGTTTTTAATTTACCATGTTGAAACTCACTTTATTTGTGTCCTTAATTTCATGCTTTCTGATCTGATGCTAATTTATTCAGCAATTATTCTCAACCTGCAGCACACAGATAATGAGGCATAAGTGCAACTAAATCTTGTGATTTCTCTGATTGAAGCTGGGGTGGGGAGGCTTTAGTAGCATTCCCACAGATAGGGCCATAACGATACTCCATCTTTTTTAACTGTACCATTGCTTTAAGTGCTAGAAATAAGGGACCTCACTCAGAAATCCTTTTGTGATCTGTTGCTAAACGTGGCACATCCTAAAGACAGATACTGTCTGCCGGGGTTTGCTGATAGATGACTAAAAACCCACAGCTCCTGACTCAAATAGCTCATTTTCAATGCAAGGCACTTTCATGAAATGTTCAACAGTGCCAACTTCCACTATTCAATGAGATTCAGAAAATAGCAAAAAAGAAAAAAAAATACATGAGTCAGCCCTCTATCCCATCAAAACATCATTGCATTTCTGAGTTTCTTATGAGCTGCTCTACTTTGTGTTACCTATTGTGGAAATTAGCCAAGGGGCTGCTCTTCATAGATGTTTTTATGTTAATAAATTCAGAGCCGATACTTCCAAATCATAGAACTGCCAAATGTTGAGTTCTCTCTTCAACACCTGAGGTGATGTAAAATTTTTCGTAATCAGAACAAAGACCAAAAGGGGAAGCAAAAGCCTTGGGCCACATTTACCTGATCTCAAATTAGGTCAGGCGTAGAGCTGTGCTAAATTTACACTGAATAGGAGACTAGAAATACTTTGCAAAACACTATTTACAGCATAATTGAGGAATAACTCCTTCCATTCCCAGGGGGATGGCACATTCAGGTGCAAGAGACTGTTTAAAAAAATTTCACCTAATCGTGACTTATAAATTTATGACTTTATTTATGCTTGTCAATATACAATTTTTATTGACATTCCAGAATATTTTTAGATTACTTTTATTTATCTACCAATGTTATTAAAATAATTATTAATATATATATACTTTTTAATTTTTAAAGAAAAAATTAACCACATTTTTTCTAAGAAAATTCAATATTATATGGGAATTATTGCTTATATGATTGTAATGCCTTACACATAATAGATCATAGGATCATAAATCTAAAGTTAAAAGTATTTTAGAGACCATAGAGTCCAATTTCTCATATTTCAACTGACAAAAACTGAAATCTAGGGAGGTAAAATGACTTGGCCAGAGATGCAGTTATTAAGTGTCTGACACAGTATTTGAACCCCTATTTTCCTCATTTAAATGACAACATGCACTACACTCTGCTAGGTTGTCTTTTTATATATACAATAAAAGTTTATGAAATGGTTTGGAATGGAATGGAACTGAATACTGTAAATATATCTCAGAACAAAGTCCTCAGGAAAAACCTATTAGCAAATTCATGAATCATGTAAATACTGCAAATAAGTAATCAACTGATTATTTGTTACATTCCAGTTTTACCGTGACTGATTATAAGTCATTAGGGAGTATCGATAAATGAAACTGTATTGGAATTTTACAAGGATGTTTGAAAACAAAGGAAATGGTTATTCAGTAGAATGAATACTGGATTTGCAGTTGAAAGATGGACCCCACCCTCTCAGCTAAGGCCTTGCTTCATATTTCACTGAAAAAAAAAATGAGGTCATTCTCTAAGAGGTTTCTATTTTCCTTTTATATACATCTACTATCATTCAGAAATATTCCCCTGATCTCTTCCTCCCATTTCTCACATGAAGAAGTGGTCCTTTATTGTTTTTTTTGCAAAGTAAAGTATTCTGCCTGTATCCTTTTACCCATCTCTTCCAGAAGTTTCCTCATTTGGTTATCCTCACTATTAATCTTCAATCTCATCTCTCATCTCCTCTCATCTATCTACTACCTATTGATTAACATGTTAATGTCTCCCCCAATCTTAAAAAAAAGGAAAAGAAAAAAAAATCTCACTTAATCCAACTATCCCTGATAGCTACTCTCATGTGTGTATATATATGTACACACACACACGCATATAAACATATATATACATACATATATATGTGTACATAAATATATATGTGTATATATGTGTATATGTGTGTGTGTGTGTGTGTGTGTATATATATATATATATATATATATGTACAACTCCTCCTCTTCCAGTCTAACTGTTTGCAGTCTAACTTCTAATCTCATCATTCAATGGAAACTACTGATCTACTCTTTACAATGTGAAAAATGATCTTTTAATTGCCAGATATAATGGCCTTTTCTGGATCCTTATCTTAATTTGTCTGCAGCTTTTGCTGCCAATCAGCCTTTTTTGGATACTTTCTCCTCTTTAGGTTTTCTTGACACCTACAATGGGAAATACTCTTTCCCAATCTCCTTTGATGGATATTACTCCTGGACATTTCCATTATCTATAAGGGATCTTAACTAAGGGTCTGACTTAGAGCCACTTCCTTTTCCCCTCTATAACATTTTATTTGCTGATTTTATTAGTTCCCATGAGTCATATCATTTCTATGCAGATGATTCCCCTATCAGTATATCCAGTCCTAATTTCTCTTGAGCTCTCATTCCACATCACCAACTGCCTTTGGATATTTAAAACTGAATGTTCTTTAGGCAAATCAAGTTCAAAGTGTCCAAAAATAGAATTCATTAGCTTCTCCCCCAAATAAGAAGAAAAAAATAATCCTCTTTTTGACTTTCTTGATATTGTCACAATAAGACCATTCTTCCAATCACCCAAGCACCCAGCCTAGTTATCATTCTTGTCTCCTCACTCAAAATCACCTCACAATATCAATTCTCTCTCAAGTCTTCTTGTTTCTACCTGTACAACATTGCTAAAATGTGGCCTTATCTCCAGTCAGCTACTGATATATCCATTGCTTTACATCCAGATGATTGAAATAACCTCTTTCTTGATCACACTTCATGTCTCTATTCATTCCAATCCACCCTGTACTCAGCTACCAAAGTGAGTGTAGTAAAGCACTGATCTGATCTATCTGATGCCCTTATTTGATGTACTCCAGTGGCTCCTATTTCACCTAGGATCCAATATAAATAGAAATATTTGGTATTTAAAGGCATTTACAACATGACACTTTCTTCCCTCTTAAGGGCTCTTACACTTAACCACATTGACCTGTTTGTCATATTTGACACTAAGTCATTATTCCATGACCTTTCATTGTTGGTCCCCTGTGCCTTAAATTCTTTTCCTTCTCATCTCTACCTACTGGTTTTCCTGGATTCCCTCATTACTGTGTTCAAATTCCACATTCTACAATCTCTGGACTTATTAGTCTCCCTTCTGCTACGGGATTCCCTCTGAGATTGCCTTTTATTTAATCTGTATGTATCTTGCATGTATACAGTTATTTGGATGCTGCCTCCACTTTTAAAGTACCAGCTCTTTGATAGTAGGAATTCTGATCTTGTCTATGGTTCTGGGTACATATTCAGTCATTAAACATCCTGTTAAGCATTTACTTTACAGATGTTGGGTGACTACTTCCTGTTACTTCTCAAACCATCTCTCAACCTCAACTTCATCTTCTAAAAAATGGGGATAAAAATACTTGCACTATTTACTATGTAGAGTGAGACTACACTACCTTGCTTTAGAAATGTGCATGACTGTGTTGACAGAAAGGTGATAAATATTTCAACCCCAGAAACAAAGGCAGGATGTGAGGTAGAGTGAAAAGGGCAGGATTGAGAGTCAGGGACTTTGGGACTAATCCATATTCTACTGCTTCCTCCCTATGTAAACTTGTGTGAGTCACTTAACATAAGCCTCAATTTCCTCATCTATAGAGTGCATTACATTCCATAATCTCTATGGTTCTTTCCTAATTTAAATGTGTGATTCTTTGATCCTATGAATTTCCCCAAATCATTCTGTGGAGTAGAAGGGAGTAGAGATTTTCATCCCCAAAGGAAGCAAACACCTTCCTGATCATGAATGTATAGATCTTTAAAGTATTGAGATCTTACACCCTCCATGAATCTCTCCATCACTTTTTGAGTAAGCTATAATTTTGATTCTCTAGGGATACTGGTTTACCAAGATTCATAAGTAAACAGCATAACTATTAAGTATGGATGTTGGGGAATACAATGTCTTCTGTGGGAAAAGCTCATATTTATCACAATTCCCAAACATAATCTGTCCTATTTGCATCCCCTTTTTCTTTCTGGGCCCCAATGATTATCTACCTGTAATGACCAGAAGGGATATAGATACTGATGGACTAATCAAATTATCTATTTTAATCAGGGAAAAGAAATTTCTTCATCCTCCAGAGGGGCAACCTGGCATAGTGTTAAACATGATGTAACTCAGATACATACTATCTCTGTTACTCTGGGCAAGTAACTTAGCATCTTTTAGTTCTAGTTTTCTCATCTGTAAAATAGGAATTAGCAAATAGGCCAGGGCTGATCAGGTTGCATTGGTACCTCAGGTTTGATATTTTAAAAAATGAGACAGTTGACCATCTAGTAATTAACACAACATCAGTCAATCCTGAGGGTCCAGCTGGACTGTCCTTTTGACTTTTTGTACTCAGTCATGTAGGAAGCCATGTTAATAGCTCACAATTTTGTCCACTGATTCCACCAAACGTTAAGGACAGTTTAATTCCTTTTTAAGTAATCAAATAAGATCAACCAGGTAGATCACTTTGGAAACTTACACTATACAAATAAGAAATTTTATTACTATATCTTTTAAATGGCTATGAATTTCAGAGTAGACCCTGTAGTATCTTTGGACTATATACCATCAGGTCAATTTATACACAAAAAGAAAGATCTAAACATTTTCTCCATCTGTAAGGAATTCTATTCTTTGAAATTTGTGTAGGATATCTTTCAAAAAATTTGAATTTCTTTGGCTGTTTTTCTCCTTATTTTTTGCCTTTTTATATGTGGATTTTTTTTAAATCATTGAAATTTCAATAAAATGTGAACTCTTTGAGGGTAGGCATTGCTTTTTTTTTGTCTTTTATTCTGAGTGCTTATAGCAGTGCCAGGCACATAGTAGCTGCTTCATAAAGTCTTATTGAATTAAAACATATATTTGAAATGAACCATCATATACTATTAAAGTCATTTTCTGAAATTTCCTCTTTATTTGAAACATATACATTTAAAGCATTATAAATCTGTCTTTCTAGCTTGCTTATATTAGAGAGTGTATAAATGAGAATTATACAAAATAAGAATAGAAAGGTGAGAAATGTTGTGAAAGGTTTTAAATGACAGTGTCAAGGTTTTACATTTTATCATAGAGCAAGTAGAGAGCTATTGAATAGTTTAATAGAATAGGGGGTGTGTCCTAGGAATAAAATCCAGGTTTTTGGAATATAAATTTGACTCTCATATGGAAGATGAATGGGAGAAATGTGTTGTTATCATTTTTTTTTCATTTTTCAGCCAACTCTGACTCTTTGTGACCTCATTTGGAGTTTTATTGGCAAAGATATTGGAGTGGTTTGTCATTTCCTTCTCCAGCTCATTTTTGTAAATGAGGAACTGAGGTGAACAGGGTTGAGTGGCTTGACCAGGGTCACCTAGCTAGTAAGTGTCTGAAGTCAAATTTATACTAATGAAGATGCCTTCCTAATTCTAAGCCCAGATCTATATCCACTGTACCACCTAGCTTCCCAGAAGGGAGAAGGGTCATTGACTGGAATTAGGGACAACATTTAGGAGTTGTTTTAGTAGTCCAGTTGAGAGGTGATTAGGGACTATGATAGGAGAATGATATGAAGGCAGAATGGACATGAGTTAGCAGCTGATTTAATAAGAGTGGTAAGGAAAAAGAGTCAAGAATGACTGCATGATTGTTAACCTAAGTTACAGTAAGGATAGAGGTCACCTAAGTAAGAAATAAGAGTATTTAGATAATAAAATAAGTTCTCTTTTGGGCACACTGAATTTCCATTACCTGAGACATAAAGATGTAAATGTCCAACAAATGTTAATATGGGACTGGAGGTGAGGACATATTAGGAATCTTGTACATTGAGATGATAATAAATGTCAATGGAGTTGAAAGACATTAGCAAAAGGAAGAATATAGAAAAAAAAGAGAGATAAGAGTGCAGCACAGAGCTTTGGGAAATATCCATCCTTTGTAAGTAAGAGGAGTATTATGGTGCAGCAAAAGTGACTGCAAAGTATAAGAAATGATGAGCAGAATGCTTTCAGAAAAACCTGGAAAGACTTACATGACCTGATGCAGAGTAAAATCAGCAGAACCAGGAAAACATCAGATATTGTAACAGTAATATCATATGATGATCACCTGTGAATGATGACTATTATTAGCAGTATAATGATCCAAGACAGTTGTAAAGGAGGTAATTCTAAAGGAGATATGATGAAAAATGTTCTCCATCTCCAGAGAAAGAACTGATGGAGTCTGAATGAAGATTGAAGAATACTTTTTTTAAACTTATTTTTGTCTGTGTTTTCTTTAAAATACGACTAATATGGAAATATATTTTGCATGACTACACATGTTTAACAAATCAAATTGCTTGCTTTCTCAATGAGGTGGGTACAAGAGAGGGAGGGAGAGAATTTTGAACTCAATTTTTTAAATTAATGTTAAAAATTGTTTTTACGTATAATTGGGGAAAATGAGATATTAAATAAAAAAGAGACTGAAAAGGAGGTGTCAAACAGATAAGAGGAGGACCAACAGATAATTATCTTGTAAGGCAAGCATGGAGAAAATAATATCCAGTACAATGACAAGAGTAAAAAACTGAAAATAATTCAAATAGAATGAGGATTCAGTAATGTTATTGGATTTAGCCATTTAAAAATTACATAGAATTTGTCTAGAAGTCTTCAAAATTCTCATATCTATATGATTATAGTTATTGACTTTAGATTTATGATTACAAATTTCAAGATGGAAGGGATGTTACAGGCCATTTAATAGCACCTTGCCTCATTTTACAGATGAGAAGTTGAGGCCTAATGAGGTTAAGTAACTAGTTAGTAATGAGATTAGAAACCATGTCCCTAATTTCTGTAATTAATCAGCTATTCCTTTGCATGAAAAAGCCCAAACAGTTTAATATTCTTTCTTTAAAATATACAAATATCTTAATATGAACTAATTTTAAAGTTTATTATAATCATGTTATAACATAGCTTTAACACATCTTATGCATAGGCATTTATTATGCAATTTTAAGATGACTGACATCTCCTCTTATCTATATTTCATATGACGTCATGGAAATTGATTTAAATAAAAAAATTTGCATGTTCTTAGAGGATTTTGTTGAATTTACAAGGACTGGGGAAACCACATTAATTATTGCTATGTCATCCTTGCAAGCTAGCGAGAAATGAGATCTAAAACCTGAGCCAAACAATATATAATTAGCATTAAAATGACTCAAGCATGAAAATTAATCAAATGGGATTTGAAGAGTCTTATTATTCTTGTCAACAAAGGAATATCATACCTGTTTGCAAACTTTTATTTTGATTGCTCATCCCCCCCCAATCTCAAATATGAGAGGCACTTTAGGTTCCTATCACACTTCTCAAATAACATTTTTTTTAAATTTCTGTTGTTACAGTCTTTGCTGTCATACATAATTAATATGTCTCTTAAACACAGATGATGCTGGCTGAAAAATTGCACAGCATGCATCCCAGGTGTCCAACTTCTTAAAAGTAATTATTTCCTCTTTCTGTTTGTATATTATTTAATGTTAATAAGATTTTTTGATGAGTACTTCCTGTTTACAACATAATGTCTTTCTTCTGAGCTCAGTAAAGTTTGGGTTGAAGGTCAAGGTGTTCATGAACTCAAGAAAAAATACTTCATACAGATTTTTTAACTCATTATTGCTGAAGTTCATCAGTCTAATGAATACCTGCAGTCAACTCATTCTACTGATAGACAATTCTAGAAAATAGAAAATGAGTGGGGAGATAGGAAGGAGAAAAATTCAGTAAAGAAACATGAGTATAAGAAAGAAGCATGGAATAGAATTATTTGTTAATCACGTGGAGGGAAAAGCAACAGGTGTCAAAGGACATATAGAAGATATAAATAAGGTTGTATATAGATAAAGTAATTGACTACATATGTTGCTATATATGAAGGTCCCTCAACCTAAGAATAGACGACCAACCTCCACCCCTTCACCTGGCTCCAGTGAACATGATCTTGATACTGGAAATTTAACTATTATAAATTCATTATTTAAGTTGATTTTTTCCTTATTTAAAATGTAAATACCCATTAAAACACATTAGAAATCATTCTTTAGAAGAGTCTACAGTTTGGGTAGGTTGTTTGTTTTTCTTTAAACCTCAAGTTCTTTCCCTATACAAGTTTTGTTAGTCAAGGAAATATTCCAGAGCACTGTGTATGTCCCTGAGAATCAGAGACACATTGGAGAGTAGAGGGGAGATATCCTGACTGTTTTTGAGATAATGAACCTGTTTTTGTTTGAAGTAAATTAAAATATGTACTTTGTCTGAAGTCTTCTTACCTTGTATACTTCTATGAGATTGAAGAACACTTAATACTTTCTGTAGAGATGTGGCTCAGAGTCAAATTCTTTTGTCCCCAGGAGCAACACTAGGTGTGAACTTGAGTCAGAGACATACTTAGTGAGACAAACCTAAGATTAAGTTGAAAAGGCTGTTTCCTTTCTTGATATATTTGCTAAATTAGTGGATTAGAGTAATAGTGTAGATAAAGTTAATCTAGTGAAGTATGTGATAAAAGCTGATCTTTTGGGAACATGTGGGAAAATATGGACTAGACTCAGGGGTGGGGAACCTGGGGCCTCAAAGCCACATGTGGTGCTCTAGGTCCTCAAGTGTGGCCCTTTGACTAAATCCAAGACTTGAGGCCACAGGTTCTCCAGCCCTGGGTCAGATTAAAACACAATTAAATAGATTTGACACTGGTTGAATGACTTGGCCCTAATAGTAGTCATTAATGTTTTGTGTCATTTTGGAAAGAAGTCACCAGTGGAGTGCCCCAGAGATCTATACTTGGTCCTGTAGTTTTTATATTTTTTTGTCACTTACTCAAATAGCAGTGTCAGTGGCATGTTTATCAAATTCATAGATCATGAAATGCTGGAAAGAATAACTGACATCATAGATGACCATCAGGATTCAAAAACATCTGTACAATCTAGAACATTAGGCCAAATGAAATAATCTGAAATTTAGTAGGGTTAAATGTTAAGTCATATTTTCCATTTTAGAAAATCAGCTTCAAGGTTGATATTAGCAAGGCAAGGATGGTTAGGTAACAGTTCAAAAAAGATCAGGGAATACTTTTAGCAGACAGAAAGGTCAAAATAAATGAACAATATGATGTGACACATGGGAAAGCCAATGAAATAGTAAAACATATTAAAAGAAGTGCAAAGTCCAGGACTCATGGGTTCTGTCTTCATCAGACCAGGTGAGCCATGTTGTATTCAGTTCAGGCAACACATTTTAGGAAGAACATTAACAACCTGGATAACATCCAAATGAGCACAACAGGAGTCATGGATATTTTGTTTATGAAAGTGAATGCTTGGTAGGAAAAGGAGATGTGAGATAACTGAAAGTCTTTGTAGGCTTCAAATAAAAAAAAGGATATAGTTTTTGTTTTTGTTTTTGTTTTTTTTTTCCTACATGCCCTGGCAAGGTAAAATTAGGATCAATTAGGTGTAATTTGCAACAAGTTAAATTGAGGCTTGATATTATGAAAACTTCATGATAATTAGAGAGATAATTGAAGTGAAATGAACTGCCTTTGTAAGTGTTGGGTTCTCCCACATTGGGGATCTTCAAACAAAGGCTGGATGGCCATTTGAGTGGCACATTGTAGAGGGGATTCTACCTGTATAAACTGAACTAAAAGCCACTGAAGTCCTTTCCATCTCTGGATACTTTCTAGCCTAAGAGCTAAATGACAGTCAATTTCTATGGACCTCACAATTGGGAGAGAGAGAGAGACAGAGACATACACAGACAGAGAGACAGAGGCAGAGAGAGATACACAAAGAGTCAGAGAGACACACAGAGAAAGACAGAGACATCCAAGACTTTGAAAACTGAGTAGACAGGGCAAGCCTATATTAAACACCAAAAGGATGTGGTGGGAAGGAGAATCAAATGAATAAGGTTAGCGGACAGGGGATGAACAAAGACATCCACACTGTGGTTCTTTGAAGCAAAGAGGGAAGTGCTAAAATTTGGAAGTGAAAATGGACCAAAAAGAGGATTTTTGTAACTTCTTAGTTTTCCTTGGCTATGTGCAAAGTATTTTGTGATGAAATTTTAATATGAAACATCCTTTGTATATTTTTATATTTCACTGCTAATGAAATGAACATATATCACATTTCAAGTATCATTAAAAGAACATACATTTCCCAATTTATCATAAGAGAAGTTATCTATATGAAAAACTATCTTGTCAGACTATGGAGCTTAATAAAATTCTTAAAATATTTTTTGCATGTAAATGCTTAAATGGATATGTAACTTTTATTTATATCTAAGTATTGTAATACTCATCTCAGTAATTTTTTTCAAATTTTGGGCAGTGGTGGTCTACATAAACAAGCCATGTCAGGTCTGAATTCATTAAATAGCAAGAAAGCATTTATATTTTCCTGTAAATAACAAGAAGCAACCTATGATGCATTCGTGATTAGCTTGTGATGGTACATGCGTATTTGCATGGATCAAATATAATTCTCTCTTACATATTGAGATTTTAATTGATCTAAGAGAATAATCACTTCCAGTCTCAGCATGCCCTTAGTATTTACTGTTATTATATAAAAAGCATATATAGCATGTGTGTAAATGTACATATATATATACATATATATTTTTATTCACTGTCTTTCCCTAAAAGTGAGAGACTTAAGTTAACCTATGTCATTTACTGCTGTATAAGACAAAGTATTTGTCCTAGAGGTAGAAGCAATGCTTATTTTCAAATACTATACTGTTGATAGCAAGAGACAAGACTAAACAACATGTTAAAGACTATCCTTGTCAGTCTATGGTTTATCTGAGTAATATAATTATTTGTTCACTCATTTTGCATCCATTTCTTTAGCATTTCCTATGTTCAAGGCACCTTGGACAAGAACAAGTACAAGCTGCTGCAGAGGAGATAAACATATAAAACAAAATTCTGAGTGTCCAAGAATTTATATTCTAATAGGTGGCCTAAGATAAGTCTTTAGAGAAATGTGATAGATAGTATTTTCTAATTATTACACAAGTGATGCAGATAACAATATGAGGGTAAAAGGCAAAAGAACCTCCCCTATCAGAACAAATTGTAATAGTGTTTTCAAGAAAACATTAAATGTTTTAAAAGGATTTAAGGGAAAGGAGACATCAGCTTCACTTGGAAAAGATAAGTGAATGCTTAATGCAAAAGGTGGGATTTGAATTGAATTTTCAGGTGTTACTAAGAAGATGGTGGGTAGAGGTGGGGTAGGCATATTTTAAGTAAAAGGAATGTCATTAATAATTATATGGAGGTAGATGGCATAAAGGAAAATGAAAACTTCAGTTTGAAGTATTCCTTATAGGAAAGCAGTGAAAGTGGGCATGTATTTAGGGAGCTATGGATTTGTTATGTATA
This sequence comes from Vombatus ursinus, assembly GCF_900497805.2. NCBI lineage: Eukaryota > Metazoa > Chordata > Mammalia > Diprotodontia > Vombatidae > Vombatus > Vombatus ursinus. Next base: position 70,994,525 of record NW_020954596.1, on the reverse strand, counting down.
CATGTGCAGTTTAGGGGTCACTCTATTAACTCATTGCAAAACTAAATATGAGTACTATCAAACTGTCCTAAATAGCATGTATCATTTTGAATTGTCTTAAGACTCATTTCTACATAATGTGATGTTTCTGATAATGGCAGTATAATAATTTAAAATACTCATTTACCAAGATTATATTCCTACCACCTTGATCTCTCCACATACACTCAGTTCCCATAGTACTCAACATATTATTAGTAAATAATAATTGTTGATTGGTTGGCATTATATTAAAATGTGAACTTTACTAAAATATCAAAAAATCATATATAAATTAGTACTTCTAAAATGGTTTAAAGCACTCCTTAGTATGACTAGGTTAAAATGCAAAAAGGCATATTTTTTTCCTAATCTATATATGTACAAAAACATGTTCAATATTTTTATGAAATTAGAACTATGTGACTTTGTTTTCTTTTTAGGTAAGCCAGTAATGATAGTGACAGAATATATGGAGAATGGCTCTTTAGATACATTTTTAAAGGTAAGATTTGCAATAGTTTTTATTCATCACAGCCATGACACCCCCAACACTGATGATTTGTTCATTATATTTCCATGTAAGACTAACATTTCTTCATTATCTTTCCAGAAAAATGATGGGCAATTTACTGTAATTCAGCTAGTAGGAATGCTGAGGGGCATTGCCTCTGGAATGAAGTACCTTTCTGACATGGGCTATGTGCATAGGGATCTTGCAGCCAGAAACATCTTAATCAACAGTAACCTGGTATGCAAAGTGTCTGATTTTGGACTTTCCAGAGTACTAGAAGATGACCCTGAAGCAGCATATACTACACGGGTAGGTTCTAATGGTATCAATAATACGAGAAATCAGTCCCAGGCCATCATACTAAAGGAAACTAAGAATATTTTGTTTCAAAGATTTTTATGTTCCTTAGAGCATAGAAGTAACTTGAACCAAACATCTATACTTTTGCCTCATAATAATAAATGAACTGATGCCAGCAGATTATTTTTAATTACTTGGAGGAATGTCCTATGATAAGTTTATAATTAATCTCACTGAAAAAGTAGTTTCTTTATATAGTTGTTTTTCCAAAAACCTCCAGTCATGAATCTATATTCACACTAGCATATTTACCATGAATCATCCCCTGTTGCTTTTCCCAGAAAAGAAGCTAGCTAGCACAATTTGATCTGGGTCATAAACTTCCCTTACTACAGAAAAATGCCTATGCTTCTCTCTTACATAATGTGTATATATATATACATACATGTGTGTGTGTGTGTGTGTGTGTGTGTGTATGTGTGTGTGTGTGTATTTAAAGTTCATCCTCCAGGTGCTCTTTTAAAGTCACCTGTCAGTAGCATTCAATTCCCTATGACCAAATTAAAGTATTTCTTTTAATTTATCAACTATGTAAACCAAATCCCATGACAGAGTAGGTGGACATATTTGGGGAGACTATCTATTTAAGGGTTGTTATAAGTCAACCCATCTTTATTGAGAAGGAAATGATAGTTGTCTACCACCCTTTTTGTTGTTTTTTTTACCTTTAAATTCCCTCTAAATATTTTAAATAGATCATTTCATTCATCTTAATGTTTTTTTCATTATATCACTCATGTGTAATAATTTCTAACTATGAAAGCTGAGTCAATTTTAATATGAATCCACACTCTTCTCATTTATCTCAATTACCAGAGTATTTTAGGCAAAGGAATTTTTGACCCATATTATCTAGCTATTTTATTTAATTCTTCACTTTACCTTATGGTGGTAGACAGAGCCACAAAAAGAATAAGTATGGATTTTTCTTAGCAGTTCTATTAGACTAAGATTTGAGCTAAGAGGAAGACTACATTTCTGTTCTGAATCAAGGTCACAGATTGCTCAGAGTAGAGATTACAGGATTTCCAGTAGGACATATTCCAAGTAGTAACCCAGTATGTCATTCCCCTCTACCACATCCCATATTACTATCTCAATTTCCTATTGAATATAGATATGCTATGGACCTTTATTTGTTAAAAAAAATATAACCACTATTTTTATTAACAGTCATTAAGTTTTCCAGGTGTTATTGGTGTAAACATACTCAATTTCACCAAGTCATTTATTCTGTGCTCAATTCACAGTAGACAGAAATCTTAGCAGATCTGGCATGGCTTTCTGAATGTTTAGACCAAAAGATTTCAATTAGTAATTAAATTTATTTTATATTTCTCATAGTTCTGAATTATTTATTTATTCTTTAAAGAGATAATGCATTAAAGCACTTTGGAAAAACTAGAAACACTATTTAAACATGAGCTATTAAGATGATCTCAGATTCTTAATTTGAATGAATGGCCAATGGAAATCCTATGATACCTATAGAATTATCAAATATCAATTCAGTTTAATTAAGCATATATTTACTAAGCATCCAATTTGCAGAGCCCTGTGATATAGCCACTGAGGAAACTAAAAAGATAGATCTGTGTCTTTATTAGACAATAGTCTCAAAGGGAATATGATACACAAATCACATATAAATAAATATAAATGATTGGCAATATGGTGAAGCAGATAAAAGTCACAGAATCTAAAAGACTTTCCTATACTAGACATGCCATTATGAGCAAGTCTCTTAAAGTCTCTCAGTGCCCTAGGCAATGCTTCAAGAGTATAAATTGCAAATGAGTTGCCAATCTCTACTAGTAGGGAAAGTTTACACAAAAGGAATCTATCCAGTTCTTTCCCCATACCTCCCACTCTCTCTGTGTATGCCTCTGTGTGTGTGTGTGTGTGTGTGTGTGTGTGTCTGTGTGGGTGTGTGTAAATCTTAGTTCATAAGGCATAAGTTTTTAAAAATCTTTATCATGAAGTGAGAGTCAGTATAAATATGTAACTATCAATATATCATCCTTTAGAAATTATATAAAAACAATTATTTTTGTAAAATAATTCTTTTATAAAATTTGTAAAAAAAAATCCTTTGTAAAAGTTCAGTTGGGATAGGGTTTTATGGTATCAGTAGCTGCTAAGAAGAAGGAGGAGACAGTGGAAGTCTCTCAGACAACAGCCTTCATGGCTTTATCAGAGCATGGCTCTGACAGCTTTGACTAAGTAAAGGGCTATGTTCCTGATCTTCATAGAGCCTGCTCATCTGGAAATGAGTGGGATGCCACTCAATACTTTCTTCATATGTGTTATGGTTCCATAGTCATGGTCTATACATCACTTTTTAGCACATAATCTTAAATATTTTTTTTTCTTCCCTCAAATGGAAATTCTACCAGTTTATATCAGGGATTTCTGAGATAGAGTGCCTTTACTCTTTGATACGAGTGTGGTTGGTCTTTTTCCTAAGCAAATATTTGAAATTCACATGACTTTCTTTACCTCAAAAATAAAAACAACATAGCTTACAGAAGGTAGCATTTGCTTTCCTAGGTTTGCCAAAAAAAAAAAAAGAAAGAAAAAGAACTAGGAAAAAATACTTTCGGCTTGAACTAGTCAAGATTATGAAAATGATTTCCTCTTTCAACTGAGGGATTTGTTTTTAAAAATCATCCACTGCAATTATCATGCAGAATAATTTTTAAAAATGGAATACTTGGTGAGATTTGTCTCATGCTTTCATTTCCATTTATTTCCTTTGACCTGGTGATATCAAATGTGCTTCCCACACGAAAATGTGCCAGAAATATAAAACCAGAAGAAATAAACCAAGTGTGTGCACATATGCATGAACTTCCCACACATCCACCATTCCCACAGTGATGTGATCCTTAAAGGCATGTGAGGGAGCACTCACACCTCTGGATTTTTTTTTTTTATTTTCAATCCTTGTAAAATGAAGGTAGGAAGGGAAGAGAAAGGACTATAAAACATTTATGTTCTCTTTATTTTTGTCTGAAAGTTATGAAAATATTCTTTACTGACCTGCTTGACTACCTGCCTTCCCTTATTCATGGTCACCATTCAAAGCAACATAATTGAAATGTGGATCCTATACGTGCTCTGGTATTCAAACAGAATTTAAAACTACAATCCTTTCTGGATAGGCAAGTAGTCAGTCTACAAGTGCTCATAGGCTAAGGTATTCAGGAAGAAACTAAGTGCTGTCAAACAGATTTATTTTACAATTCTACATCTCTTTCCAAAGATTTTCAGGTGAGGAAACTGTATCCCTAGATGCCTCTAAGAGATGTGGATTGTTATTTTATTTATTTATTTAAGTACTTAATTTTCCTAGGGAGGAAAAATCCCGATCAGATGGACTGCACCTGAAGCCATTGCTTTCCGCAAGTTCACTTCTGCCAGTGATGTTTGGAGTTATGGAATTGTGATGTGGGAAGTGGTTTCCTATGGAGAGAGACCATACTGGGAAATGACCAATCAGGATGTGAGTACCAAACCAAGTACTTGCTTATCAAAAATATGGATCTTTTGGTGCATTTTACCTTTTAAAAAGTTAAAAAATAAGAATTCATTTGCTTTCTCCCCAATCTTTCTTCCTGTGATAAAATTATTTCAGTTATTTTCCATTAATTATTACTCTATTTATATGAAAAAAGCATATTTTAGATACATAAAATTTATTTTCATCAGATGATTCAATTGTATGGCAGTCAAGTTTATCTCTACTTCAGCCAATAATTATAGTATCATATACATAAAGATGGAAAAGATCTCTAAAACCAAGTAATCTAATCCCCTCATTTGACAAATAAGAAAACTTGACATCAAAGTGACTTGCCTTAAATGTCATAGTTTATAAGAGCTAGGATTTGAGCCCAGGACTTTGATTGGAATACTTGTCTCTGATGCTAAACTTAGGCAAAAACTATAGCTATTGTTCAAGCATTTTTAAGGAAATACCGCAATCTAATTGACACAAAACACATAGGTTTGACCTACTTTCTCCTCTAGGATTTGTGTAGTCCTTATTTTGATTGAGAGCCCCACTTTGTTACTGGCCATATGACCTTCTTGGAGTCCTTTTCTGAGCCTCAGTTTTCTAATCTGTAAAATTGTGTTAATAATATTTAAATCATTAACATCAAAGAAATGTTGTGAAGAAAGCATTTTGTTAATTTTAAATCACTATCTAAATGTGAGTTATTGACATGAATGGCAAGATGACAGAAAATATCGCATGAAGTGATAATAATCTGCTAAAATAATAAAGCTATACAAATAGCCATGATAGTGCAGAAGTGACCCTGGTTCTGCTCACTTCACTCTGCATCAGTTCATACATTTCTTCTTGTATTTGTCTCTGAAACCATCCCTTTCATTATTTCTTACAGGGCAAAAATATTTTATTACACTAATGTACCATAATTTTTTGGCCATGTCTCAATTGATGGACATTCTTTTACTTTCCATTTCTTTTCCACTACACAAAGATCTGGTATAATGATGTCTGTAAATATTCATGATCCTGTATTCTTATGTGGAACTTGTGACATACTCTACCAACCCAGAAAAAGCTTTGGATGCCTGCTGTGAATGGGCTCCATGAATGTCTATAGGTCAAAGACAAGCTTGAAGCTCGTTCCTAGAGGGTTGGAAATCAGGTGGTGAATTTTTTTCACTCATAGAAACTGACAGAAATTATATACTAAAACAAAATATCTGTGTAGGTATGTGGAACACACACTAATGTATTAATAGAAATTTCAAATGCATTTTGTTTAATCTTTATTAACTACTCTAAAATCCTTTATGGAAATTCTGAATTTATTTCATAGAGCAGAATACTGAAGCTTAGTCTCATCAGTTATTCCCCTGAAAACCCATTATTGAGAAAAATGTGTGCCTTGTGAAATTTTCTTTTCTGCTTAAACCACAGAGATTCAGCAGCTCCCTTTTCTACTAATAGTTGATTTTCCAAGCACATATCCACATAACGTGAAGGAAGCAATGTCTGAGCATTACAGATTCTTTATGCCCTTTATTATGTTTTGCCAGAAGAGGCAGCACTTTCTAAATTGAGTTAACACTATTGATTTGAATGTCAATACCAAGAGCAATCATAGCTTATAACATAACTTCAAATGTAGTATGGGTATGCTGAACTGGTGCCAGTCTGTCTGCTACCCTTATTGCTGCCCTTTTTTTTTTATTTGTCAACTCAGAAAAACCTCCCTTTTTTGAAAATAAATAAATAAATAAAGTGCTTAAGACTGACAAATGATATGATAGACCAAATGGGATTATAACTCTTGGAGTTTTATGATGAAATCGTCAATAAAGGTAATGAGCTACATGATGCCTTGATAAATTAGCAACTAAACCCCAGAATTCCTTTCTATAGATTATTGGCCTTTCCCCTGTGCAACCCTCCCACTCCATCCATACCCAGATTATATCTATATCTATATCTACATCTATCTATATCTATAGGTATATATGTATGTATATACACATATATGTGCATATATGCATAAATATATATTATCATAGACATAAGGCATTCAAATCACTATTTAAAGGTAAATTGAAATGATTCAAATGTGATTGAATCAATTATATTCTAGGATATAGCCTGTATTTATCTTCCTAGGAGAAAGATCTCCATATCTTCTCCAAATTTTTAACACATTGCTCTCTTCTACACACTATAATCTAGCTGTACTGTTCCACTTGCTGTTCATCTCATATGATGTTCCATCTGTCACTCTGCCTTTTCCCCGGCTGTCTACAATACCTGCAATCTTCTCTCTCCTAAACTTTGGCTGTAAGATTACCCAGTTTCCTTCAAAACTCATCACAAGTGCCACCTCCTCCAAGAGGCCTTTCCTGACCCTCCTGGGCTGTTACTTAATAATTATCTTGTATATACCAATTATTATATATTGTCTCCCCCATCAAAAGGTAAACTCCTTGTGGGCAGGGTCTGCTTTTCTTTTTCTTAGCACATTCCCTTAAAAAAACCAAGTAGTGAAAAATGTGTTGTGCTGCGCTTATTTTTTTAATGTTTATAAAGAGAGACTTATTTTTTGTTTATAGTGATATTAATAATTATGCCCTTCAGGTAAGAAGTCTTTTTGAAAAATTGCAAATGATGACTTTTCTCCATGTGAAGTTTAATATGAATCTTTTCCACTGTACTTTCTATTAACTGAGAACAATTGATCTGTCTTCATTCTTCAGTGCAATGGGATGGTTACTTCTCACCCTTTTAGAAGAAAATCCATGCTATAATCTGGCTCAGTGGGATAAATGATAGCCTAGAAAGATATATTCAGACACTAGCTGTGTTTCACCAATCATTCTTGGGAAAAGGGCAAAACCTTATTTAATTGTTTGGATTTCCTTGGGAGAAGCATCAAGGAGATGATTCAGGGATGCCTAATGAAGTACATTAGAAAGAATTGATTAAATAGGACATGTGAGAATTGGAAGACAATTCACTTCACTTCAAAAAAGTGTATCTCATTTCTATTATCACTCAATAGAATTTGACCTTTTAGTGCATAGTATGTCACTTTTCCTGTGACATTTAAATTAGTAGACACAAATTAGGACCACTATCAGAATTGGGTTGGGTAAAGTGTAAGTATAACTCAGGATCAAATTCCACATCATGACGAGAAAATCTCTTCACCAAAACTCTGTCCTTGTACCTTTTCAATCAAGTTCTACTCAAACTATAATGCCATTGAAACTACATTTTAGCATTTCTTTAAAGAAAATGTAGGTATTAGTAAATTGACCTTGAACAATTGCAGTTCTTCTTATCTAAACATTAAGAATAAGGTTTCTGAACTGTAGGATATCAGGGAAATTTTTGTTTCTTTTCTAGAACATTGATTTTATATGGTTTGTAATAATCACATTGATATCTCATATATGCATGCTTATGTATACAGATTCAAACATATCAACAAAACATGGTGTTTTAGTGGTTTTGCTCCTTGACAGCCTAAATATTCATAACATTTAGCTTCTTTTTTTCTGACCAAAATAAAATTTCAAAAATAAGATTAACACAAAATTTTGATGATTAATTTTATATTGTCCTTGACCAGTGAAAAAATGATTTCAAATTGTATTTTTGTCACAGTTTCAAAATAATTTATACAGAGTATCACAGTGCTCAATCTCTAACAGAGTCCTCTTGTTCATACCTCTGTGTGTGTGTGTGTGAGTGTGTACATTTGTGTAATGAAGAAAGAGAAAGAACACAGTGGAAAAAGACATTGATTTTGGAGTCAAGGGGAAAAATGTTTTATTCTTGACTTGCCTACAAATTAGATTTGTAGTACTCGATAATTCATTGCCTCTCTGGGCCTCAGATTTGTCTATAACATAAGAGGATTGGACTTGATAACCACAAGGCAACATCTAAATATAAAACAAATTCTATAAATTTTATGAGTATGTGATAGAAAACTAGACTTATACAAACATTCTATAATGTCTTCCTCCCTATATATAGGTGTGTCTATTACATATAATCACATCATCTATATAGCCACATTCAACAATAGGGCCATTGTCAGAAATAGTTAAAGAAAAGTGCAAAGTAGATACTAGTCCTGTATTATAGGGATGCTTTTTTCAAATTTCTTCTCAAAGAAGCAGAATTATTTTTACATAACCAACATGAAAACCCTGCTCTATGTTGTTTCTGTTCAGTCAGCAGTTTGTTTTCTGAGTTTAGCAGTGCTATTTTCCTAAAAATGAACTGAATTTTCTGTGTAGCTGGCAAATTGGCATAATATCATGCTCCATGAAATTCAGGTAAAACTTTTGGCCCCTACAGGTTTCAATAGGGTATTAACAATCAGGGTTCATGGCCATTTCCCCTGGAGTGACTAGTAAACCTATTGTAGAAGCATTCTCTGACTCACTCTTTCTACTCATTTGGAGATGTCTAGGTCCTGAACTTGTGACAATTATATAAACACTGAAGAGGGCAATAAAATATTCCTCAAATTTGTTTCTGAAAACTCAAACTTTCAAAAGAACATTCTGCATGAGAAAACACTTTTTCTCTGTAAGCTTCAGTTTTCTCAACTGTAAAACTGACATATTCATTCTTGTACCATCTGCCAGATGATAAGGATCAAATGAGATAATGTATGTGGGTTTTGTAACTATAAAACACTCTTGAAATATAAGACATTATTTTTCCTTATAATTTCATAAGAATTATTTTTCTCAATGTAATCTTTCAGTCCTTCAACTGATATTTGTAGCATGACCTCATTTTCTCCTTGCTAGTTGTGGTACAATCTAATCACATTTAATATCTGTTGTTTGTTTCAGATATAATTCTGTCTTCATAGAAATATCATTTACTTATTAACATGTGTTTATCTAAAATGTCTTATCTCCGACAGATCAAAAACGAACTCTCTCATCCCATTATCATTTCTCAGAGTTGATACACTACAACAATTTTCCTTAATCATCTAATCCTGGGGTAGTATTAGTGATTCATGGTTCATATTTTGGGGTTGGGTGGACAAAGAAGAGCCCACAGAAGAAGATAGATAAGAAAGATCAGAAAAAGGACAAGAAACAATAGAGAACAGTGTACTGAAAGCCAAGGTGGGAAATATCAAGAAAAAATTATCCTTGGCACCCTTGAATGAATTTAATTTTTTTAATATCAAAATTTTAATTATTATTTCTGTGATACCTATTACCTCTGAGGAATATAATAATTAGGATAAAACATGAGTAGAGAATTTCATTAATTAGGATATAATTTGACAGGAATATCATGACATTGTCCATTGCTGTTTATATTTGATACCACTTTAAGATTACAAAAAAATCTTTATCTGATTGAAATCTATATTGTTTGGTACTACAGAATAAACAAATATCTTTTAATAATACATATTAGCATTTCATATTCTAATTTCTTTAGAATAAATATATATTTTTAAAAACATAAAAACAGAAATATAAGTTTCTTCTTGAACATATACATTGAAAATCAACCATAAAGTATTCCACTTTTAATATGCTTGGTAGTATGCAATCATTCTAGATTGTAGGCAGTACTCTGTGGCTGATTATAAGCAGCCAGACTCTTACATATTGAATGATACGTGAGATAATTATGTTCTTTAGCTTTGACTTATGCGTCATTTAGCACACAACTTTGTTTTGAGGCAAAATTGTAGATTAATTATTTTACAGTTATTGTGTGTTTGTGTTTAAATGTTCATTACAAAAATGCCATCCAGATAACATTTCTGGAAATATTGAGATATTTAGAAAACAAAGATAAATAAAAAAGAAATATGTATACCTATGTATTTCTCAAAAATATTACAAATCAACTATTATAAGTAACAATAATTGCCATTCATCCTTCTTATAATTTAACTACATAGTTCATGTTTTGTTTTCTTGATTTTTGAAATAGATATAAGATAATTTAAATTTGTTCATTTTTATTATATTCCCAACCTTCATGAGCCTCCCCTATATTCTTTTGGCCAGGAATAAAAAAAGATAAGGAACACAGTGGTGGAAAATCTTTCCCAGCAGAAATCTTAAATTTCTGGGATTAAAAAAAAAATCTGCTTTGTCTTACTCAGGTGATCAAAGCTGTTGAAGAAGGATACCGTCTGCCAAGTCCCATGGACTGTCCTGCTGCTCTGTACCAGTTAATGCTGGATTGCTGGCAGAAAGACCGAAACAGCAGACCCAAGTTTGATGAAATTGTCAGCATGTTGGACAAGCTCATTCGTAACCCAAGCAGCTTGAAGACACTGGTTAATGCATCAAGCAGGTACAATAATAGCCCAAGAAATTTTCTTGAATAGAGCAAATGTTGACCAATTTCATACTCATTTTTTTCCTCTTCATGTACCACAAAAGCAAGAGCAAATTATTAGATTTCCAAATACAAATAAGTTCAGAGAAGAATAGGATAATTGTATGTTGAACTATAAATCTGTCTATATCTGTATATATGTAAGTGTATATCTATGGATATGTATGTGTACATATATTTATATTAATGTGGTAGTACTAACATTCCCCTGCTATACTTGTCCCTCGCTGAAATTTCTTCCACTCTCTTTTGTGTATTTTTACTTTTCTTATTTTCTTTTTCATTGCTATTGCTACTCTACTCTACTTCCTCCCATCTCACCTTTGCCCCAAACAAAATCATTCACTTGTGACAAAAAGGTAAAGTGAGAAAAAAAAATTGGGTTATACTGGTTGTTTCTGAAAAATGAATGTCTTATTATGTACCTACAGTGTCTCATCTAGTCTCCAAGAAGTGGGAGGTTTTCTTTATCATCAGTCTTCTGGAGTCATAATCAGTTATTGAACTGGTTCAAGTTCTTAAGCCTTTATTGATAATATTGTGGTCATAGTAGAAAGAGCTCCCCTGATTTTGCTCACTTCTTTCTTCAAAAATATATGAATAAGCTACATATAAAATAAAGAGGGAATAATTAAAAAAAGAGGAGGTGGGAAATTAAAAAAGGTTAGGGTAATGGCTTATTCTTTAAAAAAAATATACTAATTCCCTATGTATATTGAAGTTCAGCTCTTATTTAGAGAAATTTGGTTCAAATATTTGCTCCATTAAATGTGTTACTTCTAATCCTAACTATATTGCTTCTGTTTGTGAAAAAATAAATTTACTATAATTTAAATTGTCCATTTGTATTTCTTATGATGTTTTCTCTCCTTATATTTGTCAAGAACCTTTTGCCATCTATAGCTGTGAGATATTCTGTTCTCTTCAATGGTTTTTAATACCTTTTATACGTATACAAATCATACTTGTTTTTGTTTCCTATATGTCATTTTCTCTGCATTATGTAGTTTGTCTATAATGGGACCACAGGTTTATAGCTGGTAGCAACTTTATAGGGGCCATCTAGACAGAAATACAAATGTGAAGTCTGGAAGTGCTTAGTAACTTTCCCAAGGAAAAATAGTTCAAAAATGACAGAACTGTGATGCATATCAAAGGCCATTTGTTGAAAATCAAATTCTCTTTCCAAAGTAATTCTCAAAATAACACCTATACTTTATCAATTATTAGATCATTCAGTTTAATAATGTTTAAATTTTCATTTCTGATATAGAAAAAAATAACATGACTTTCTTGAAACTGTAAATATTTATTGAGTTTGTAATAATTATATTTGTCATTTATATAACACTTTCAAGATTTTGAAAGTGCCTTACTTTATCTAACTTAATCTAAACTTTATCTAATTTAATCCTAAAAACAACCTTGAAAAGTAAATATTATTATCCCTACTTTACAGGTGAACAAACTAAGGCAAAGAGAGGTTAACATAGTGACCTAGCTAAATCCACTGAGGCAAGTTTCAAACTCAGGTCTTCCCAAATACAAGTTTTACACTCCAGACTTTTTATATATTTATGTTAAAAAGTTTAAATCAGTTAATTAGTGGAAAACTTGTGATATATAGGAAAGTTGTTTTTCAGTTGTATCCAACTATTCATTACCCCATTTGGAGTTTTCTTGGCAAAAATATTGAAATGGTTTGCCATTTCTTTCTCCAGCTCATTTTATAGATAAGGAAACTCAGGCAAACAGGGTTAATTCATTTGCCCAGGGTCACAGAGATAGTAAGTGTCTGAGGCCAGATTTGAACTCAAAAATATATCTTCTTGACTTCAGGACCAGAACTTTATCCACTGTGTCACTTTGCTGCCCATTGCAAATCTACCTAAGCAATTAAATGTTTTATCTCCCTTATGTCAAAAAGTTATTACTTTAAATTATTTTCCTATTAACCTCCATACTGAGAATATTTTATACACAATTGGAAAAATTCTTATTGGCTACTAAACGTTACACGTAAAATTGGCAACCATTCCATGACTTTCATGAAATTCATATTATACAATTCAAAGGACTCAAAACCATGACAGATGAGCAATCATGGAAAGAGTACCAAAAAGAGAACAATTATGGCACAATTGCTCACTTTTCATGTACTTTCATTGCTATAGTCTGGATTTGACTGAGGCTGATTCCCTGGTATCTTAAATCTAATATTGGGATAAAATAAGACTCACATCAGGCACTTATTGTTGTTAAGTTGTTTCAGTGATGTCCAACTCTTCATGGCCCCAGTTGGGGCTTTAATGGCAAAAGTACTGCTATTTCCTTCCCCAGCTCATTTTACAAATGAGGAAACTGACACAAACAGGTTTAAGTGACTTGCACAAGGTTACAGAAATGTTAAGTGTCTTAGGTCAGATTTGAATTCATGTCTTCCTGACTCTAGGTCTAGCACTCTATCCACTGTGCCACCTAACTACCCTGTCAGTGTGCACTTAACAGTCAACAAATTGAGTTTTACTTGTGTAGAAAAGATACTCAACATGGATATGATATTTAACTCAGGTAGATATAGCCCCTCTTCCTCCCATATGAGCCATCTGTCTGATCAGCTGGGTAGGTTGTGGTGATTTACTCAACCTTTGGGCATCTGCTAAATCTGAAGGTCAGGTTGACTCCACTTTGGTGGGCCTTTTTATATAATCAAGTGAACAGCAAACCATATCAAATTGTGTGAGGTCAACAGAACAATGCATCAACAGGAAGGGTGAAACTGGTTCAGCTCCCTGGGGCAATCAAATCTTGGAAACAACTTCCTTGTATTTTATAGAAAGAAAAGCCTAACCAGTATATAAGGGGGAGTAAATTCTGGTTGACATTGTCCCTATCACAGGCATGTTGATGCTTTGCATATTTTCCTTATTTATGGAATCTGCATTTGCTTTTACCCAGAAATACTGGAGTGTTTTCTTTTCAAGAATACAACAGAATAAGTCATGTCTTAAAAGTAACTTATGTGACTATATTATCTTCTTCTTTCCTACTATATCCCCTACTTCCCTACTCTGGAATCTTCCTTATATTACCAGAAAGGAAGCAGCTGGAAGAGCCCAGAGTTGCATTGACAGCACATTAATATGAGTTCAGAAATGTCATAGAATGGCAAATTAGGTTAAATAAGTATTTTGCATATTATATGAAATTTGTTTACTAGGAAAAGGCCATTTTACAAAGTAAGAATGAATCTTCCATGTACCATTAACTCTCTGAAGAAGCAATTGGAGAATGAATCTTATTACTAATTAGTTTTAATGGCATTTCCCACAAATTAGCAATTAAAAAGGTCTGAGGTGATGCCAAATATGAAAGACTTCTATATTTTCTTATCTTGGGTAGTTTTGATTTGTTGGCATCAGTTAGTCACACCTGGACATATAAAATAATAACACAGAAAATAAAATTAACAACAAATGATTTCTTACTGTTATAGTCTTTAAGGATTTATTTACATCATATTGTATTATGGCTCCATTTGATTGCAAATAACTCCATTTCAAAATTGACTTCAGCTTTATTCATTAGAACAGTTCATTATTCAAATGTCATTTTCCTCTCTGTGATCATCAGCATTCCAGTGTGGCTTGATATCATACTAGCATGACAGTTTGCTTTGATCTTTGCCCAGGGGTTTGAAGTTGTTTTTTGGTTCCTAAGTTCTACACCTAGGACAATTCATTCTACATAACATCATTCTATAAAACTGCATTAAAATAATGGATAATTCTATGAATTCTGAAGTAATCAGGATGTGCTTGCTATATCTATGCAGTTTTTGTTTGTTTGTTTGTTTTAATAAAGACCAGAAATAACTGACTACATAGGACAACAGTCCCCATTTATTTGTTCTTGAAATGAACAATTCCAAGAAGACATTACTAATGCATTTGAAAGATCTGTTATTTAATTGTGGGTTCTCTCGACTGACCAAAGATCACAATTTTTCTGTAATTTAATAGATAAATCCTAGATTTTTGCTTATGGTGCAGAAAAGTTACATAAATAACCCAAGGTAACAAAACACGTAACAGTCAGGGATGGGACTTGAAACTAAAACTTCTTCATTCTAAAACCTGCCTGAAGATTATCTAAATGTATAATGTTTGTGAATTCATATAATTCTCATTTATGTATTACATTTATATTCTGAGTTGCATGAAATTACCTTGGATCAAATTCATGTCCTCTTTAAGTTGAAAGTCTATTGTGATTAACTCTAAAACTTTCTGTATAATTTTTTGAAGGGGGTTGGAGAAAATATTTTACCTGCATATGAAAAAAAGTTATTGTAAATATAAAAACATCTTGATATGGTGTATATATATATGTAGTATATATAAAATTCATAATTTTTAATGTATTTTAGAGTATCAAACCTGTTGGTGGAACATGGTCCACTAGGAACTGGGGCCTACAGATCAGTGGGCGAATGGCTGGAAGCCATCAAAATGGGACGATATACAGAGATTTTCATGGAAAATGGATACAGTTCAATGGATGCTGTGGCTCAGGTGACCTTGGAGTGAGTAATTTTTTTCTAATAATTTTCACATTATTTGTGGGGAAAAGCAAATTATTTGAAAACCAGTATGGACAGGGCCAAGGGAAATCAAATAATCTCTGTCCATGCTCAACAGCTTCCAAAGAAGCATCATCTTTTTTTTTTTTCAGTCTGTGTTGTTGTTAACCAATAAATGCATGGTAGAAGTCAACTTGAAGTCAACGTCATGTATTTCCAATACATTTGCTTCTTTACCTTAAGCAAATAGCATTTTGGTTTGAATAAATGGAAGACTAGTTCCCTAAGTATAATGCTGCTTTGTGTTGTGGGAAAAAAAAGTGTTTTTTTTTCTTGACACAGTTTTTATATTACTATATAAAATAAATGTTACATGAATGTAAATACAAAAAAATAATGCAAGCACAATTGGTATGGCTAGTCCTATGAAGTCACAAAAAATAAGGAACTACACCTTGTCATATTGACTCTGTGTAATGATGCCTAGGTAACACCTAACTTAATAAAAACTGATGTTTTCTCATTGGATTGATAGGTGGTGCACATTTCCATTTTAATAGTGCAAGAATTCAACAGATGCTACCTTTGCTTAGCTATTTGGTGCAAGCTCTGTAAAACCAATTGTGTCCTTTTCTTTTTGCACGTAAAAGATTTAATTGATCAAATCCTATGAAATAAAAATCACTACAATTAACTACAATTTCCCTAATGTTGTCTCTTTGAATTTTTATTATATTTTCTGTATGTACAGTTACTTTAACTTTATCTTTGTGATTTATAAAAATTGGTCATTATTAGGGTGCTAGAGTAGAGGGTTTTTTTAAAGTTAAATTATGAAAGTTATGAAATTTAATGGAAACTTGCTGTAAAGCACTTATTTTGAAGAGATAGTGCTACTTATAAATTTCCATGTTAAAATAACATTAGTGAAAAGGGG
Organism: Vombatus ursinus; assembly: GCF_900497805.2. Classification (NCBI taxonomy): domain Eukaryota; kingdom Metazoa; phylum Chordata; class Mammalia; order Diprotodontia; family Vombatidae; genus Vombatus; species Vombatus ursinus. The sequence continues at coordinate 70,978,204 of NW_020954596.1, read as the reverse complement.
TTAAAATGCAGATTAGCAATTATTTTTTAAACTTGTGGTTGTTACCTGGGATAATGTGAGGTAGATTAAGTTACTTGCCAAGGCTTACATAGTCAGTACGTATCAGATTTAGAATCTGAATCTAGGTCTTCCTTCCTCTGAGGCTCTGCTTGGAAAAGAGATTTGCCCAAAAGCATTAAAATCTAACACATACACAAACACGCACACACACACTCATACACACACACATACATATATATGTATATATAGGTATATATATATATATATATACCTATATATATGAGAGATTAAAGAAGGGTGCTAAAATTATTCCAAGCTCTATATATGCCTCATATTCCATTTCCATACACTTTCCCACTAAGCATTTTCTAACCAACCTCATGATCTTAATATTATTGCACTCCTAACTGTGGCCAAGATCATGTGATTTCTATAGCTTCAGCATTTCACATATTCAGAATCCATTATTAAATGGGTCTGAAAGCTCAGTTTGTCCTATTCCCAAATTCCCTGTCCTGACAATACACAAATAATAACTACCTAATATCATATAGAATATATATACACTCTTGGTCCTGACTCTACAGGATTTATGTCAGTGCTACTTTGCAAATAGTGGACTGAAAAAAAAATTACTGATTATTTAAAGATATATATGATTATTTAATTTTTCACTAAAATGTCATTTTAATTTATTAAATTCATTATTTGTCATTTTATATTAAAATGATATTGTAGGTATTTCTTCTACCCATTGTCAGATTACTTGTAAATGTATAATAAACATATTTGCATTAAATGATGCCTCCTTTTGTCATTAAAACTGCTACATATTTAAATCTTTTAAAATTCATGACCTGTCTACTGCTCCTCTTATTGTTGAACTCATATTAAATAATCTTGCAACAGTTTCTAATTTCTTCTTTTCTTCCTACGGGGACCACTTCCTTTTATAAACACATGTTTTATTTGATTCTTTGTTATTTTCCATAGTTTTATTCTCATTTTATTTTCCCTTATGTTTATTGCTTTTTCCTTTAACTGGTGATTTCTTTCTTTCTTTATTCTGGGTTTATATTTTTTTTCTTTTGTATTTAATTCCTGTTTTACCACTGACTTGCACCTTGGTTCCCTCCCTGATTAACTACTCTTGACTTACTACAGGGCTTTCATATCCTCTGCATTCTTGCTGTTTTGTCTCTACTCAGTTACTCTCCTGTCTTTTCATGTTCTTGATGCTTGGGTGGAAGAGTAAGGTAAAACTGAACCTATTCATAGAACCACTCAAAGACCTTCCTAATTATATTCTTTGCCAGTCTCAATAGTAGTCAGACTTAGAGGGTCCATAGATAGTAGGGTACCTGGGCAGTCCCCATCCACAACACTGACATGATAGCCACATGTGACCATAAAGAAATAGCTGCTATGTGAAAACATTTGTCTTAAACTCAGATCCCTTTATTTACTGTCCCTTTTCCAAATATTCTTTACTAATTTCCAGACCATTTTCATTGCAATAGAATGCTAAATAACAAATAGAAAGAGATGAACATATTAGACATGTGGTCAAGATTAGAGGTGAGGAAATAGACTTATCCATTCATTTTGCTGGGTTCTTGTTTTAAAAAAAGGCAGTGATATACTCTAAAATTCTCAACTGTTGATAAAATGAACTGGGAGATAAGCAAAAAGGAACAAATAAGCTTTTAGAAATCAGATGCTGATTTTGTGCAATCATTATTCATCATATTTAAATATTAATTTTTATGGGGCCTATCATCAAAGCAAAGAAAGGGCTACACAAAATAAACAAACAAAACATTTTAGTCCTGAAACACTGCCAGGCCAAGGAGGAAAACAAACTAGAATTTGAAAGAGCACTTTTACAACAGCCCTGGATCAGATAATTAAACTCCAAATCAAATCCCAGCAAGCTAAAGGGCCCTGGATGCCAAAAGCTAATCAAAGGAAATAGGTATTACCTAGTCCCATCAAACCTAGTTTTAGAGAGAGCTAAGACATGGAACACACCACTGTTTATAACATCACTGGGTAATAGGATTAAGAGCTGAAAGAAATCTTAGAAATCATCTATCTCAATACCCTCATTTTACAGGTGAGGAAAGGGAGTGTGGGGAGCAAAGCTTATAGCAGCAAGCTTCCCTACTTGCATCTTGGTATGTAGATTGTTGTAAATAGACTAAAGAGAGGTCTTGGGACTCACTCATTCTACTGTACTCAGTAAACTTTATTATCTGTGCATCTCAGAACCTAAATATTGCTGTTCAATGATATCGAGTGTCCATATGAATAATAACCAGGGCAATGACAAAAACATGTACTCTGTTCTACAATACAGAATTGCAATGCCATAGTGCCTACAGGGGGATTTTGTGTTCTAGGTGAGTTGTGAATGGAATCCAAAAATGTAAGTGAAGGAAAGAATAGCAACTTGCTTTCTGAATTGCCTATCAGACCTACACAGTCACCTTTTGATTATTTAGATAATGGAGCCAGCGTCAACATAGATTAAAATAAATCATGGACAATGACAGTATAGGCAAAGAAAATAAAAGTGATGATGTGTTACATTTATTTTTAAGGGTACGTATTTTATATTGTTAAACTATACATGCTTTTATATAAAGAAGTCAAATATTTTATATGAATCATTTCAGCTCTTTTACAGCAGAGAGAGAAGCATCATAATTAACATTATGATAACATATCTATATATACATAATAATCTGCACATTATAAATGTGGGTATAACCCTCTAGGAACTTCTCATCCAATTCAGCAAAAAGGTGGGGTAAGTGCTCCCCATCCACTATTTCTGACTCCTACTAAAAATAGATTTATGCTGCAATCTCAGTACATAGTTTAAATCAGCCTGAAAATTTTATATAGTCCAATTTGAAGTTGTAACTATGGTGAAAGACTCTGGAAACATACTGAGCTTTAATGTATATGTATTTAATCATTCTCCTCCCTTCTTTTATCCAGCCATTGGTGGTGGGTCTAGTGAGAAGTGATAAGCCTCAGAGCTGTGTAAAACAGAAGGGAGAAATGCAAGGGCTATGGATAATCCACAAACCAGATAAGTCAGTTCTGAATAATTGAGTTGGCTGAAACATGAATTTAACATTTTTTTGTTCTGTTTTTCCCACTCTGCGTGTTTAAAGACTTAAAAATCAAACAGTTTTCTGACTGGTATGAACTAAAAAAATATTGTAGAAAATCATATGAGATGTTTTCTGGACTTTAATCCCACCCAGTGGCAATTCATCATATTCATAGTTCTACTCAAACTTATCATATATTGTCAGTTGAGCTTGAATTGTATGTTATGTAATAGTGGGTATTCTCCTATTTGAATCTATAAGACTCTATTAAAGTATAGTTCCTGTATTCATTTGAATTGGCCTTGAGTATTACTTAAAATTACATGGGATGTATGGTAGAAATTAAAGTAACTTGATGGTTATGGATGAACCAAAACATGACATATTTATGATTCTTTCTAGCTATATATTACCTAGTGCTATCAAATACAATAAGGCCAATAAAAGGGCACACCTGAGCTCCTAATACAAAAGCATTTACCGAAAATCTTTCAAAGTGATGTCTATGCCAGTGATTTTGCCATCAGAAGCACACTTATATTTATTTTAAATTTCACTTTTTTATTAGTATTGATTTACTAAGTTGAGGTATAATTTAGGAAGAAAATTATGAAATCATAAAATGAAAAAGAGGAAAAGAAATAGCACCAGGTATAAAAGTAAAATTAATTGTAAGCTAACTATTTTATAGAACTTTCTTAATACCTGAATACATAGAAAATACATTTAAAGGCACACCTACCTTTAAAGTTGTTCCAAGTTTCTAGTATATAGTCATGAGAAGATATTAACAGTGATTCTAAAAATAAAGGTACAAATTATAATTGCTATATAATGTATTCCCCTGCACCACATATATTAATCTCTGAATTTTATAATGTTTCCTATATATATATATATATACATAACATATATATATAGAGAGAGAGAGAGCTTAATTATGGTGCAAATACTTTTTAAAACTTTCTAGCATTTTTTCAGAGCTTAATAGGAAAAGCCAGATATAGAAAACAGTTGAATACCATAGAACTATTAAAAATACTTCTGTCCTAGAAGTGAGAGAATGGAGTATTATAATTCACTACCCCCTTTCCTCTCATAAAATTTATATCTGTGGAAATGGGTGGGTTCATATCTTTTCTTTATGTAACTCAGCAGTGAAAAGAACAAAAATGGCTTGCATAATAAAATGTTATGATGGGTTTAAAGAAAAGAAAGGAAGGAAGAAAGGAAGGAAGGAAATAAAAGGAAGGAAGGAAAGA
>NW_020954596.1:70958328-70973677 GCF_900497805.2 Vombatus ursinus | reverse complement strand
GAAGGAAGGAAGGAAGGAAGGAAGGAAGGAAGGAAGGAAGGAAATGCCTCTAAAATAAAACCTAAATTTTTTTATATGCTTTGAAGAGCAGGTTTTACTTCCATAAGCAAGGAAGCCAGATCTGTAACAATTATTCATATAAAGTCATTAAGGATAATCCCTCTTGTCAAGATGTGGAAATTTCTTGAAAGTCCAGATTCTATACAGAATCGAACTTAACTCCCCCTAGTGTAAGTCACAGAAAGTAAGTCTATCTGTATCTAAAATAGTCAATTCTATAAAGGAAAAATAATAGATAAACTTATTACTGGATGTAAGTCTTCAGTTGGTTAACTCAATAGTGTAGGTATGTAGATCTATGTTTTGTTTTGTTTTTTTTTAACACTTTTGGTACTGGGTGAACATAGAGCAATTTAAGTACTTAAGGAGAATAAATACTTTGTTTCTTTGGGGCTATTAGGTGGTTTTGTGTATGTCTACTTTTTTGAATATCTGTATCTTTGTCTACAAAATGGGCCTAATAACATTTGTACTCCCTACCTCACAGGGTTGTTGTGAGGAATATATGAAATAATGTAATTCTAGGACTTTGTAAAATATTAAGTACTGTGTAAATTTTAGCTATTAGTTGTATTGTTACTGTTAACATTATTATATATTTTTATATCTCCCTAAAATATGGCATCTATGAAATTACTTTTGCCATTAGAAATTATAGAACTCTACAGAATTTAAATTTTAACATATAATTTAAGAGATTCAATAAAATGTACAAGAAAGCACTAGATTATTTTCAGAGTAGTGAGTCATAGAGCTTTTAAAAATTGTCTTTTTTTTTAAGGGGCAGCTAGGTGGCACAGTGGATAGAGCAACAGCCCTGAAGTCAGGAAGACCTAAGTTAAAATCTGGCCTCAGACCAAATACTTAACACTTACTAGCTGTATGACCCTGGGCAAATCACTTAACATCAATTGCCTAAAAAATATTTGCCTTTTTTTCCTCAAAAGTTCATCTATCTTTGCTAGACATACCTTTTGCATAAACCAAACAAATTTTATATTCTCAATATCTGAGATTGAATAGCCATAAACACCTTTGTACATGGTATCTCCTGTATTCAAGAGAAGTAAGCAAAGTTAGCATTCAATCTAAAATTCCCATAAATCTGAGATTTTGTGGTCAACTGCATAGCCAGAGGAAGAGGTTTCCTTTTATCTGACTCATATTTTCAAATTAATTAATATATATTTTTTATTATACATAGGTAAAGGCAACAAAGTTTCATGACATCATAGGCATTGTTTAGTCATTTTTCAGTTGTGTCAGACTCTTCTTGAACCCATCTGGGGTTTCCTAGGCAAAGATGCTGGAGTGGTTTGCCATTTCCTTCTCCAGATCATTTTTATGAATGAGAAAACTGAGGCAAACATGAATAAATGACTTCTCTAGGGTCACACAGCAAGTAAATGTCTGAAGCCAGTAACTCACAAAAAAGAGTCTTCCTAACTGTAGGTCCAGCACGCTATTCACTGAATCATCTAGCCACCCAGCATTACAAAAGGAAAGATGAAAAGAACCTCAAAGTCACCCATTTCTCCTGCCTCCTTTTAAAGGGAAGTAAGCACACAACTTGGTAGTGTTAAAATGAAAATGAAAACCAAGGCCTTGATTAAATTCCACTACACCATGAAGCTACAGAATTTATTATTTTATAGTAGAGTTATTCATTTTATAATTAAATTTACTTTGTTTACAAATGGAATTTTAAAAACTCTTTTGGAAATGAGAATGAGGACTAGAGACATTTTATCTTCTATTCTAGTATTATGACTCTCACTTGAATACATTGGATCTTAGTAAACATAAATACAGATAATTTAAAATTAATTATCCTCCATTATCTGGTAAAGATTCATCAGGGAGATCAATGATGTTTCAAACCCAGTGATAAATTGGTCCCATTTTTTTTCTTACTACTTGTAATAGACAGTTCCTGTTACCCATGTATTAAGGGAAGTAGAATAAAATTAAATACCTTTGAATATTAATATGTATGACATCTGATTATACTAATGCAAACCAACTTCAGGATGTCCTTTTTGTTCTTTTCCAAATTTTTTTTATACTGAAAATTGTTAGGTATGATATTTAAAACTGCTAAAATTATTCATAACTAGACTGCCTTCATTATTATGCCATTCAAAATGGAATGCTAGCTTTACATACAACAAAAATAATTATAAAAAAATAAAAATAATATTGAGAGTAACAAAAATGTATCAGATAAAAGTTTCATTTATTTTCCTTAATTCATATAGTACTTATCAAAATTATAGTAGAATGTTCCAAGGATTTAATAGGTTCATAAGATTTTTAAGGTGACAAAGTTATCTAAAATTACCCAATTCACTTGTTAATTGCTCCTTTGAGGAATGATAATCATTCTCTAACAACAATAGAATTAATGATTGGTCTATGATATAATCTGAAAGAATTGTGGGCTCTGATTTCAAGTTCTATTCATAATGTGCTAGCTTGGTATGGTAATATGAATATTTCTACTGTGCTTTTGACTATTAAAATTGATTAACAGATGATCATAAAAAATATCCCCTTGGTTGAAAATTCTTTCTCCTCTTATGTAATCTTCATGATGCTCTTAATGTCAATGTATTTTACTTGTTATTTGGTAAAGGAAGAAAGCATTCGTATTTCATTTTGTATATAAAAATGAACTTTTGACAATATTTTGAAAGCACTGTAATCATAAATGTATATTAGACAATAACATTTATTAAATGTCCATATTGACTGAATCTGTTAGTGCACTTTCTCAGTGCAAAAATCAGTGTTAAATATTAAGGTATATACAGAATTGAAAAAAAATATGCATCCAATATCACCTAAATATGGAGACGGATATTCAGCTTCTTATCCAAATATGAAAAAAAAAAGTTTTCTGCTTACTTCTTTTAGCAAAAATGTCCTTTATGGGGTCACATTTTAAAAACTATCTTGTGGAAATTGTGCCCTCTTAAATTTATGTCAGCATGTGCAAAATTTCATGCTCAACTACTACAGAATGTTAGAAGTACATTTTTTTGTATTATCAAAAGAATATGTACACCAAGAAAGATTTTCCAGACACAATTTTGAAAATTTGACCTCCAAAGTTTAACGTTGAAATGACAATCTGTTTCTGCATAACATTTGCCACTTTCTCAGTGCAAAAATCAATGTGAAGTATTAAGATATACAACGAATTGAATAAATATATCCACCCAATATGTGCTTTCTTCATGCAGGGATTTGAGACGACTGGGAGTGACTCTTGTCGGTCACCAGAAGAAGATAATGAACAGCCTTCAAGAAATGAAGGTCCAGCTGGTAAATGGAATGGTGCCATTATAACTCTGTTTGAACGTCACTTCCTCAAGTGATTAATTCTGCACTTTGTAAACTAGCCATGAGATTTATTTTGACAAAAAGAACAGAAAAAAAATAAAGAAACTGATTTCATAAACTAAGGCAAGCAAGGACCTTAGCCACAAAATTTGTAACCAGTATTTGATGAAAATATCCTTTACTTTCTTCTGTCTTCATTTTTCATGAAGTAAAAATACAACATGCATTAAACAAGGAAATGGTTATACTCATGGTTAGGTTAACCATTTTCTTATGCTTCTGCAAAAACAAAATCTTTCCCACGACACTTTGTACATGGAATATAAAAATATATATAAAGCACCTTTATATTCTGACTTATGGCAGCACATGTTAATACTTCCAATGACTTACTTGAATGGAAATGGTTTTGTGGCCATTTGTGGGCTAACAAAAGCTGCAGTTTACTGAAGTTTACTTCACATCTTAATTGTCTACAAAAGTGTATTGAAGAGCAATATGATTAGATTTTTCTTAATAGATATCTTGTTTAATAAATTTAAAATGCTGTTACACAGCATTAAGTTATAGAGACTAGTGTATAAACATATTGCTTGATTAATGCAAATACAATTCAGGGTGTATATTTATTTTTCTGTGTTATAAAATTGGGTTTAGTTTGCTCTTCTGGATATTATTACTGAAAATGTCTGTATATTATGTACAGTTTGCTACATACCCAGATACACATTTGGGTTGGGGGTGGGGGGTCATAATGGGGATTCTGTGTATGCTATACTCTGCTTGTATTTTTGCCATTGTTTTGATTCTAACAGCATAGAAGAACCAGTTTTAGGCATTTAGAATGCACATAAGAGAAGCAAGAGTACAACTGAAAATGAAACAAGTTTGTCTTCTCCCCCCTCTCTCCATGTGTCCAAATGTCATTAAATCTATCCACTAACAGAAAATGTCTATAAGATTAAATCCCCTTTGGCTTTTTAAAAAAACACTTTGTGATATCTGTGACAATGCAGTTCTTCTAGCCATTAATCTTGCTCCAACATAAGAAATTTCACCTTTTGGAATCACTGAAAATATCTTGTCAGGCAAAGTTGACACCAAAGGGCACATTGTCAGTGGGATGTAGAGGGATTTAACTGTGCGAGTTCCTATTAATGTTGTTAAATCCATGGGCACAGCACTAAGCATTTACCTCTAAGTGTTAATCCTTTGTAAGCAGTGCCATTGTGGCTCTGCCACAGTAATTTTGATATAAAGGCAGCACTGGAACAACAACTGGCATATATTTTGCTCCAGGATTTCCTTTGACCTATGTCTTCCAAAAATTGTATTTGCAGATAATTGGTTATTTATATCATAGCTCCAACTCTCATTCTGTTATGTTATAATGAAGCTTTGGGGAATGCAGTTCTGTAGCAATTGTATACAAGAAAATACTTAATTTTGTTTAAAATATTCAGTGTTATTTCAAAGGCAAGAAGAAAATGTCAAATGTATAAATCCAGGAAACCACATCTGGTGATGACTGGCAAAAGCAGATCCAAAATAATGTAAGATAGTCCCAAAAATCTTTGGAAGTGTGATCATGCAAACTGGCTTACCTAAAAGCTTATACATTTTATGTTATTGATTTATGGCTGATCATAATAAATTGCATTACTTGGAGTAATCTATATATGTAAGGAGAACAGAAAGGAACTGGGATACAATCAACTCTAGATTCATTGTAAATGAAACTAGACTAGCTTGAAAAAGTGACACGCAGAGAGAATATAAGGCCCTCATTTCTATAGAATATTTGGTTTCTTTCCCAATTTGGATACCAAGGGAAAAAATAGAAATATTTAATGGTCTTTTTTTTTCTTTCCACACTACTACTTATGTGACATGGCCATGTGGCAGGAGGAAAAAGGAAGAAAAGTATAGGGCCTAAATCATTTATTTGCAAATGGTTAACAATACATTTAATGAAAAAGAGTGAACTGTATAATTTTTCTAAAACACTGTGGCTCCATTTATATTCCTGGATATTTAAGGAAACTATCATAAAATTCACTATATTATTTCCCCCCTGAAAACAATGTTAATAGGTTATAATCGCTAAAACTATTGTTTTAGTTTACCCATTTTGATTGAGGAAATGGAATTTGGACAATTTAATTTTTAAACATAATTGGAATTCTAATTCTGTTGGATTTGTTTAAAACTGAATCTGAGTGAAAAAGTAACAATTGAGACAATTCTAATCTCTGTTAAAAATATTCGATCATTTTATGTTATTTAATATAATCTCCTGAATGGTAGGACAGCCACACTACTACTTTGGATCCAGAGAGTCATTTGCAAAATGAAGTTGAGACTTAACTTTATTGATTTAAAAAAAATTGCCAAGGTGAAGGAAAGGGGATTGGAACCTCATGGGTGCCAAGAATTACAATGTTATATTATACATGCATATGTATACATAGATATATATGCACTATATATGTGTATGTGTGTATATACACACATATACATACATGCAATCAGCTAAAATATTTCCTACTTGTATATTCTTGACATTCATTTGAACTTGTTTTTAGATGAAGGAGTCTTTATGAATGTTTTAAAATGACCACATAAATACCAAGCTCATTCTGACATGCCAACTTTGTACAGGGTTTCTAAAAATTGTCAGTTTGACTGGAAAGAAGAAAGGGAGGTTTTCATCATAAATCAGATGTAGTCATGAAAGTAAGAACAAAAGCCTTGCTAATGCATTTGTTCACCCCTGGATATAGCACCAATTGGAAAGGTGCCAAACTCATCTATAAATGTGAGAAATGGAGAAAAGAAAAGAGTTGAATGGACAGCTTTCATGAAATGCAGTGAGGCAGGAAGACCAGGAGAAGGTTTTACAAATCTTGATGGCGTGATTCCTCATCTTATTGTTTCATTTGGTCAGCCACCAGGCTATTGCAAAGAAAATTGAGACATGATAGTTTTAGCACATAAAGGAGATTTGTCAAATAATAAATAACATTATTAGAGCTGTCAGTAGAAATATCTTCTGGGTATTTGTATCTTCCTAACTGCTGTACTTTGTAAGGGAGTCACCACGGGGAGGAGACAATAGCTCACCAATATCTGTTGAAGTCTCACCATTACTTTTTTTTATTAATCAGAGCTTGATTTTGACTTTTGCCTTTGGCTCAAATGTACTATAGCATATTTGAGTTGCTCTTTTTTGAATGGTAAAGTATGTCATTGTGTATATAAAATGTAAGAGTTCGAGTTGTTTTCTGTTTCTGAATTTTTTTTGTTTGTGTTTCCGTAAAGTACCTTGTCCTTGCTTACTGTACATTGAAATCAAATATGTATCAATATAAAAGTTTTCTGGAAGTTAGACAATGCTGTGGGAATTGCATTTCCATTAGAATTTTAAAACATAGGGTGAGCTAGCCTTAATAACTGTAGCTACTGGAAAGAGTAAACTATAAGACAAAAGAAAGCATCCTTACTGCCCTTAAATCCATGTAAAGAAATTGGACAACACTTCTGAATATAGCAACATTAAAAAAACCCACTGAGTTTCATTTGATCACTTATATAGCTATTAGTCTATGATACATCTTAATCTGAGAAAAAACAATACCAAAATAGACATAACAATTTCACCCACGAAAGCGTGACATAAAAAGCAGAGGATGAGAAAATTTGCCTTTGGAAGGCATTTTTGGACTTATCCCAATTTAGTGTATAGAAAGCAAAAATAAGTAAGTTTAATATCAGGTAGTAGTCATTTGCTGGGTAATTATATTATATAGTTAATTGAACTCATTTATTCATACTAAAGAGAAAAAAAAGAGAAAATCAAACACCATAGTTAGCAGTCTCTTCTGTCATCTTTGGTAGATGTCTAACCTAAAGATAAATTCATGTACAGTAAGATAATGATGATGTAAAATAATCAGAATTAAAATGTTAACTTTCTTGTAGTTTATAACTGGAATAAGTGAAAGTCATGTGTTTTCTTTTCGATTGGTTTGGGTTTTTTGGGTCCAACTCTCTAGTCCAGGTGGATTACATTGTCCAGTACATTTTGCTGCTATGGTAAAGTGTCAAAGCATTTGATAGATAACCAAATTATTTTTCATAGCATACTTATTCATCTATAAAGGAGAACCTCTTTTTAAAAATGACTAGTCTAAGGTTCTTGTTCAGGACAACTACTTATTGCTTTCAGAAGAAATCACTTAACATAAAAAGGCTGATTGACAACCATCAAATGAAAAATTTATTTAATCCCTCTAAATATTACAAGATAGGAAACTAAGGTGACAGGTAAATTAGTGTTGGTTCAGTGTTGAATATATATATATGTAGATATACATACACATATATGTATATACACATACACATATGTATATATACATACACATATATGTATATACATGTGTGTGTGTGTGTGTGTGTGTGTGTGTGTAAACATCCCAGTGGTCAAAAGATTGTGAATCTTTAGACTACAATAGCTTTAAAATTAGTCTTTAATAAGTATGTGAATTACATGAATAGCAGCCTGAGAGTTACATTGAGTTTCAGTCTTTGATTAATATTCTCATCAATATCCTTTGGTGCCATGCAGGTCAAAAGTGACTCAGTCCACCTTTTCATAATTTGTGGTAGCCAATAGAAAAGTTCAATTCCTTGCCTGAGAGTTTAACTTGTAGAAAGCATAGATATAGTGTTGCTGTATTTATTTCTTTTTTTTAATTTGATGTTCTGTGTGCATTTTGTTTGTGTACATGTTTTTGTAGTGTAAGATATGAAATTTTCTATTTTTTCATAAAAATAAAAAACAACTTTGAATACAATTAAATCCAATTGTCATGCTTGATGCAAAAACATGCTTGAAATTGTTTACAGAGGAGCTTGCTTTAGTTCCCATTTTAATTATTTAGGTTATATTCATTCCATTTTTTTATTTTATAAGTATGTAAAATTGGTTATCTACAGAATAACAATTCATTTGTCAGCTTGATTGTTTTGAAATTTAACATACATTCTTCTTCAGAAACATATCCATGGTTGTCTGTGGTAATGTTCCTCCAAATATTTAATTTTGTAAGTAGGAAATAACACTGAGATCATAGCCCCAAGTACAATCAACCAATAATTTAATGTTGGACACTTATATGCACTTGTTTGGCTAGTTGTCCATACAACCAAAGTCAATTATCCATTAGTAATTACTCCAAAAAATGGTGATTAGGGAAACTAGAACAAAAGCTCCCAAGTAACCTTGGGTAGAACTATAGATAGGGTAGAATCCATATCCCAAGGACAGGTGGTAGTTAATGAAGAGTGCAAGAGATGAGGATGGGAATGATTATTTGCCATTGATTTTGATGGGCTCCTGTATAGGATATGAGAAAGTAGCTTTTGTATTAAAGGGAGTTGAAAGGTATGACTTTTTATGAATAGTAAATTATGTGAGGTTACTTTACAAATGGATTCAATGATGTATTAACTCTTTTTACCCCTACAAATGCATGTGGTTATTATTGTTATTGTTTGGCATTTTAACAATGATTTCCATTTGAAAATGATATAATGGTTTTCTAAGTTAATTAAATAGATGATTATCATAATTAGGGGATACCTTCATGAAACTTTGTCTTTATCAGTCAGTGGAGAATTAAAATAAAATCATAGAATTCAAGGAGTAGAAAGAACTATAAATATTTTCTAGTCTAATCCCTAATAGAGGCTGCTAGGTGATGCAGTGGATAACGTGCTAGGAAGACCTAAGTTCAAATCTAGCCTCAAATACTCATTAGCTGTGTGACCTTGGGCACATTACTTAACCTTTGTTTGTCTCAGTTTCCTCAACTATAAAATCAGATGATAACAGCATCTGTCCCACAAGGTTGTCAAGAGAATCAAATGAGATATTGTTTGTAAAGCATTTGGTACATTGTATGGCACAAAATGGATGCTATATAAATTATTATTCTCTTCTCCTCTCACCCCTTCCCTTTGTTTCAAGGATGAAGTATGACCCAGAGGGATAAAATAACATGACCAAAGTCATACAAGTAACTATGGAAGAACAGTGATTAGAACTCCTGAATCAGATTTCTGATTCCAAATTTAAAATTCTTTTCACTATACAGATTAGGTCAGAGAGTGAAGATATATTTCATCTTTTGTCTGTGTGTGTGTGTGTCTGTGAGAGAGAGAGATACATACCCAATAGATAATAAGAATTTTTTTAATTATTACAGTATATTCCATTTTAGAGGATAGGCAAGAAATAAAAGTGTTGCAGCTTTTCTTATGGTTCTCAAAATATTTTCACTTCTTTTTAGTTATTTCAATTTATTCTCTTAATAACAAAGAATACTGATTTATACATAATAAACAGAATAGATCATTTATTTTTACAAAATATATTCATACACAATAAACATAATAACTCAATTCTGATATTTTCATTTGGCTTTCAACCACAAATGGCATTGAAGTTTGACTGCCTTTTACTCGGTGACCCTAAGCAAGTGAAACACTTCAGCTCTCTGACCTTCAAGATCTTTATCTAAAGAAAAAGAAAAGATATTCACCTAACTGACTGCTAAGGACCTTATTGTCTCTGAGCTCTCTAATTCCATGATTAATATATTCAGAGAAGTTTATTGGCTATTGCTTATTAGTACCAGTTCTGGAAGGTCTTGCTAAGTTCAAATGGCTTCAAATACAGCCTGCACAATGGACTGTCATTGTGTAAGGAACAGCCTAGCTAAGTTTCAAAAGGTTCATCATGAGATTAGCGCCTATGTTTATTGGTTTCTGTCCTAGTAACTCAAGATTTTTAGTGTAATGGTGTAAAAGATTTGCTAATGGAATCACATTTGTTTGCTTTTATGCTGTGCAGTTTTATTTTACCACTGGCCTCTCAAAGTGAGAAAAAGTCTGGATTTGAGTCAGAACTGTGTTTGAATCCTACATTACATCCCAACAATCTGTGGATAAATATGGACAAACTCCTCAAACTCTCTTAGTCTCTTTTTACTCTTAGAAAAATTGTAAAATGAGAATAAGAATATTTCTACAACATAATTTGCAAGATTGTTATGGGGGGTGTACTTTATTTTTATTTTTTCCCAACATTCACTTTTATAAGATTTTGCCTTCCAATCTTTTTCTCCCTCCCCACCTCCCCTCCAAGATGGCAAGCAATCTGATATAGACTATACATGTACAATCATATTAAACATATTTCCACATTAGCCATATTGTGAAAGAAGAATGAGAACAAAAGGGGAAAACCATGAGAAAGAAAAAAAAAGAGAGAGAAAATAATATGCTTCATTCTGCATTTAGACTCCACAGGTCTTTGCCAGGATGTGGATAGCATTTTCCATCATGAGTCTTTTGGAATTGTCTTAGATCACTGTATTACTGAGAGGATCTAAGTCTTATCAAAGTTGATCATTGTGCAATGTTGCTTTTACTCTGTACGATGTTCTCCTGATTCTGCTCACTTCACTCAGCATCAGTTCATGTAAGTCTTTCCAGGTTTTTCAGAAATCTGCCAGCCCATCATTTCTTATAGCACAATAATATTCCATTACATTCATGTACCACAACTTATTCAGGCATTCCCCAATTGATGGGCAAGAGGAAGCACTTTATAAATTGTAAAGTGCTATATGGATACAAGTTCTGATCTGATACTAATTAGTTTTGACTTTAACTAGGTCACATCTATAAGCAACTCTTTCCTCAGCAAAAATGCCCTAAGAAGGTTGAATTTAAGTAACGTCAAGTTTTTCAATGATGAGAATATTAAATATATCTTGGATTAATTCATTTGAAATCAGGTTATAATAGGATTTGATTTTGGTTGATATGAGTTGGCTAAAGTTGAAATTGTTCACAGGGTAAGGATTTATTCAATTAGCTCTTTCCACTGTTTCTTTCTGTACTCAGCCTTTTGGCCAATGGGCATCCATCCTATGGTTTTCCAGGGTATGAGTCCTTTTTTATTCCAATTGCAAATTATCTGATGAGTTGACTCTTCAAACTTAATAGTGCAACACCAATACTGAAACTGATTGCTTTTTATATAGCCTGCTTCTAGGGGCTTGCCATTTGAGTAAAAACCCTGTAAATGCACCATACTAGGTTCTATTTCATATTAGTACAACTTCAGAACTTAGTAGATTGTTCAGAAAAGTGTATGTGTTGCAGGCAGAATAGGGAGAGGAGGAGGAGGAGGAGGAGGAAGTGAGTGTATGTGTGTGTGAGAGAGAGATAGAGAGAGAGAGAGAACACAATTTTTTAACACAACCATCTATTATATGCTAGGAACTTTGCTAAATATTGGAGATAGAAAGACAAAAGTGAAAGCCCTTTCCTTCAAAGCATTTACATTTTAACAATGAGAAAACATGTACCTATGTAGTTTTATTGAAGGAATATACAAAGTACATAGAAAAGCACCTTGGAGGGAAAGCACTAGAGGCTAGACAATTAACAAAGACCTCTGACAGAAAATGCAGCTTCAGTTGAATTTTGAAACCAAGGATTTTAGGATGCTGAAGGGAGAACATTGCTGACCTGAAGAAAAGTAAGTTGAAAGGCCTAGATACCAGAGATAGATTAATATGTTTAAGAAACAATGAGAAGGCCCATATGGCCACATTAGAAGATGAGGCTTTACCTTAGGGACCTGGGCTGTGATATTGTGATGAGTTTTTGCCTTATCTTGCCCTGATCTAGGCATTGTTATTACTTCCTTGATATTTCTAAAATGTGGTTCCATGTGTAATCCTGCCCACACCACATACCTGAACATACTTTAGCTCAATTTTATGTGTTTTCTCCCATTATAAAACAAAATTCTTGAGAGGAGAGGCAGTCTTTTTGATTATATTTGTATCCTCAGTGCATAGAAAAAATCCTGACACATATTAAACCATACTTTTACCCTTTTTTAAAATTCATTTATTGATATGACATTTATTTCAAAAGTTTCACAAAGGGAGGGTACTAATATATGTGCAGTATGCTGGAATGGTTAAAAAAATCCAGGTTGTAAGAAGTTATATATGTCAAACAAAGGAATATATATTTGATCCTGGAGATAACAAGAAAATATTGGGCTATATTGATTAGATGGATAGGTAAATTCAAATACCTAAACTACGAAAATAACCAAATAAGTTTGCCAACTTTCTCAGATTCAATCAAAATCTCTCAGAATTTCTTCTTAGACAGTCTCCCAATTACTAGGAACACTAAGAAACCCGGTGAAGTCCTTGTGTCACTTGGTGATCAACCTGGGGATTCTGTCTTCATTTCTTTGTTATCTATCACCTTCCTGATGTCATTGTCCTCTTTGAGAACTGAGTACAAACAACATGATATTCACCTGCCATTCTTCAGAGCTCAGGAATCACATTAACATAACTCATTCCCATCCTCACCATCTGACACTGACCCAGGACTTTGGAAACAGTGCCCCTCTAAAAATATTTTTTCCTAAAATAGGAAAACACTTACAGTAGCAAGAATAATACCTATCCTAAGCAAGTAAGAAAACAGACAAATGTTAAAGGCATAAGATTGATCCTGTTTCAGAACCAAGCCACAACTGGACACTCCAAATGCAAAACAAATGATACAGCCCACATCAAAAATAATCATAGAATATCAGAATTGGAACAGACTTCAGAAGTTCGTGTTGAAGAACTCATCACAAATCTCTTTTCAAAGACCTCTCCTGATGGTAAATTGACTTCCTGTTTTACCAGGCCATGCCATTTTAGGATGGATCTAATTGTTAGTAGTTTTTTTTTTTCTCATTTTGATTCAAAATCTACCTTCCCATAACATCTACCCATTACTCCTAAGTCTTCAAAAGGGAAGAGGTAGATTTGCTCTGCCACATAGCAAGCCTTCTAATATTAGAATACAACTGTAATTTCCCTTCTATCTTCATAGATAGACATTAAAATCCACATTTGTCAAGTAGAAAATTATGTCTAATGTCACAACCATAAAATACATTTTACTTTTAGCTTAGGAAACAACTTGCCAATGATCAGAAGTTCTAAAGGTATTCTGAAGGTTCTTCTGTTCTTATATTTTCAACTCTTAGAATGTCATGAATTTAACTTCATTATTTCAGAATGCACAATTCAAGAACTTGACCTTTAAAACTTTTGATTTTTTTTTGATTTTTTTATTTTGATTTTTTTATTTTGATTTTTTTTTAAATCCCATGCATGTTCCTTACTCTCCTCTTTTTTCCTCTCACTTTTCCTCTACACAATCACCTATTTCCCCCAAATTAGATTAAATTCTGCCTCCTTTGGTTAAGGTTGTACTCTTTTCAAATATCCAGAAAAATAGTATTAAGTATATAGCCAGAATGCAAGGTGTTGGGATGTTGCTACTTAGAGTCTGCCCTGACTTTGATCTTCCTTAAATGGGAATACATTTTGAAGAAATCAATGCTGAGAAAAAAGGCGTTATGAAAATGTTTACAGAAAGATCTCTGGCTTCATGAAATAGATTCTCCTTTTACCAGTGCAGATTGTGATCATTCTATGCCTTAGAAGATTATTTCCATTAGATACTGTAGCTGAACAAAGTTATGATCGCCTGGTGGCCAACTGTTTCATGATAACTCTCTTCTAATTCAGCTAAGCCTGCTGGGATAAAAGGCATACCCCACTGTCACTCAAAGCCTTCCAAACTTAGTAAGCTTTTCCAGGCTTAGCTTTCAAGAAACTGGGGTCACCTCTACAACATGATGAGACATCAAAATAAGACTTTAGTGGAGGCATATGAATCTAATAAAATCATAATAGAACCTTTTAGTGAGCCATATTAAACTAATAAAATCATGTTAGAACATTTTGTGGGGCATACTAAACTAATAACATCTTATAATATTAGAGTTGGAAAGGACCTTAGAGGTCATCTAGTCTACCTTCCTTCTCAGTACAGGGAATATCCCTGAGAGACAGTTATCTAGCTCCTGTCTGAAAAATTCCAGTGACAGGAAGCTCACTTCTAAAACTAACCCATTTCAATTTTGAACAGCTGTTCTCATAGGAAAATTGCTGTCCATAGTGTATTTGAGCCACTTTGTGAGACTAAAATATTTTAATTAATAACTGAAAGATCAATCACTTCAGGTAGGGATTTCTTTTTCCCCCAATATTTTTTTATAATTTCTGTATTTTAACATTACAATGATTTCTAGGTATTGCACTCCACAAACCTCAATACCAAATGGATCTTCCCTTGTAATAAAGAAAAGCAGTATAAGCAAAATAGTGACTACATATGGCAGTGTATTCAATATTGCATACTCTATCCCCCCTCCCCCACAACTGTCTCAAATACTTCCCTATATAGTTAACACTATTGGTGAAGGTCCCCTTTCCTAAAGTCCTTGTGTATGTGCTCTTCATAATTTTTAATATTAATATCTGTTTTAGGAAATATTACTCTATATCTTCACACCTATTAACCCATTTGATGTAAGTTGTCTATCAGAGATAAGAATTTGAGTGTTCCTTTTTAGTTTGTGTTTTTTTGCTATTTTTTCTGTCTCCCTTCTGTCAGAGGCCTTTTCCAATCCTCTGGCTAGCAGTGGATTCCTTTCTAATGTTATCTGGTATCTACTTTATATCTTCCTCCTATACTATATAAGGGTCTCCCCCATAAAAAAAAAGAAACATTATTTGCCATAAATATGTGTAGTCATACAAAACAAATTGCCACACTTTTCATGTACCCAAAAATATGTCTCCTGCTGCACCTTGAGTCCATTACCTCTCTTAAGAATTATATAGCATGCAGCATCATTGACTGTATCTTACTTAACAAGCTCTCTTTAGCTTGTACCCTGAAGACCCTGAAAAAACATCTATAATGCACATTT
>NW_020954596.1:70953709-70958227 GCF_900497805.2 Vombatus ursinus | reverse complement strand
GTTTTATGTCTGGTATTTTAGTTTACTTATCTTAATCTTATATATATATATATATATATATTATATATATATATATATATATTATATATATATATATACATACACTCATGCAAACACAACTAAATATTACCAGACACTAATAAACCAACCTTCTACTCAGTACCAAGGGCATTTAAGCTACATACCAATGACAAATTGGGATTGAGTTCCTGTTGTTTTTTTTTTTTTTGCAGGGGGGGTTAGTGGGGAGGAAGTAGACTATGCAGACTACTTTATTAGATGAAGTCTGCAAAGAAGGGAGAAATACTTCAATCAGGTATAGATAGAACAATGAATTTCCAGACCAATTAAGGATCCCCTCTAGAAAAGATATAATTCATATTTAGAAGATAAGTCCTTGAGAACTTTGTCTTTCTTTAATAGAGGAGGATACAAGAGGTTGGGGTGGACTGATTCATATCAGCATCCTTTTCATTCAGGTTTAATGTTTGGGTTAAATCAGGCTCTCATAACTTATTCAACAATTAACAAATGAAGGATTAATTCTTCATAGTATAGAAAGAATATCAAACAGGGTACTCTAACACTTTACATGGGAAATAACTAAGCCAATAGGCCAGGATGTGGTTACTCACTTGGTACTGGGACCTCCAAAAATATTTAAGAGCCCCAAACCCACTAGGTCATTTTATTCCTTTAAATGAACAGGAAGCTGCTCTCCAGAAGCTACCAGGATGCTAAAAGTGAAATACTGATTGAGCCTTGACCATTAGGTCAATTAAGCCTTAGGGGTATGTTTTTCACTTTTAAAGGAAAGATAGCCTAATCTGGGGGGGGGAGGGTTGGCATTGGTAAATATTCATCCTATCACACTCCCCAAACAGTGGTAGCTGGTTTATCTCTTAGGATACAGTAACTGGAGAATATTATAATATATATTATTTTCAGCACCAACCCTTTGAACAACTGGGGGAAAAAAGGTTTAAAATGGTGTCAAGGATCATCTTAAAGTGGGTAAGACCCCATATAAGAGAATACTAAGATTTCTGCAGGGAGGAGAAGGAGAAAAGTCCTATCTAGCTCTCTTGGTAAAGGATCATGTTTCACTGTTTCTATCTGAATATCTGGTATTTTTTTTATCACCATCACCTCCTTGTATTCAATTGCTAACAGTGCAATGTACTTAAAGAACACAGTAATGTACCCAACTCACTTAATCTTAGGGAGAGTTCTGAGTGGTAACTTGTTAGTAAATGTCAAAGAGGGATACCACTAACAGGAGTTACAAAGAATACATCTTATCAAACTTAAACAAACAAAAATAATGTCCTTTGGATATTGAGGTAAGGCAATACATTTCAAGTTGTTCTAATAGCAGCAATGAATTTATAGAGAGCCCTATGTATTTTCCTGTTTATTCCCATTGTAACCAAGGAAACATAATGAAAGGGATGGCTCAAGTAGTGGTGAACATTTTGTGGCCATAGAAAATAGTCAAGTTTGCTTTTAGAATGCATGTCTTTGGCCTCATTAGTGCTGAGAAAACTAATTTGAATGGAAAAGACAAACACTTGATAATGTTGTGATGCCATGGAATAGGGGTTGTAGAATTCTTTGAATTTTAAGTCTCAAATACATTTCTTTGTCCTAGTCTGGCCCCTTGTCTACAACTTTCTCCACTGCCCCACTCTCCTACCCCAAATACCCTACCACACAATTTATCTCCCTTGCTACTTTGGTTCTTTGAAAGAATAGTGGTATATAAAAATGAGATTTGAATTTCTGGACCAAGATTTAAAATACAGGAAAGATGAGCTCCTGGTAAGAGATGGAATGAACCAAATAAGGGTTATTAAAAAGTGTAATTATATTATCTTTGGAATCTAATACAAATGCCTTTAAATTGAAAGGGAAGGTATGGCAGAAAACTAACTATATGTATCTGCCATCATACATACTCTAAATAATAGCCAAAATGTAATGGATTGGTAAAACACTTTTCAAGTACTTCTTATATGTTGAGCACTGGATTAAGAACTAGTGGTACAAATAGAAAAGCAAGACAGGCCCTGTTCTCAAAAACTTCACATTCTAAATGGAGGAGCCAACATATAAATGAAGGAATATGAATTGATCAATGTTTTGTGATAGTCTTCTGGCATAAGGGAGTCCCTAATGGGAGACCAAGGGCTGTCCTATTGACCCTTGCTTTCTACAACTGAGCTCATAGTGCTCTGCTCCCCTGATGAAGGTACAGGCATCAATAGCTTAAATCCTTGTCCAGATACCCAGTTTATGTTTTAGAAAAATCCCTTGGGCCAGTCAGAGACATTGGGGAAAACAACACCTTAATGAGTTATGGTGTTGAAGATAACATGTAGAGCATTGGGAGTCAGTTCAATGCAAAGTTTTATTACAAGTAATGGTGAAGGGAGGAGGGGAGAGGTAAAGGGGACCTAATATACTACTCCAGCATATGCACTAACATAAATTATAAGGTTACACAAGAGCAGCAACACTTTTGGGAGCATATAGACATAGGTTCTTTCAGTAAGAAAGGATGGTCCAGAGGGAAGGGGTACTCCTTCTGGAAAGGAAAGTGTACTCCCATTAGAGAGGAGGGATATGCTGGAGGGGAGAGTATACTACAAAGTTCCTTCTAAGGGCAAAGTTATTATGCTATGATTTTAGGTGGCTTCCCTGAAGCTGGCTGAGTTTCATATCAAGGGGCAAAGCAAAATATTATCTCGGGAGCTTTGTTATCAGAGAGAAAAACAAGCCAGATATAGACAAAATATTATTTGAGGGACTCAACTATGCTAACCTTCAAAAATACTGTTGTCATCATTTTCCCATGATATATTCTATAAGCTTACAGCCTCCCTTAAGGGAAGACTATTATGATGGCCTCAAAACCATAGGGCCTAATCTTATAACAGTAGTTTCCATGCATAGATTCTACAAGCTACAGCTTACCTTAAGGGGAAATTGTCATGGCAGTCTGAAGACCACCAGGCCTGATCTTATAACAAGCAGTAAATATACTTATAAATTCAAAACAGTTGAAATCCAAGAAAAAAATTAAAATTTATCTATATCTTTAGATACCTATGCACAAAGTGAGAAGAACTAGGCATTGTGATTCAAGGAATAAAATTTAATCTCATTTTTTTCACTGAAAATTGATGATAAGAAATATGTGGCAGAATATTATTTTCATCATGTTTATACCTTTATCAAAGGAAAAGATAAGGTTAAATGATTTAGGAGAGGTATCAGTACCACTGTAATTTAATATAAACTAATGTGAGGAAAATCAGGAAACAGAAGGGAGAAGCAAGGTATATAACATTTGAAGTTCATTGGAAGCAGAAAGAGAAAATATTCATTTGTGTATACTATAGATCCCCTTGACATAAGTAATAGATGAGGAATGTGGCAAACAAATTACATTCTAAACAGTGGTAAGATATAATAGAGATGGAGAACTTATGTTGTCCAGTTATCTGCTGCAGGCACCAGTCCAAAGAAGATTAACTAACACTTTCTTGACTTACCTTCATGTTAATTTGATTTTTCAAAAGATAGAAGAAAAAATGAGGGGAACTGATATTCTTGGTATAATCCTCACAAATAAAGAGAAAGTAGTTCCTGAATTGTGTATGAGAGGAATTTTTAAGGGAAATAGCCAATACTTCTTTGAAATTGATGTAAAAAGAGAATAAAATCAGGTACAGTCTGACATTCACCCTAGATTTGGGGATAACGTATTTCATCGTTAGACACCAGAAGTATAAGAATTCTATGATGCAAATATATATAGGAGGTCAGTCAAGGGGATTGCTCAGAAATGTAATTCTGGGGAGCCAAGATGGCAGAGTACAGGTAGCAATGCAACTGAACTCTCCCAACATTCCTCTCCAAATAACTTCTGTTTTGTTTTATTTTTGGTGAGGCAATGAGGTTAAGTGACTTGCCTAGCATCACACAGCTACTAAGTATCCTGTGTCTGAGGCTGGATTTGAATTCAGGTCTTCCTGACTCCAGGGCCAGTGTTCTATCTACTGTACCACCTAAGCTGCCCCTCCAAATAACTTTAAAATCACTCCTCAAATCAAATTTTGGGGTAACAAAGCCAACAAAAAGTGAGAGTGAAATATTTTTTCCAGCATAGGACAAATTAGAAAGTCAGTAGGACGGATCTGTGAAACCAAGGTGGGGGCTGGCCCAGAGGGCACATGGCAGTACCAGCACAGGGCCTTGGAGCTGGATGCAGCAGTAATAGTCACAGTTTTGGGAGCAATCAGCACAGAGATGGTAGGGCTATAAAACAACTGATCAAAAAGACATTACAGGGTACCCTTTGCTGGCACTGGGTGTAGCCAACTGCTTATTGAAAATTCTGTTAACCTTAAGCAATACTTGATCACAGTGCAAAGGCAGAGAGGAGCTCTTGTGATCAGTCACAAAAGAGCAGGGGCTCACATTTCCAAATCAGAGAGGACCACTAGAGCAGTA
>NW_020954596.1:70953570-70953643 GCF_900497805.2 Vombatus ursinus | reverse complement strand
GGCCTGGTCACAGGTCCAGAGCCAAAAGGAACACTGGCAATTGCAGCTTTCGGTGAGTAGGGTCCCTTTCTTT
>NW_020954596.1:70951470-70953505 GCF_900497805.2 Vombatus ursinus | reverse complement strand
ATAAAGACCAGAGTGTAGACCAAGAAAACAGTGAACACACCTCTCCATGGTAACCCTTAGAGCTAGCTCTGGAAATGGAAGCATTAAAAAGCCCAAAGCTTAAAATAGTGCTTTTCCTCTCCTTCACCCCAACACACCAATAAAAAGATCCAACTTTAACATGAAGTTCAAAGCCAAGAAATAAGCTGGGAAAATGAGCAAAAAATGAAGTAAAAGAACTTGACCATAAAAAGGTTACTTCTGTGGCAGGGAAGACCAAGATGTAAACTCAGAAAAAGACAAAGATGTGAAAACAACAACGAAGTCTCAATGAAAAACATTAATTGAAAAAAATTAAAAAGAAAGAAAAATACTAATTGCACTCAAGCCCAACAAGAATCCCTGGATAAGTTAAAGAAAGATAAAAGAATGGTAGAGGAAAATTGTGAAAAGAAGTTAGAGAGATGCAAGAAAATTATGAAAAATGAATTAACAGTTTGGGGAAAAAAGATAAAAAATATTGAAAAACATAACATCTTAAAAAACAGAATTGGCCTAAAGGTAAAAGAAGCACAAAAATTTACTGAAACAAAGAACTCTTTTACAAGCATAATAACCAAATGGAAAAGGAAGTTTAAAAAAAAATCATTGAAGAAATGAAAAGTCTCAACAAGCAGAAATGGAGAAATGTTGGGGGGGGAATACAAAAGCTCACTGAAGAAAATAATTCTTTAAAAATTAGAACTGAGCATGTGGAAGCCAATGACTCCATGAAAAATCAAGAAACAATAAAATGTGGTCAAAACAATTGAAAAAATAGAAGAAAATGTGAATATTTCATTAGAAAAAAACAACTGACCTGAAAAATAGATTGAGGTGAGATCATTTAAGAATCATTGGACCACCTGAAAATTATGATAAAAAAAAAATCTACAAATCTATTTTAAGAAGTTACCAAGGGGGTCAGCTAGGTGGTGCAGTGGATAGAGCACCAGCCCTGAAGTCAGAAGGACCTGAGTTCAAATCCGGCCTCAGACCAACACTTGACACTTACTAGCTGTGTGACCCTAGGCAAGTCACTTAACTCCAATTGCCTAAAAAAAAAAAAAAAAAAAAAAAGAAGTTACCAAGGAAAAAAAAACATCTTAATATATTAGATCCTGGGGGTAAAATAGAAATTGAAGGAGTGTGTCACCTCTTGAAAGACATTCCAAAATGAGAATTCCAAAGAACATTATAACCACATTCAAGAGCTTCAAGGTAAAGAAGAAAATATTGTAAGTAGCCAGAAAGAAACCATTTAAATATAATGATGCCACAGTCAGAAGCACACAAGATTTAGCAGCTTCCAGGTTAAATTATCAGAGGGGTTGGGATACGATATTCCAGAAGGCAAATGAGGTAGGATTACTACCAAGAGTAATCTACCTGGCAAAACTGAGTACAATCCTTCAGGGGAAAAAAATGACTATTTAATGAAATAGAGGATATTCAAACATTCCTGATGAAAAGACCAGAGCTGAATAAAAAACTTGAGATTCAAACACAAGACTCAAGAGAAGCATAAAATGCAACCAAAAAAGAGTAATCATAAGGGGTTCAATGGAATTAAACTGTTTACACTCTTATGTGGGAAGATAATACATGTAAATCCTAAAAATTTTATCATTATTAGGGCAGTTAGGAGTTTATATAGGGTTATCAGCAATGCCTGAACCCCATCCTCATAAGAATTGATTAAAAAGGGAAGAAAAAATATGCATATATGTGTATGTATGTATTTATAAATACATGTGTATGTATGCATACCCACTCAGTTGGGTAAAAAAAAATCTATCTTACCCAACAGTGAAAGAGGAATACAGAAAGGTGCAAAAAAGGGAGTGTAGATTAAGGGAAACAGTGGTTAGAAGCAAAAGGGACTTTTGAGGAGGGCAACATAAAAAGGGAAAGAATAAACAGAAGAAAATGGAATGAAAGGGCATACACTGTGAATGTGAATGGGATAGCATTCACCCATAAAAGGGAAGCAGATAACAAAATCTATTAGAAACCA
>NW_020954596.1:70947584-70951452 GCF_900497805.2 Vombatus ursinus | reverse complement strand
TTTTGTTTTGTTTTGTTTTGTTTTGTTTTGTTTTGTTTTGTTTCTTAAGAGACACATTTGAAACAGAAAGACACATGGAATTAAAATAAATGGCTGGAACAGAATCTATTTGCTTTAGCTGGAGTAAAAATGGTAAGAATATCAATTATGATCTCAGACAAAGCAAAAGAAAAAAGAGACAGTTAAAGGAGACAATTGGGGAAAATATTTTGATAAAAAATACCACTAACAATGAATAATATAAATAATATAAAAGTATTTATATAATTATATTTATATTTAATGTTTACATTAAATATATATTTAATAATTTTATAAAATAATATAATATAAAAATTCTTCAAGTTTCATAGAGGCCTCATTTCTTAAATATATAGGGAATTGAGTCAAATTTATAAAAATAAGAGCCATTTCCTAATTTATAAATGGGGATGGGGTATGAAAAGGTATTTTTCAGAAGGGAAAAAAAACAAATATTTATAACCATTTGAAAAAAAATCACTATTGCTAGAGAAATGCAAATTAAAACAATTCCAAGGCACCACCTCACACCTGTCGGAAATGACAAATGTTAGTAGGGATGAAGAAAAATCAGCAAAATAATAAATGCTTGGTGAAGTTGTGAAGTGTTCAACTTTCTTGGAGAATAATTTGGAACTATGCCCAAAGGGTGATAAAACTTTGCATACACTTTTGACTCAGCAATACCACTACTAGTTCTGTGCCCCAAAGAAATTAAAGTTAAAGAAAAAAGACTTATATGAACAAAAAATATTTATAGTCACTCTTTTTGTGGTGGCAAAGAATTGTAAACTGAGAGGAAGTTCTCAATTAGGCATATCTGAAAAAGTTGTGGATTGTGATGGAGTACTCTTGTACTGTAGGAAATAATAAGGGCAGTGATTTTTTGGGGGGAAAGCATGGCAAGAACTATTTGAATTGATGCAAAGTGAACTGAGAACTGGAAGATCTTTATGCGTAGTAAGAGCAATGTTGTAATTATGATCAACTATAAAAGATTTGGCTACTCTGATCATGACAATGATCCAAGACAATTCCAAAGGAATTGTTATCCAACTCCAGAAAGAGAATTGATGATATCTGAATGCAAATTGAAGTATAATTTTCTTGATTTTTAAATTGCATTTGCTTTTATATTATGATATGGCTAATATAGACATATATTTTGCATGATTTCACATGTATAATTGATATATTTCTTGCCTTCTCAGTGGGCCAGGGAGTGAGGGAGAGAATTTGGAACTCAAATTTTAAATGAAAAAGAATGTCCAAATAAATAATTTTAACTAAATGTAATTCTAAAGATTAAGGAGTAATGATTCTGATAAGTAAAATGAGGGGTTTTCTAAAGAGACACATTTCTGAATGCACTGGAAAATCATTCAACTTGATCAACTGATTTTTAAAAAGGGTTCTAGAAAAGATGAGTTGAAGACTGAGTAACAGAGTAAAGAAACATTCATTAAACACCTAATAAGTTCTAGGAACTGTGCTACTGTGCTTTACAAACATTTCATTTGATTCTCATGAACAGCTGAGAAATAAAGACTATTATCATCTCCATTTTACAATTGAGTAACTAAGGCAGACAGAAGTTGAGTGACACAGTTCACACAGCAACTAAATTTCTGAGACAAGATTTGGGTTCAGGTTTCCTGATTCCAGGCCCAGTGTTCTATCTACTGTCCCAGCTAGATACCTCTTAAGATGTCTTGGATGTTAATAAAATAAAGTGAAATTTATTATCATGCCAGAAGTACTAAAGCTTAAAATAAGATAATGTTGGTAAAGATAATTAAGAATAGCAAAATATATTCCTCTATGTTGAGAAAGAGAGTAGAGTCAAAGAAAGGATAAGACCACTTCATGGGGTAGATAGACTGATGATTATGAATGAAAGAAAGCTCATCTCATACTGTTTCTGCTTTTGCTATGTATGAGAATAATCATTGGATTGGAAAAGACAAAACCTAAGTGGTTACTAGGGATTTCATCCTTTTTATACAAGATTATCCAAAAGACTTTGTGAAGTTTTAAGTATTAATGGCTTAAAACAATACTGAAATTTTGGAGTAGACTATATTTTCAGTAATCATGGAGAGAGCACTTGAAAAGTTAGTTCAAGTCACTTGATGCAGATGATCTACTTTCTAGGGTAGTAAAAGAATAGAAAGAGAGGCTACGTGAATAAAGCACAAGATTTCAAGGCAGAGAATTTGGATTTGATCCCACCTCTGCCATTTAGCACTTCTGTAACCCTGCACAACTTACTTAACTCTCCCATACTCAGTTTTCTCATCTGTTTTTAGAAAGGATAGATACAATATGGTGATACTTTCTATCATTTTTTCCCAAGAAGGCAAAAATATAGAGCATGCAAAATGTAGACATCAGTGATCTTAATTCTCAGCAAAATTATTGATTCAGTGAATCAGTGAATATCTCAAATTTAAAGCAGTAATAACCAGACCTATCATATCTTCATCCAGATTGTTTCATTATATTCATTATATTATTAAGAAGGTTCATCAAAAGAGGGAGGAAAGGAATAAAAATAGCCAAATACTTTCTATGATCCTCAAAACAACCCTGGAATATAGGTGCTATTGTTTTGATCATTTTGCTTTTGAGGAAATTGAGGTAGATAGTGATGAAGTAATTTGCCTAGGGTCATACAGGTAGTAAGTGTCAGAGGCATGACTTGAAAATAGGGATTCTTACTTCAGGCTCAGAATTCTTTCTATTGTGCCTCTTAGATCTGAGTAATGTTGTAATGATAGATTCCCAGCTTTTAGGAATCGGTAATGTCTTATGCTGTTATATCAAAAAAATGGAGAGAGGTGGGTTAAACACCAGAATTGTCAGGTGAATAGTTGAATGCCCAGATCCAAAGAGTAACCAATAATGGCTTGACATCAGCTTTAAAGGATGAGAGCACTCAGTATCTCTGATAGACTTTTCCTTTCTTCCTCCCTTCCTTCTTTCCTTCCTTTCTTCTTTTCCTTTTTTTCTTTCCTTCCTTTCTTATTTCTTTCTTTACTTTCTTCTTTCCTTTCTACCATTCTTTCCTTCCAACTTTTTTTTTTTATTTATTTACTTGATTACTAACTTTTGTCAATGGCTTGGATAAAGGAATAGATGTCATAAGTGATGAATTCATACATGATTTACAGCTGAGATGAACAGCTATCAATGTTTATAAAAGAGTCATGATGGGAAAACAAAATAGACCTTAATAGGTTATAATGTTTAAAATAATATATAAATATGTAATTTAGTAGAGATAAGTATAAGACTTGGGATACAAAAAGTAAATGTAAATGATGGCAAAAGAAAAAAGATAGATGAACATTTGGATGAAAAAGAAACAAAAAAGGGGTTAATTGATTTCAAATTCAATAAGGGTTAATAACATGACATGGAAGCAAAAACAAATTATGAGAGACACAGGTTCTAGGTTGAAAATCTGGTGATACCCTAGTCAGACCACATCTGGACTGTTGTGGTTCATTTTAGGTACCATATTTAAGGCATTCTTCTCATTGGCTTTTTGAACTTCTTTAACCATTTGACAGGATATTTTTTAAGGTGTTATTTTCT
Organism: Vombatus ursinus; assembly: GCF_900497805.2. Taxonomy (NCBI): domain Eukaryota; kingdom Metazoa; phylum Chordata; class Mammalia; order Diprotodontia; family Vombatidae; genus Vombatus; species Vombatus ursinus. The sequence continues at coordinate 70,947,831 of NW_020954596.1, read as the reverse complement.
TCAGTATTTTTTGGGATCTCCTTTAGCAAGCTGTTGAGTTGCTTTTCATGATTTTCTTGCATCACTCTCAGTTTTTCCTCTACTTCTCTTACTTGCTTCTCAAAATCCTTTTTGAGCTCTTCCATGGCCTGCGGCCAATTCATATTTTTCTTGGAGGCTTTGGATGTAGGAGCTTTGACTTCGTTGTCTTCTTCTGGTTGTATGTTTTGATCTTCTTTGTCCAAAGTAAGAATCTATGATCTGACTA
>NW_020954596.1:70940356-70947547 GCF_900497805.2 Vombatus ursinus | reverse complement strand
GCACTGCTTGCTCATGATCCCAGCTAATTATTTGAGTTATAAACTCTTTGTTAAGGTAGGGGGTCTGCTTCCAGTGTGAAGCATGTGCTGTCCAAAGCTTCAGGGATTTTGTGCAGCTGTTTAAAGAAATATTTCTAGGGACCTATAAATTTTCAGTTCTTCCAAGGTGCTATGATTAAGGGTTAGGTGTTTACTCCTTTCCTGGCCAGTGCTCTGGTCTATGAGTGACCACAAGCACTCTCTTCTGTCTTGGAACTGTGAGGAGGATTTCCTTTCCACTGCCACTATAAGCTCCACCATGCCAGTGCTCCTCCTTGCCCTAGGACTGCCACCCAGAACTGTGACTCAGATCCAAGCACAGGCAAAGCAAGAGAATCCTGCATCAGCAAAGAGATCTCGTCAATCCCCCTCTGATCAGCCACTTGATTCCCCTTCAGTCTGTGGGCCAGAAGCTCCTGAGGCAGCTGCCATCCTGGGGCCACACTTGGGGACTGGGGCCAGGCTTCTCTCTCACAGCAAACACAAACTTTTCCTACTGACTTTCTAAGTTGTCTTTGGCGTTCATGGGTTGAGAAGTCTGGAAACCACCATAGCTGGCCACGATTCAGTCCTGAGGCCTGCTCCAGGTTCACTGAGGCCTGCGTTGTCTGCATGCCCACTATGCTCCTCTCCCCTCCCAGCATGATATACCTTTCTGATCGACCATCCAGGTTGTCTTGCGCTGTAAATTTGTTTCACTCTGTCTTTTGTGGCTTCTGCTGCTTTAGAATTTGTTTAGAGCCATTTTTTTATAGGTATTTGGAGGGGTTTGGGGGAGAGCTCAAGTAGGTCACTGCTTTTACTTTGTCATCTTGGCTCCATCTCCCAAGCTCTTTTTTTTATAGCTCTAATGTATACTTTTCTGCCTTCTTAGTTTCTCCTAATTCTATCAAGTCCTCCTGCTTTTGTATTTTATCATGCCCATTTTTTACATAAAAGGTTCACTGGATATCTCTAATTTTTTTTTTAAAGAGATCTCTTGTCTTTTCTATTCTATTGTTTTCTCCTATTTCTTTGCATTGTCTCAGTCCTCTATATATTTTAGAAATTAGATCTTTATCAGAGACACTGGCTGTAAAAATTGTTCCCAGCTTTTGGCTTCCCTTATAATCTTGTTTTCATTGGATCTGTTTGTGCAAAAGCTTTTAATTTAATATGATAAAATTATCCATTTTGTATTTCATAATGCTTTCTATGTCTTGTTTGATCATGAACCTATAACTCACTTATCTTCTCCTTTAACAATTTGGATGCTACACTAATTGGTACATTTATGTTTAGTATTGCTATTATTCATTGTCTATGGTACCTTTTAGTAATATGTAGTTTCCTTCTGTATCTCTCTCTTTTAAATTTTATTTATTTTTAGTTTTCTACATTCACTTTTATTAGATTTTGATTTCCAATTATTTTTCTTTCTCCCTCCCTCCTCTCCCACCTCTTCAAGATGGCAAGAAAGCTGATACCTACAATCATATTAAACATATTCCCACATTAGTCATGTTGTGAAAGAAGAATCAGAGCAAAAGGGAAAAACCATAAGAAAGAAAAAAAACAACAACAACAAAAAGAAAAAATTGTATGCTTTGATCTGCATTCAGACTCCATAGTTCTTTCTCTGGATGTGGATAGCATTTTCCATCATGAGTATTTTGGAATTGTCTTAGATCATTGTATTTCTGAGAAGAGCTAAGACCATCAAAGTTGATCATCACACCTTGTTGCTATTATTGTGTACAATGTTTTATTTCTGCTCCCTTCATGTAAGTCTTTCCAGGTTTATCTGAAATCTGCCTCTGCATCATTTTTATAGCACAATAGTATTCCATTACATTCATATACCACAGCTTATTCAGTCATTCCCCAACTGTTTGGCATCTCTCCAATTTCCAATATTTTGTTACAAAAAGAGCTTCTATAAATATTTTTCTACATGTGGGTCCTTTTTCCATTTTTATGATCTTTTTGAGATACAGAACTAGTAGTGGTATTGCTGGAAAAAAGAGTATGCCAAAATGCACTCCAGAAAGTTTGGATCACATCACAACTGCATGAGCAATCTATCAGTGTCCCAATTTTTCCACATTCTTTCCAACATTTATCATTTTCCTTTTTTGTCATATTAGCCAGTCAGATACATGTGAGGTGATACCTTAAAGTTGTTCTAATTTGCATTTCTCTAATCAATAGTGATTTAGAGCATTTTTCATATGACTATAGATAGAATTAATTTCTTCATCTGAAAATTGCCTCTTCTAATCCTTTGACCATTTATCAATTGGGGAATGATTTGCATTTTATGAATTTGCCTCAGTTCTCTCTATATTTGAGAAATGCAATCTTTATCAGATACACTGGCAGTAAAAATAGTTTCCTAGCTTTCTGTTTTCCTTCTAATCTTGGTTGCATTGGCTTCGTTTGTGCAAAACCCCTTTAATTTAATATAATCAAAGTTATCCATTTTGCACTTCATAATATTCTCTATCTCTTGTTTGGTCATAAGTTATTCCTTTCTCTATAGATCTGACAGGTAAATTTTTCCTTGCTCTCCTCATGTGCTTATTATATCATCCTTTATGTCTAAATCATGTACTCATTTTCACCTTATCTTGGTATACGATGTTAGATGTTCTATGCCTAGTTTCTGCCATACTATTTTCCAGTTTTCCCAGCAGTTTTTGTGAAATAGTGAGTTCTTATCTCAGAAGCTGGAGTCTTTGGGCTTATCAAACAGTTGATTACTATAGTCATTGACTACTGTGTCTTGTGTACCTAATCTATTCCACTGATCTACCACTTTATTTTTTTTTTGGCAATTGGGGTTAAGTGACTTGCCCAGGGTTGCACAGTTAGTGTCAAGTGTTTGGTCTGAGGCCGGATTTGAACTCAGGTACTCCTGACTTCAGGACTGGTGCTCTATCCAATGTCCCCCCCCCACTCTATTTCTAAGCCAGTGAAAATAGCTTTGATAATTGCTGCTTTATAATATAGTTTTAAACCTGGTATGGTTAGGCCACCTTCCTTTGCATTTTTTTCACTAATTCCCTTGATATTCTTGAACTTTTGTTCTTCTAGATGAATATTTTTATTATTTTTTTTGCTCTATAAAATAATTTTTGTTAGTTTGATTGGTATGGCACTGAATAGGTAAGTTAATTTAGGTAAACTTGTCATTTTTTTATTATATTAGCTTGGCCTACCCATGAGCAACTGATATTTTTCCAATTATTTAAATCTGACTTTATTTGTGTGAAAAGTGTTTTGTAATTGTGTGCATATAGTTCCTTGGTTTCTCTTGGCAGGTAGACTCCCAAATATTTTATATTTTCTATAGTTATTTTAGATGGAGTTTCTCTTCCTATCTCTTGATGCTGGGCTTATGTAGTAATATATAGAAATGCTGATGACTTATGTGGGCTTATTTTATATCCTGCAAATTTACTAAACTTGTTAATTATTTCAAGTAGCTTTTTAGTTGATTCTTTAGGATTCTCTAAGTATACCATCATATCATCTGCAAAGTGTGATAGTTTTGTTCCTTCAATTTTTTTTCTCTTATTGCTAAAGCTAGTATTTTAGTACAATATTGAATAACCGTGGTGATAATGGGCATCCTTATTTTACCCCTGATCTTATTAAGAAACTTCAAGCTTATCCCCATTAATACATTTGCCGATGGTTTTAGATACCTTACCTCTTTCAATTAGGTTAATTTTTGCTTTTACTTTTTCTGAGATCAGATTTGCTACCCCTGTTATTTTTTTTTTTACTTCAGCTGAAACTTAATAGATTTTGCTCCAGCTCCTTGTCTTTACTCTGTGTGTGTCTCTCTCCTTCATGTATGTTTCTTATAAACAACATACTGTACAATTCAAGTTTTTGATCTACTCTGCTATCCATTTCCATTTTATGTGAGAGTTCATCCCATTCACATCCACAGTTATGATTGCTACATTTTTCCTTCCATCCTATTCTTCCTCTTGTTTGTTCTTTCTCCTTTTACACTTTCTTCTACCATCCCTCATGATCTCTTTTGCTTTTTGTCAGTCCCTACCCCCTTTACTTAATTTCTTAATTTCTTCCCCTCCTACTTTCCTGTCTGGTAAGATAGATTGCTATATTCAACTGATTGTGTATATTAATTCCTTTTTGAGCCAAAACTGATGAGAGTAAGGTTCAAGTGATGTTCATCACCTACCCTCCCATTTTTCCCTCCAGCATAAGATTTTTTATGTCTCTTCATGTGAAATAATTTACCTCATTTTACCTCTCTTTTCCTTTTGCAACCAGTGTACTCCTTTTTCTCATACTTTAATTATTTTTATGTCATTCCCTCTAATTCACCTAATACCCATACCCTCTGTCTATGTATATTCCTTCAAGCTTCTATTAGTGGCACAATTTTTAAGAATTGTAAGTATCATCTTTCCTTTCAGGAATGTAAACTGTTCAGCTCCATTGAATCCCTTAGGTTTTCTTTCCCTTTTTTACCTTTTTTAGGTTTGCCTTTCTTATTCATATTGGTAATCAAAATTTTTGTTCAATTCTGGTCTTCTTCTTAAGAAAGATTAAAATCATTTTTATTTCATTGATTGGCTGTTCTATTTTGTTTATACCGTTATGCCTAATTTTACCAGGTAGGTGATTCTTGGTTATGGTCCTAGGTCTTTTCCTTCCAGAATATCATGTTCCATGCCTTCTGATCTTTATTGTTGCAGCTGCTTAGTCCTGTGTAATTCTGATTGTATCTTTCTGGCATTTGAATTGTTTCTTTATAGTCACTTGCAGTAGTTTTTTCCTTGACCTACTAGTTATGAAATATGACTATAATGTTCCTTGGAGTTTTTATTTTGGAATCTTTTTTCCTAATGTGATTGGTGGATAATTTCAATGCCTATTTTGCCCTCTGATTCCAGGACAGCAGGGAAGTTTTCCCTTTTAATTTATTGAAAGATGCTGTCCAGGTCCTCCTTTTGATTATGGCTTACAGGTAGTCCAATGAATCTTGCATTGTCTTTCTTGGTTCTATTTTCCAAGTCAGTTGTTTTTCAAATTAGGTATTTTACATTTTCTTCTTTTTTTTCTTCTTTCTTTTGAATTTGTTTAATTGATTCTTGATGTCTTATAGAGTCACTAGTTTACACTTGCCCAATTCTAACTTTTAAGGAATTGTTTTCCTCATTTATTTTTGGATTTCCTTTTCCATTTGATCAATTGAATTTTAAAGGTTTTGTTTTCTTCAGTGGATTTTTGTATCTCCTTTTCCATTTGTTCAATTCTCCTTTTTGATCACTTTTTTTTCTTTTTCCAAGCTATTGACTCTTTTTTTCATAATTGTCTTGCATCACTCTCATTTCTTTTCTCATTTGTTCTTCTACCTCTATTATATGATTTTTAGTGCTTTTTATAGCTCTTCCATGAGTTCTTTCTGGGCTTGAGGATTTTGCCTATAGTTGTTTTTACATTGTTAACATCTTCTGAGTTTGTGTCTTGATCTCCCCTGTCACCATAATATCTTTCTTTGGTCAAATTCTTTGTTGTTGTTGTTGCTGTTATTTTTGTTCATCTTTTTTGGCCTTCTTCCTGTCTTTTAAATTTGAGCTCTGTGCCCAGGGTGGAAAGGTCCCCGTCCCAGACTTCTTGTGCCAAAGTCTGTAGACCCTTGCTGTTCACATGGTGCTGCACTCATGTTACCCTGAGGCCTGAGGGGACCTTCATGTGTGGTGCTGCACTGAAGGGTTGGGTTTGGGGTGGGGGCTGATGCTGCTGGAGGCTGTAGAACTCTGGCAGCTTACCTGATTCTGAGCCATGGTCCTAGTGATGGTGTCTGGCATGTACTGAGGCCTGTGGGGTGTTTCTGTGTTTCCCCAAGACTGAAGTAGATGTTGGTCTGGCCACTGGACATTACCTATTTGAACAGGGCTATGCCAAAGCACATGGAGGTTTTTGAGGCTGGAGTCTGCCAGTTCTCTGCTTATGCTGAGAGACATAGGGGGTCCTGGTATTGGTATTTACCTGCTTCATCACACTGGAACTCAGGATCTCCCACTGGTTTTCTGAGGTGGGGCTTGCTACTAGCTTGTTGAGATGCTTCCTGTCTTGCAGTGTGGTCCCCTTTAACCTGAATGAGACAGACCTTTCTTGTCAATCTTCCAGGTCTCTGAAGCTAAAAGTTTATTTCATCCCATCTTTTTACTGGTTCTGCTGTTTTAGGATTTGTTTTGAGGTACTATTTGATGGTTGTCTGGATGTTAATATGGGAAGTTACAGAGATTCACTACTTACTCTGCCATCCTGGGTCCCATAAGTCTAAATAACAATCTTCTACCTATTCCATTTCTATTAAAGGATTCATGCTCACATTATAAATTATCACTTGAATCAAATTCAACCATTTTCATCCATTTAATTTTACTGATATTCAATATATCAATGTTTAATAATACAATAACCTGTTTGACCACATACAAGTTACCTTGCTTCATAGATCCTACATTCTAGGTTCTTATGCAATATTGATCTTTAAACATTTGACTTTTCTCATATACTCAGCTGAATTTTATTTCAGTTTTTGCCTAGTCACTTCATTAATACTATAACTACTTGTAGTTGTCTTCCCCTCTTTCCCAATATCATGGTGGATATCTTCCAATCAGAAAGACACTTTCTGGATCATTACCTTATCCTGGTGGAGAGGCTCGCATAACTCAATAAAACTATGAGCTAAGCAGTGCAGAATTATCCCAGATAGACAGGACATAGTAGAGTATTCTAACAAAAAGTTTATATACTGGAGAAGGAAATGGCAAACCATGGATTGAAATTGAAATAGATAAGTCCATGAACAGTTTTGAAGTGATAAAAGAGATAGATAAATAGATAGATAGATGTAGATATAACACCTCAACACGTTTTCATGTTTTTTTAGTCTTATCTAACTCTTAATGATCCCATTTGTGTTTTCTTGTCAAAAACACTAGAGTCGTTTGTCATTTCCTTCTCAACCTCCTTTTATAGATGGAGAAACTGAGGCAAACTGGATTTAGAGACTGGCCCGGAGTCACACAGCAGGTAAATGCCTGGGGCCAGATTTAATCTCATAAAGAGGAGTCTTTCTGACTCCATGCCCAGTATTCTATCCACTACTTTACT
>NW_020954596.1:70937581-70940335 GCF_900497805.2 Vombatus ursinus | reverse complement strand
CACACACACACACACACACACACACACACACACACACACACACACACACACTTAGTTTATTTTTGTCCAGTGTTCCATGTGTTCAAGTGAAAAAATTCAATAGTATGTCAATGGGAATAACTAAGACTATCTTGTTAGTCAAATGCCCTTCTAATGCATCTAGTTATGATACATTGTCTAGAATGTATTGCTATTTTACATTGTCCCTTTGACTATCAGATGAAAACTACAACCAAACAAACAGGTTTGGAATACAGGGTAGGTAGCTGGTCATTAGAGGAAATATGACCCAGGTGAAAATGGCTTCAGTCTGGCACAAAGAAGTAGTATGAGGAATATTGGGACAGCTAAATGGCACAGTGGATAGAGGACAGGATCTGGAGTCAGGAAGACCTGAGTTCAAATCCAGCCTCAAATACTTACTGGCTATGTCACTCTGGGCTAATCAGTTAACCTTATTTGCCTCAGCACTTCATCTGTAATGTAAGCAAGAGAAAGAAATGGCAAAACACTCCAGTATCTTTGCCAAGAAAACCTTAAGTGGGGTCATAAAGAGTCAAACCCAACTAAAATGGTTGAACAACAACAATGGAAGCCCCTGATGAAGCTTCCTTATACCCAACTGTGATATATGTTATATGGAGATAATACAGTGTGTAGAGCAATTATCTAAAGTATCTGATTTTGAATCCTGCCATAGGCAATTACTAGCTATATGATCCTGGGTAATGCACTTAACCCTTTTCACTCTTAGTTTTCTCATGTATAAAATGGGAATAATAATAGTACCTATCTTATTGGGTAGCTGAGAGGATCAAATAAAATAGCAGGTATAAAGTGTTTTGAAACCCTTAAGGTGCTATATAAATGTATCAATTGTTGCTGTTCATTATTTATTCCATAAGTGGCAGGGTTTGTGTGTGCTGGGAGAAGTGAGTGACCCCTAAGGCTGTTCAACAGAGAGGCTTATTCTAAGAAGCTGTTCACATAAACCCATGATGGAGTTATATTCAATAAGCATTCATTAAATGCTTTTTCTGTTCAAATGACTATGTCGGACTTGGAAACTAAAAGACAAAAACATTGAAGTACATATCCTGGTAAACTTTAGATTCTGATACAGAGGAACCATCTCCTGAACATGGGAGGTGGTTTTGGAATATGCATCAGTGGAGGGACTACCTCAATTAATGAAATCCCAGGTCCTTCAGTGTTGAAATATGTTTTTTCAATAGCACTTTACAGTTTTAAACATATTCCCAGATATCTACATTTGTTTAGTCATGACTAAATAAATGAATTTAAAACCCAAGATAAATAACAACATGAAAAAAGGTTTCTACTTGCCCTTAATAAGTTCAAAACAACAAGGCATTGAAAAAAAGCTTACAGATATGAGTGGTGTCTGAAATCACAGAGTTATTTGGAAAAACAAAATCAGAATGGTGTCAGCTCAAAGGTTATTGTAACAATAATAAAATGAGAAGTTGTCAGTATTATCAAGAAAAGAGGTTGCTAGTTTTGAGGGAAGGAAAAGGTGTCAAAGAAAACATTGCCTTGACTTCCAAGTGTAACTTTAGTACCTGATACAATTTTTTTTCAAGATTGCTAAAGCTAACTGACCCCTATATAACTAAAGTATCACACAAAGGAGAAGTTTATAATAGCAGAATTTCAAATAGTGTAATTTTGCTGCCAGTATTCTTATATTGTGATTTATATGAGGGTACTTGTATAATTTTGGATATTGCTATTTTAATACTTTTTAATATTTCATCAGTTATTTTTTTCTTTTGTTATGGTATTGAAAAATTTGCTACATTGTTATGGTTTTACCACATCTAGGCAATGCCATTTTTTTTCTAGAGAAATGTACTTAATTTTTATAATGGAAATCAATGGATACATTCACTTACATGAAATTAATTTTAAAATAACCTTTGTTGGAATATTTTTTTTCATTAAGGAAGGAAATAATTGAAATATTTTACCAATAGTATGAATGAGCAATGAGGAACTCAAAAAATTAAAAAAAAAACTGTATGCTTTTTTTTCAGTATTGTGCCTGAAATGATTTTTTTCCTTATTTTTTTAAATGCTCTCCACATAGTAAAATGTGAAACCATGCAACATTCTTGTTTTCCATTGTCTTTATCATATAATGGTAACCATCTTTATATTACCATAATTATCTCGGGGCATTTACTTCCACTATAGATATAAAAAAAAGTTATAGAAAAAAAGGAAGATAAAATATGGGCTTTTCCTCTGCCTCCATCTCTTCTCACAAACACGATTACAATACAAATATTATAACATGAATCTGGAGCGGTAATAACACCATAACAAAAACCTTATAATTATGTTTCCAAAAGAAACAGTTCCAGTTTCTGTTTGTACCAGAAGGGAAAAAACAGAGATATTTTGTGATGAATAACATGAAAAGCAAGTCAGTGAAATTAAACTTGGATGAACTACAAAGAAAAGGAAAGAAAAATTACAAAGACACAGAAGTTGGAAAATCGTCTGCATTACAAAATGACAGAGGCATTGATCTCTTCTTTTGAGGATTGCCATGCATGTAATGCTAATCTTTTGCCCAGAAAATTGAACTGCTATCATTTCACAGGGCTTTGAAAATTTAACTAAAATTTACTTTACTACTGGGAGGTATTAGAAAGTTGATTGGGGTGGGGGAGCAGGTGGGAGAAGCACAGTAGGACATTATTAGATGAAAGTTGCTTTCTTTTTTTA
>NW_020954596.1:70937307-70937448 GCF_900497805.2 Vombatus ursinus | reverse complement strand
GAAACAAAACTCAACAGAAGAGAAAAAAAATAACAATTTGGCTTCCATAGTTCTTTCTTTTGGTGTGGACAGCATTTTCTATCACAAGGCCTCTGGGGATGTCTTAGATCCTTGTATTGCCAGAAAGGGTTAAGTTTATCA
>NW_020954596.1:70937018-70937297 GCF_900497805.2 Vombatus ursinus | reverse complement strand
TGTGAAATATCTCATTGGAAAAACAACTGACCTGGAAAATAGATCCAGGAGAGAGAATAAATTTATTGGACCATCTGAAAGCCATGATCAAAAAAGAGCCTACACATCATCTTTCCAGAAATTATCAAGGAAAACTGTCCTGATATTTTAGAACCAGAGGGCAAAATAGAAATGGAAAGAATCTACCAATCTCCTCCTGAAAGAGATTCCCAAAGGAAAACTCCTAGGAATATTGTAACCCAATTTCAGAATTCCCAGGTCAATGAGAAAATATTACAA
>NW_020954596.1:70936533-70936971 GCF_900497805.2 Vombatus ursinus | reverse complement strand
GCCACCAGAAAGAAACAATTCAAGTATTGTGGAAACTCAATCAGGATAACACAAGATTTAAAAGCTTCTACATTAAGGGACCAGAGGGCATGGAGTATGATATTACAGAGGTCAAAGGAGATGGGATTACAACTAAGAATCACCTACCCAGCAAAACTGAGTATAATCCTTCAGGGTAAAAATTGGTCTTTCAGTGAAATAGGGGACTTTCAACATTCTTGAGGAAAAGACCAGAGCTGAATGGAAAAGTTGCCTTTCAAATACAAGACTCAAGTGAAACATGGAAGAGGTAAATGGGAAAGAGAAATCATAAGAGACTTATTAAGGTTGAACTGTTTACATTCCTGCATGGAAAGATGATATTGTAACTCATGAGTCCTTTGTCAGTATTAGGGTAGTGGGAGTGAAAAAAAAGTATACATATGGATAGATAGATAA
>NW_020954596.1:70936051-70936475 GCF_900497805.2 Vombatus ursinus | reverse complement strand
GGCACAGGGTGAGTTGAAGATGAAGGGGTGATATCTGGAAAATGAAATTAAGTGGTGAGAGAGGATTATACTGAGAGAAGGAGAAAAGGAGAGGTAGAATGGGGTACATTATCTCACATGAAACAGAGAAAAAAAGGTTTTTACAGTGGAGGCGAAATGGGGGAAGGTGAGAGGGAATGAGTGATTCTTCTTCTCATAGAATTTGACTTAAGGATGGAATAACATACACAATGGGGTATGGAAATCAATGTTACCCTACAGGAAAATAAGAGGAGAAGGGGACAAGAGAGCAGGTGGTTGATATAAGGGAGGGGAGATTGGGGGAGGGGATAATCAGAAGCAAATACTTCTGAGGAGGGACAGGGTCAAAAGAGAGAATAGAATAAATGGGGGGTAGGAGAGGATTAAGTGAAATATACTTAGT
>NW_020954596.1:70934825-70935937 GCF_900497805.2 Vombatus ursinus | reverse complement strand
TATGGAAGTGTTTTGCATGACTATACATCTATAACCTGTATTGAGATGCTTACCTTTTCAATGAGGGTGGATGGGGAGGGAGGAAGGGAGAAAATTTGCAACCCAAAGTTTTAAAAACACATGTTAAAAATAAAAAATAAATAAATAAATAAATGAAAATTACTCTAAACAAATTTTAGAGCAGCAGAATCAACAAAAAAGACAGAGTGAAAAAAAATTGCCTGCCCAAGACAATCTGGAAGGTCAAGAAGAAAGGTCTATTGTACCAGGCTGACAGAAGAGCACAGTTCAGCACAGGCTGCACCAGCACAAACTAGGCCAGCACAGACTGGGACCCAGCAAACCTGGAGCAGGCCTCAGGGGACTAAATCACTGGCAGCAATGGTGATTTCCAGACTTCTCAGCCCACAAATGCCAAAGGAAACTTAGAAGGTCAGTAAGAGAGATGTGTCAGACCGGGGTGAGAGAAGATCAGCCCCAGCATAGCTCTGGCCCCAGAAAACCAGAAGCAAGCCTTGGGAGTGAATGAATCAGAAGCAGTAGCAACAGCAGCAGCTTCTTCTGGAGCTCTCAGCCCACAGACAGTAAGGGGGTCGAATAACTGATCAGAAGCAGATTACAGGGGCCTCTTTGTTACAACTGAGGCAGGACTTTGTTGCTTTGTCTATACTTGGATCTGGGTTGCAGTCCCAGGTGGCAGTCCTGGGTCTAGAAGGAGCACTAGCATAGCAGAGCTTGTGACAGCAGTGGAGAGGGGACCCTCCTCACAGTTCCAGGGCAGAAGAGAAGGCTTGTGGTCACTCACAGACTAGAACATAGGCCAGGAGAGGAGTAAACACCTCTCCTTACATCATACTACCTTGGAAGAAGTGGAAACTTACATGTCCCTGGAAATATCTCTGAAAACAGCTACACAAAACCCTCAAAGCTTGGCAGAGTTTACCCTCAACACTGGAAGTAGATTCCTACCTTAACAAAGAGTTAAAAAGTCAAATAATGGGCTGGGAAAATGAGCAAATAAAGGAAAAGAAAACTCTGACTATAGAAACTGACTTTGGTGACAAGGAAGATCAAAACATATACTCAGAAGAAAACTAAGTCAAAGCTCCTAC
>NW_020954596.1:70934587-70934705 GCF_900497805.2 Vombatus ursinus | reverse complement strand
AATAACACCTTAAAAAATAGCCCAACCCAAATGGCAAAAGAGGTCCAAAAAGCTAATAAGGAGAAGGATGCCCTAAAAAGCAAAATTGACCAAATGGAAAAGGAAGTACAAAAGATTA
>NW_020954596.1:70925184-70934429 GCF_900497805.2 Vombatus ursinus | reverse complement strand
CCTAGACATCATCTTTCAAGAAATTATCAGTGAAAACTGCCCTGATATTTTAGAACCATAGGGCAAAATAGAAATGGAAATCATCCACCAATCTCCTCCTGAAAGAGATCCCCAAAGGAAAACTCCTAAGAATATTGTAGCCAAATTCCAGAGTTTCCAGGTCAAGGAGAAAATATTACAAGCTGCCAGAAAGAAACAATTCAAGTATTGTGGAAACACAATCAGGATAACACAAGATTTAGCAGCTTCTACATTAAGGGACCAGAGGGCATGGAATATAATATTTTGGAAGGCAAAGGAAATAGGATTACCACCAAGAATCACCTACCCAGCCAAACTGAATATAATCCTTCAGGGGGAAAAATGGTCATTCAATGAAATAGAGAACTTTCAAGCATTCTTGATGAAAATACCAGAGCTGAATAGAAAATTTGATTTTCAAATACAAGACTCAAGTGTAACATGAAGAGGTAAACAGGAAAGAGAAATCATGAGAGACTTATTAAGGAACTGTTTACATTCTTTCATGGAAAGATCATATTTGTATCTCATGAGTCCTTTGTCAGTATTAGGTTAGTTGGAGGGGAAAAAATTATATATATAGATATAGATACAGATATACATAGATAAATAGATATAGATACAGATAGAGGGCACAAGGTGAGTTGAAGATGAAGGGGTCATAACTGGAGAATAAAAATAAGGGATGAGAGGATTATACTGGGAGAAGGAGAAAGGGAGAGGTAGAATGGGGTAAATTATCTCATAAAAAAACAGAAAAGAAAAGGCTCTTATGGTGGAGGGGAAACAGGGAAAGGTGAGAGGGAATGAGTGAACCTTATTCTCATAGGATTTGGCTTAAGGAGGGAATAATATACACATTCAATTGTGTATAGAAATCTATCTCACCCTACAGAAAAATAGGGGGAGAAGGAAACAAGAGAGCAGGGGAATGATAGAGAGGAGGGCAGATTGAGAAAAAGGGTAATCAGAAGCAAACACTTCTGAGGAGGAACAGGGTGAAAAGAAAGAACAGAATAAATGGGGAGGGCAGGATAAGATTACGGGAAATAGAGTCAGTTTTTCACAACCTGACTACTATGGAAGTGTTTTGCATCACTGCACATGTATAATCTATATTGAGTTGCTTGCCTTTTCAATGAGGGTGAGTAGGGAAGGAGGAAGGGAGAAAATTTGGAACCCAAAGTTTTAAAAACACATGTTTAAAAAAAAATGTTTTCACATGCAACTGGGAAATAACAAATACAGGAAATGGGATACAGAAATCTATCCTGCCCTATAGGAAAATAGAAGGGGAAGGGGCTATGAGAAGGGAGGGAGAGATAGAAGAGAGGGCAGAATAGAGGAAGGGATATTCAGAATGTATGCCATCTTGAGGTGGGGGGAGGGTTGAGATAGGGTGAAAATTTGGAACTCAAAATCTCGTGGAAGTAAATGTTGAAAACTAAAAATAAATCAATTTATAAAAAGAAAAAAATGGACTGCACCAAATGACAAAAGAGGTCCAAAAAACAAATGAGGAGAAAAATGCCTTAAAAAGCAGAATTGGCTAAATGGAAAAGAAGGTCCAAAAGCTCACTGAAGAAAATAATTCCTTAAAAATTATAATGGAGCAAATGGAAGCTAATGACTCTATGAGAAATCAAGAAATTATAAAGCAAAACCAAAAAAAATGAAAAAAATAGGAGATAACATGAAATATCTCATTGGAAAAAACAGCTGACATGGGAAATGGATCAAGGAGAGAGAATTTAAAAATTATTGGATTACCTGAAAGTCATGATCAAAAGAAGGCCTAGACATCATCTTCCAAGAAATTATCAGGAAAAATTGCCCCGATGTTCTAGAACCAGAGAATAAAATAGAAATTGAAAGAATCCACCAATCACCTCATGAAAGATATCCCAAAATGTAAACTCCTAGGAATATTATAACCAAATTCCAAAGTTCTCAGGGCAAGGAGAAAATATTACAAGCAGCAAAAAAGAAACAATTCAAATATTATGGAACCACAATCAGGATAGCACAAGACATAACAGCTTCTACATTATAGGATCAGAGGGCTTGAAATATGATATTCTGGACGTCAAAGGAGCTAGGATTAAAACCAAGAATTACCTACCCAGTACAACTAGGTATAATCTATGAGGGGAAAAAAGTTGATATTCAATGAGATAGAGGAATTTCATGCATTCTTGAGGAAAGACCACAGCTAAATAGAAAATTTGATTTTCAAATACAACACTCAAGAGAAACATGAAAAGGTAAACAGGAAAGAGAAATCATAAGGGATTTATTAAAATTTAACTGTTTACATTCCTACTTGGAAAGATGATATTTGTAACTCATAAGACCATTCTCATTATTAGAGTAGTTAGAAGAAGTATACATAGACAGAGGGCACAGGTGTGAAATGACAGATGCGAGTTGAATATGAAGGATTGACATCTAAAAAAATAAAAATTAAAGTGTGAGAGAGGAAAATACTGGGAGAAAGAGAAAGGGAGAGTTACAATGGGGTATATTATCTCACATAAAAGAGGCAAGAAAAAAACATTTTCAGTGGAGGGGAAGAGCAGGGAGGTGACAGGGAATGAGTGAACCATACTCTCATCAGATTTGGCTTAAAGAGGGAATAAAATACACACTCAATTGGATATTGAAATCTATCTTATCCTAGAGGAAAGTAAAACATAAGGGGATAAAAGAAGTTGGGGAGGAGATGATAAAAGAGAGGGCAAACTGGGGGAAAAGGTAATCAGAACCTAACACTTTTGAGGAGAGATAGAGTAAAAGAAGAGAAAAGAATAAACATGAAGAGTGGGATAGGATGGAGGAAAATATAGTTAGTCTTTCACAACATGACTATTACAGAAGTGTTTGTATGACTACACATGTATAACCTATATAGAATTGCTTGCCTTCTCAATGAGGTGGGGTGGGGAGGGATGAAGGAAAATAATTTGGAATTCAAAATTTTAAAAATTAATGTTAAAATTGTTTTGACATGTAACTGGGGAATTTTTTAATAAAACAATACTTTTTTTTAAAAAGAATCCTATACAATATAATTCTTCCAGAATCTGAGGAGAGAGAGCACTTCTTTCACCTTTCAATTCTCCTCCACCAAATGACCTATTTTTTTTCTGTCTAAAGCTATCTCAGATTTTGGGATCTGTTCTCATGAGCAACAAAAACAAACACAAAAGCACTATGTATTATATATTTTAACTCTTCTCTCAATGGCTCAAGTCATAAAATGTACAACATATAGGAAATGGACATCTATAAGTATCTCATAGGTGTCTAGCAAGGCAACAAAAAAGAGGTAGCATGGATTGTAAATTTTTTTGACAGAAAGTAAAAAAGAGAATACTAGTCACTCTCACTACATGAACATACTTTTTCCAGTGACACTGCATTTTCTGCTCTCTTCTAGTCATTTTATGCCCAGACTCTTGAGAGGAGAAAACTTCAAGGCTGAACAGAAATGGAACCACATGATAAGATACTCTTCCAGTTGTGACCTCTAGTTCCTTTGGGAGATCTCTTTGTCATGAGTTTGGAAATGTTTAAAGTTTAAGCCAATTTGATTTGAGACAAAATTCAGGATGCATTTCCTTAGTCAAAATATACATATGACTGAAATGTGTTCAAGGAAATGTCTGTAATCTGTTCTTAAATAGATACAAGTGTTGTTCTAGTTAAATTGAATTTCAGCAGAAGGGAAAATTGGCCATGTGTTTTTTCCCCTAATGGAATTGTTAATCTCTTTTTGATGGCTAAGAATCAAAGAAATCTATAGTCTAAAATATGGAAACTTACCTTTCCTTTTGAACAGCTGGAAATCTTTTTGACTTTCCATTCAAACAATATAATTAAGGAAATGTAGGGGTTCTCATGAAAAATTTCCATGAGAGTTATTTATTTCTAGGGAGTTCCATAGATTTTAGATGCATTTGTGTAGTTTCTTGCATGAGCTATGTAAGATTTGCTTTTCATAACAGTAAGAAAGGATTAATTATCTTCTTATTCAATGTGTTTTATATCTTTATGTTGCAGAATGTAATATGTATATGCCTTCATGCTATGTATTTGGATGTGCCAAATAGACTCACTATGTCCCCTCTGGGAATCACTGTCCTCATTTATAAACAGTAGGTGATGGTATGTGAATTAATCACATTTCCCAAAATTTCAACACCATATCTCCAAAGTGGTTCTGGAGCTAAGTGCTTGATTTAACTCTTCTTTACCTTTTCCCCAGGTGTCTACTTATGTTGATTCTATTTTGTGGGTAGTTGTGTTAGCCATGTTCAAATTGTCCAGCTTTTCTCTTTTATAGTACCCATAAGGATTGTTCTTTTCTTAAAATGCTATGTCACATAAAACAAATAATATGTAGTGTTAGAACATACCTCCTCATCCCCTCCCACACACATATATCCTTACATTAGGAAAGGAAAGGAGTAGCTTTGAAATGATTATGGTTCCAAGAGCAAATACTTTGTAATTCTGATAAAAGTGACTAACTTTTATTTCAAAGACCTAGTTGAGAAGTAAATTAACTACATGCACACACACACACACACACACACACACACACACATAATGGTAGTGAGGAAGTAAAAGAAAAAAAAGATTGAAAAAGTGAAATAAGTATAAAGAATTCCATGTCTAATTTACCTCTTGGAAATAGATATACCTATCAGATAACATAATATTTGCCATAAGGGAAAACAATGAACTTTGAACATTTGTACAAGATTCAGCTAATGTTGCTTATTTAATTTTAATTTTAAAGGCAACAACAATTTTTTTTTCTTTTATTTGTTTTCAAATGGACTGAAAAGACTGAGCACTGGACTTGGAATTAAGAAGACCTGGTTTCAAGTCCCAGCTTAGACTTACTAGTTGTGTCACACTGAGAAAATTACAATTTCTTTTTGTCTTAGTTTCTTCATGTGTTAAATGAGGGGGTGGGAATCATTGGTCTTTAAGAACCTTTCTTGCTCTATAATTTATTATCCTGTGTTTCCATTCTCAATATCTACAAAATTACTTGAATACAATTATCATCATAACATGCTTTTTTTTTCTAGAATGCATTATTTGAGGATTACACTTAAGCCTAAGAAACACAATTTTCCCCAAAATATATAATATGTATGGTTCCATACAAGATACAGATGTTAACATAGTTTGTGTAAATGTGAGTTGCTATAGGGAAAATAGTCATTTCTAGATTCTGTCACATTCCTCTTTAAGGGAAACTAGGGCTTCCCTTTTAAGGAGAGCAGGATAAGGACTGTGGGTAGCTAATTAGTCCTTGTACTCCCTGAAAGAGGGGTGATAAACTAAAATTATTTATCTGACCACATTTAAATACTGGTGGTCTAGGGATTTTACATTTGTTTCAATATGAAAACTATTTCCCAGGTCATTAGCTTTTAACTTACACTGGTCAGCTTAAATCTTCCTCTAAAATTCTGTTTACATAAAGGAATATAACAAATATTGAATAGTGAATACCAATATATCTTAGCAAAAGAAACAAACAAAAAAGAAATAAGATAAAATATACAAAATAGAATACAGTAGAAAATGTATGATTTCTCAGGCTCTTTAAGAAGAAGTGATATAATATCTTAGCTCAACTAAGAGAGAGACCAAAACCTCAACCAAGAGAAAAAAATTTCCTTCTAAATTCTCTAGGGAGGCAACCTAGGAAATTCTTTGGGATAATTTTTTAATGTAAGAAAAATAAATGATTTTCATAGCTTTGAAGCTAGGTGACACAATGGAGAGGGTGCTGGGTCTGAGTTAGGAAGACCTCAGTTCAAATCTAGTATCAGAAATTTTCTAGCTGTGCTACCATGGGCAAGTCATTTAATTTCTGTCTGGCTCAGTTTCCTCATTAGTAAAATGAGGACAATAACAGCACCTATCTCCCAAAATTATTATGAGAAGAAAATGAGATATTATTTGTTAATCACATTATAAAAACAGTGCTATTTAAATATAAGCTGATTTTGTTGTGAAATTGATTCTGGTTTAGGAAAAAAACATATATATAGTTATCTGTGTGTGTGTCTGTGTGTGTGTATCACAATGAGTTTTAGGATTGTGATGCAACTCTCTGGCAGATTATTAAGACTATCAACTTATAACAATAACATTTTCTTCTAAGTCTACTTTGCCCTTTATTTTTCTATTCCTTGTATTTATAATTAATGAATGGATGACACAGCCCATTACACTGTTTAAGTTCCCTTGGGTCAGGGACTGTTTTTGCCTATTTTTTAATCCCTAGTGCTTAGCATGGTGCCATACTCAGAGTATACCCTTAATTAATGTTTCTTGATCAATTAATTGACATAAACTCAAATTTTCAGCTCTTACTCTTTATCTTTTGTGAAAAAAAAAATGATTATCAATGACCAATATTTTGGAAATTCAGAGCTTCCCCCAGTCCTCTTTTTCCAAAGTCCTCACTTTAAGTTCAATTTTTCTTCAGAAGGACATTACTGATGATGAGATTACATTGATTCTCCTTACCCTGGTCACCCCCACCCAAGCTTGCAAGTAATTTAATCTAAGGTAATGAACTCCACTGTGTTCTACTTATGCTTGGTTGGAGATAGATTCTTGTATATAGATAGTCCAAGGCTAGGAGTGGTCTGATATGGCTGAAAGTTGTCTAGTATAGAGATACATTCTTTCTCCAGGGGTGAGGGAGTGACATCAACCCATGTTGGAAGGGTATGTAAATTGTATATACCCAAAAACCCAAAGTGAGTTTAGTTCCAAACTGGCTCCTATGCATGGAGACATGCATGTTGCCTGCTTGGAGAGAAATAAACACAGATACAACCTAATTCTGTTTTCTTAGATCAAACTTTGTAGGTGGACAATTTTTACCTCTTTCAAAGTTCCTAGAGTCTGAGACATGAAAATATATCTATATTTATTCTCAGCTTGTAATGATTCTAGTAAAGCAATTATTTGAGCTTATGATATGCGACAACAATGACAACTACTATAAAAATCTACCTAGATTTTTTTTCAATAAGCAGCGTTATTTGCATAGGGAAAAATTACAAAACTTTGAGGTTATTAGGAAAGGAAAATAGTAGCTAATAATAGTTTGTGTTTGTATAGCATTTTAATGTTTTCAAAGCACTTTGGATATATTACCTTATTTAATTTTCTCAACTCTCTTAAGCAAGTACCATTATATCTATTCCTTTCTGCTACACCAACAAATTGGCCCTAAGAAACCAACTGACTTGTCCAGGATCACATAGGGAATTTCTGCTCAGGTTTTACTGAATTCATGACTACAGCTGTATTCTCTGACATCCAACTACCTATTGCTATTCTGCTTCAAGAATAGGGACAGAAAGATCCTTATTGTTAAACTGATTGTGAACTGAAAAAAAGTAAATGAAGGTAGAGAACTGGGAGACATTTTGTTAATATTTTAAGGGACTGACTGTGGAGAGACAGTTTAATGGAATAGAAATTGAATTAATGAGGGATAGGAATGGATTAGGGTATAGGAACAAACCCAAATCAAGGGTATTAATTGGGAGTGCTCTAGAATTAAGGAGGTGGAGTTGGAGGCAAATGAATAATACCAAAAGGAATTCAGGAACTTCCTGACAACATGAAATAGAGTAATATGGGAAATTTCTCAGGAAGACAAGAAATTCAATTCAATTCAATTTTCAATTCAATAAAACTTTCAGTTAAAAAAAAGTGCCTACTGATTACCAGGCACTGTGCTAAGTTCTGGAGCTACAAATAACAAAAAGAAACTCCCTTTCATCTTGTACCTTAGAATCTGATGGGGGAAGACAACACACAAAAGAAACCTGAAAAATGTAGCAGGACCAGGTGGGGGAACAGGTTGCTCAGTGGAGTAGAAAGTAATCAGAGCAAGAGAGAGAAAGTAAGATCAGGAAGAAATAAAATGTCTCTGAGTTTCTGAAGGACAGAGTTGAGATCAGTTTGGGGGAGAAATATGAGAAATCCTTAAGATCTCAGCTATTATCCATCACCCCTCTCAATGACTTTTAATTCCTATAATCAAGCAATCAGGAGCCATTTATTAAGAGAGTAGTGGGTACTGGATATTGTAAAAAATACTGGAGATATAGCAAAAATGAAATTTCTGCTTCTGTGGGAAAAAAGAGAGAGTGGAAAACAAGGTCCCTAACTTTCTGTTTTAAAAAAAAGGCAGATTTCATTTTTGTCTATTCATTATCAATTTAAAAAAAAATGGAATATTAAAAATACCAAAGTAGGGGAGCTGATGAGAATATTATGAGGTTTGCTCTAGTTCCAATGAAGCTCATGGGAGTACTCTTGCTAAGGTTATCTTTTAACCTGAAGCACAACTCTGATACACTTACATGCATATATACATGCACACAGACAGAGGGACATAAAAGTAATTAAATTTTAGTAGTCTGCTACACCATTCATATTTTTCTAGAAATGCTAGGGAGAGTAATAATAGCCACATGATCCCTGAAAGCTCAGCCTAGTACATGGTTTCTTAATCCAGTGTTTAGGAACTTAAAAAGAAAAGAATCCTATATATTTTCTTTTACACCTAAAATCTTTTACTGTAAAGAGGATCATAGGCTTCACCAGACTGTGAAATGATTTCACTACACAAAAATGGTTAAGAGCACTTTGCCCTAGCAGTTAGCCATAAGCCTCTTTTAGTCAAAATGTATATATGTATGTATACACACATACAAATATATGTATACATTTATATTGTGTATATGTAATAGAGATTCAGCTAAAATCTTGAAATGAATTCTTCTAACAGGAATTTCTAGATGCAGAGTGGCTCTTTGACACAGAGGAATGGATTTAGAATCAGAAAGACCTAGCCCAAATCTCATCTCTGATAGTATTGAGTTTATGTCCCTGGAAAATTTCCATCTCATACCCCTGGGCAATTCTCTAAAAATTTTAGTTACATATCTACATTGCATGTATTGGGAGAGGGAGTTTACTCCCTGTGAATTCATGAGAGACAAAAAAAAGAGGTCTGAACCCAAACAAACAAATCAAATGCAAAAAAGAATGACACATTAAAAAAAAAACTACATGTGGCAAATACAAATATCATATTTACCAGTGTTTCTTAAGACATTATTATTTTTTAAAGCCTTTCACTGATCTCCAAATTATTGGCACACCAT
>NW_020954596.1:70916550-70925113 GCF_900497805.2 Vombatus ursinus | reverse complement strand
CTTCTTCTTCTTCTTCTTCTTCTTCTTCTTCTTCTTCTTCTTCTTTTTCTTCTCATTATTATTATTGTATTTATAGTGAATAACAGGAAAGCTGCTTCTAGAGATTTTCTTCATCTCAATGTGATACTGTGATTATTGTGCTGATAATATATGTTTCTTTGCCTGTGTTTTCCTCTCTTATTGCTAATCTACAAGCAAACAAAATTTACTTTTCTTTGATGCTCCCATAAAGTGAGGAAGTGCATACATTTGCAGTAGTACTTCATCTCTTATTATTCCATTTCACCCAGTACCCTCAATCTTCCTTGCATTGATATAGCAAATAAACTATATATGTGTTTTATCAATATCACAAGAATTGAATTATTCTTCAAGCAAAAACTCACTACTGGAATTCCAAAGAGGTCATAAGATTTTCAGGCTACAATCAATCTTGTAAATATCATTGTCTTATGTTAATGTGCTTTATAGTCATTGAACTCTGCCCAGGAGGTGGTAGCCCACTTTTGAATGATGGTATTGAATTGGTTTGACATCATGTTCCATAAGCATACATTCCTAAAAAAAAATAAAATGTAGAAATAAAAAAACATTTACAGCAAAATAAACAGTTATTTGGTTGGCAACAGATTAACATGAATCCCTCACATAGATAGGGTATTTTTTCTAATAATGATAGCAGAGAAAACTCAAATGAAATTACCACTCTCTCGAGGGTACTCCATAACAAAATTTATTCTGTAGTCTCTACATTACAAAGGGAAAAAAAGTTATAAAAGATGATATATTCAGATCCACTTACTGAAATGCAGTAATAGAATAAGAATGAAAACCAAATTATAATGGCTTTTAAATCTCCCCTCATTTTTCTTTGTCATTATTTTTAATCCAATATTAAAGAACATATTTAGTTGTTGCAAGGGGAAAATGTCTGAAACTAAGACTAAGATTCTTTGCAACATATAACTTTCAGCATAGTTTCTTTATCAGCCAGTGTTATAAGTTATCAGGATAAAAATATTCAAACCAGGAAATCAAAGTGGACACAGGATTTCTTCTCTGCCTGTTTCAGTACAGGTGCATTTTTTTTCTTTTTTTGGTTTCATTTTCTTTTTCTGTGTAGCACAGTCTACTCTTAACAGAATTGTAGATACCATAGTAGAAAAGATTCATCTGTTCATAACTTACTGGGAAAGTAGAATGATTATTGGGAAACAGACTGAATGAAGAAAGAATTTAAAGTGAATAAAATAGCTTAAAAGAATAGGGAAACCAGAGAAAAGGGGAGTCAGAAAATCAAGTGTTTGTTGGGGAAGCCACCTGTTCTTTCATCCAAATCACTTGTTTACTTCTTCGTGGTTACATGAAAAAGCAAGGCAATAAAATTTTCAAAAGTTATTTGACTTCTTTAGTAATAAAAAATAACATTTGCATAGCTCTCTAAAGTTTACAAAACTGCTTTATTTATGTCATCTCCTTTTATCCTCACAACCATGTGAGGTAGGAAATATTATTATGCCTGTATTGCAAATGAGGAAACTGAAACTGAGAAAGGTTAAGTGGTCTGCCCAGGATCACCTAGCTAAGGGATGTTTGAGTTAGGGATTAAACTAAGGTTTTCTTGATTCCATTTCCAGCACTCTATCCTCTCTTTTCCATCTAGCTTCCTCTTTAATCAATTATGTCAGATCATGAAACCTGGGATTAAGCATAGGATTTAAAATGGTCATTTTATCCATTCCCTTGCCTACCCATCAAGTTAACTTAAAATATTACTTGTCTATCCTTTGTCTTAATATAAAAATTGGTTAATAATAATTCCTTCATAATGTAATTATTTCAGTTTCCCTTAATGTGTGTAGTCAGAATATTGCCAATCTTTATCCTAAAGTTATTTTGCAATTTCCTTCCATTTCTCTATTTCCGGTCATTTGTTGAAGCAGGAAGTCTTTTCACTGATCTTCATCAATACACACACACACACACACACACACACACACATACATATATACATACATGCATGAACACACAAACATATTATATATACATATATATATATATGAATATCATTAATGAGCACTCATTAGCTTTCTATTCCTCAAGTCAAAAAAAAATACACACCATGTATTGCTTCCTCAGAGGTTCTATGTTCCAAATGTAAAAAAGTTAAAAGTGAGAAAAGACTTTAGGCTTTGCTGGCTATATGCATATAAGGAAAATCAGGAATGTGATCTGGAAATGGGAAAATAATGGCCATGCCCCTTAAGCTTAATTTTTGCCTTCCCTGACTCACTCAGCTGTGTTATAAAAAAAAGTATGTTAGAACTAAGAAATTGATGAGTCTCAACACCAAAAATAAAGGTAAATTGTAAGATTAGCCTCTAAGGTGAAGGTTGATTGGGTATAGTAAGTATAGTCCAGCCATGAGAGATAAAATATTGTGGAGACATAAGAAATTCATATCTGAAGCTAGAGTGGGGTTTCCTATGTAGACATCCAAATTCTGGTGACCAAGAAATGTTCAAAAGATAGATTTGATCCTGAAGGCACTAGGTATGTAGCTGCAAGTCATATGTCTCTGGATTCACGTTTCTTGGGATAAATGACTTCCTTCTAGAGTTGAAAATCATATTTAAAAAAGTTTGAAACAAATAAACTATTTGCTTCTTGAGAATAAAAGGCTAGGCAGGTTTTGTTTATTGTCACTCTGGACTAGCAATCAGATATCTGTGTATAAGGGCAGCTACTTAAAAAAAAATGTTGGGCTTTCAATGAAAAAGTATGATCAGGGGCAAAGCCAAATTGGTGGAGTAGAGCCAAACTTTCCCAACATTCCACTACAAACAACTTTAAAATAACATGTCAAATCAATTTATACATAGACACAGTCAATAAAGGGTCAGCATGAGATTTTTTTTTAGCCCAAGACAACTTAGGAGGTTGGTAGGAGAGATCTGTAACATCAGAATGGGGGCCAGTTTGGAGTACAGGTGGCAACACCAGCAGTGGGCCTTAGAGGTGACTGCACAAGCAGCAATAGCAGCAATTTTGGGAGCTATCAGCTTTGAGATGTTAAGGGGGTTGAGGAACTACTCAGAAATGTATTACAGAAGACCTTGAGCTAATACTGGGTGTAGGACCCAGCACTATTTGGCAAGCCCATTACCCATTTGTAGTTTTGTGTTGCAGTTCCATGGCAGACAGACATACTAGCTAGCTCTTGGAGTTGCAACAGACCAGAATACCTAGTCACAATTCCAGGGCTGAGAGAGGAGTTAACAATTGCATTTGGGGGAAGGCAGGGGCCCTTTCTGGGTAAAAACCAGAGCACAGTCAGTGATCACACCTCTCTCCAGGCCACATTACCTTGGAAGCCCTAAAAATCTGCAGGCCTTCAGAACTAGCTCTGAAAACAATAATTCAATAATTCCTGAAGCTTGGAATAGTGACACTTCTACCTCTAGTGAGAAGAGCTCAATTTTTAATATAAAATTCAAAGTCAAGAAACAGGAAGGAAAATGAACAAATAACAACAACAACAAAAGAACCTAATTATAAAAATCTACTATGGTGGCAGGGATAATCAAGACACAAATTCAGGAGAAGAAAATAATATGAAAACAGCTAGAGATAAAGTCTCAAAGAAAAATACAAATTTGGCTGAAGCCCAACAAGAATTTCTGGAAGAGTTAAAAGAGATGAGAGTGGTACAGGAGAATCTAGGAAGAGAAATGAAAATGATGAAAGAAAATTTTGATAAAATATTAAAAATAAAACAGTAAAAGAGTCACAAAAACATTGAAGAAAATAACACCTTAAAAGAATTGGCCTAATAGTAAAAGAGGCAAAAAGATTCACTGAAGAAAAGAACTTCTTAAAACGCAGAATTGGCCAAATTGAAAAAGAGGTAAAAAAGCAAACTGAAGAAAACAATTCCTTTAAAAATTAGAATTGTGTACATGAAACCTAATGATTCCATGAGACATCAAGAAACAATAAAATAAAGTCAAAGGAATGGGAAAAATAGAAAAGAAAATGTGAACTATCTCATAAAAATTGACCAGGAAAATAAATCAAGGGGAGATAAGTTAAAGTTATTGGACCTCATGAAAGCCATGATCAAAAGAAGAGGCTAGATATAATATTTCAAGAAATTGTAAAAGAAAACTGCCCCAATACCTTAGAACCAGAGAGTAAAATAGAAATAAAAAGAATCTACTGATTACCTCCCTAAAGAGTTTCCAAAATATAAACTTCCAGGAATATTAAGCCCAAATTGAGAGTTTTAAAGTTCAAGGAAAACATATTGCAAACAGCCAGAAAGTAACCATGCAAATATTGTGGAGCCACAGTCAGAATCACAGATTTAGCAGCTTTCATGTTAAATTTGTGGAGGGCTTGGGTTACGATGTTCTGGAAGGCAAAGGAGCTGTAATTACAACCAAGAATACTCCACCTAGCAAAACTGAGTATAATTCTTCAGAAGGAAAAATGAATATTAATGAAAGAAGATCTTCAGGTATTTCTTATGAAACCAGAGCTGAATAGAAAATTGACTTGCAAACATGACTCAAAAGAAAAACAGAAAGTTAAACATGAAAGAGAAATCTTAAGGGACTTAATAAGGTAATACTCTTTACTTTCCTACATGGGGAGATGATACATGAAACTCTTAAGAACTTTATCATTATTAAAAAATATAGAAGTCTACATGGAAAGAGGGTAAAGGTATAAGTTGGTTACATTGGGATAATCTAAAAATGATGAATGAGTTAGAAGGTGGGATGCATTGGAAAAAGAGCAAAGGGAAAGGAAGAATGTAGAAAAAAAATTTTCTCACATAAAAGAGGCACAAAAGGTAGAGCTTTTATAGTGGAGGGGAAATGGGTTGGATGGTCACCACTTAATTTCCCTTTCATTTGACTTGGTTCATTGAGGGAAGATATATTTTACCCAACAGGGAAATGGGAGAGGAAAGGGGAAAAATGGGTGAGTTAAAAAAGGGAGTGCAGATTAACAAGGAGGTATTCAAAGGCAAAACACAGTTTTGAGGAGGTAAAAGATAAAAAGAGAGGAATAAATGGAAGAAAATAGGATGAAGGGAAATACACAGTTAATAATCACAACTATGAATGTAAATGGGATGAACTCACCTATAAAATAGAAGCAGAGAGCATAATGGATTAGAAACTACAATCTAATTATATGTTGTTGACAAGGAACACACTTGAAATATGTAGATACACATTGAGTTAAAATAAGGGACTAGAGTAGTATCTACAGTTTTACTCAACTGAGGTAAAAATGTAACGGTAGCATTTATGATCTTAGACAAAGCAATAGTAAAAAAAATTACCTTATTAAAACAGATAAGCAGGGAAACTACATTTGAATCAAAGTTTCCCTGATAAAGGCCTCATTTCTCAATATAGGAAAGCAAGGCAAATTTATAAGAAACAGTTTTCAATTGATATATGATAAGTGGATATGAATAGACAGTTTTCAGAAGAATAAATCAAAGTTCTCAATAGTCATATAAAATGCTCTAAATCAATATTGATTACAGAAAGGAAAATTTAAACAATACTGAGGTACCATCACACACTTATCAGAAATTATAAGTGCTGTAGGGAATGAGGGAAAATAGGTACATTACTGTATTGTTGTTCGACTTGTGAACTGGTCCAACCATTTTGGAGAAAGTTTTGGAAATACGTTCAAATGGCTATAAAACTGTGTATACCCACTGACCCAGTGACACCACTATTAGGTCGGTATCCCATAGAGATAAAAGGATAAGGAAAAGGACCTACATGTACAAAAATATTTATATAAACTCTTTTTGTGGTGCAAAAAAAAACAATGAAAATTGAGAGAGAACTGGTAATCTCTGAGAGAAAATTAAAGTATAATTTTTTTCACTTTATTTTTCTTGGCTAATATGTAAGTACATTTTGTATGATTTCACATGTATAATTATTATCATATTACTTCCTTTCTCAATGGATTAGGGAGGAACTGGAGGGAGAGAATTTGGAACTCAAGTTTTCTTTTTTAAAGAATGCTACAAATAAATAAATAAATGAAGTTATTTTTTAAAAAAAGAAAAGCATGGCCAATTTCATGGAACATAAAAATACCAGATTAGAAACTTTCACTAGTCTCCACCTACTCTCAATCTTTCCTCTGCTGCTCAAAAGAGAAAATATGCACAGGGTATAGAGAAAATACAACAACAAAGACAAAAGAATCTTGACAAAGCAAAATATTTTCAATTAATACTGGAGAATGAAATCTTAAGGCACTCACATTGTACTCCTCCCCCACCAGTTTCCTTGCTTCGGACAGGGACACACAAACACATGGCCCCATGTTGTGATTGACTATCTAATGCAAAGACTTCTAATATCTGTCAGTATTCACCCACCCCAAACCTACAAAAACTGGCAGATACTGCTTCTGCCCATGGTAATGATGGTGGTGGTTGAGGAGGTTCAAGGAGGCAGTGTGGTGATCCATTGGTAAAAGAATACCCAGGTTGCAAGAGACTCTACCTAGAATATCCTCCCTACTCTCTATCAACCCTTCAAAATGAACAGAAGTTGATGGTAAGATGTTGTTGCTAGTTGAAAGGAGAATAAAGTATAGCCTCTGGGTCTTTTATTGATTAAACTCCAACGCTGTTTCCCTGGCCTCAGAGATTTTTTGTTAATTTCTTTGTTTTCTGTTTTGTTTTGTTTTAATTGGGAGATGTTTCATCAGAAATTACAGTATTCATGTCCATCAGCTCCTTGCACAAAAAATAATAGGAAAACAAAGTGAATCAATTTCTGATTGTATGGAATCCCAAAAGAGCAGGGGACAATAAGAAATTACAGAATTCTATGACAGAGATATGAAGTTCATAAGAGAAGGAAATGGAAAGGAATATATTTCAGAATTTATAGTTTTCAGTGCAGAAACAGAAAATCCAATTAACACAATAGAAAAATAAATAAAAGCATAGTGTATACTTTCCACTAGATATAAAAGAAAATGTTAATTAGTTGTAATATATAAATGTATGACTGCAGGAAAATCTTTAAGGAGAAAAACAGAAAGCCAAGTCATTTAATTGAAAAAAAGGTTGAAGAGGCATGCCAGATCAAATAAGTTAAACACCATAATACAGGAATTAATACAAATATCCTTTGCATTAAATAAATCCACAGCATTCCTTTAGGAAAAAAAAACTATACATCAAACAACAAGGCACATTGTAGTTAAATTTAACAATTTCAATGGCAGATAACATAATATACAAGCTGCCAATAGAAACATCCTATATAAGTAAAAATAATTTTGAATAACATGAGATGTTATTCAAATATGAGTGTGTTTCTGTACACACTAGAAACAGCAAGGAAATGAAATGTTATATTCTGAAAATCAAGAGGAATCAAACTACTACCCCAAATGACATATATTGGAAATATGAGTGCAATCATCTATTTGATGAAAAATTTCAATTATTGATATTAAGTAACTCTTTTATAAACAAGATTAACACAACTAGGATAGGAAGAGAACTCCCCTACTGAAAAAAATTATCAAATATCTCTGAAATGGTTCTGATATATACATATACACACACACACACACACCCCTACATATGTTTATATACACATACCAAACACAAATATGTAGAACCAAAGAATATTTCACAGTAGATGGATCATTGAAGCATTTGACCACACTTGTCAAAGGAATTATAAACTAGTGACTACCATATGAATGAATGTTACAAATCACAAATATATAAGATAAATACAAATGAAAACACAACTGAGATTTTACTTCACAGGAAATTGGAAATATGACTAATGATGGAGGATTATGTAAAGAAAATATAGCAATGAATTGGTGTTGGAGTTAAGAATTGATACAATCATTTGAGAAGCAAATTCAAGTTATTCACATAGACAGAATCTAAAATGTCCATACCCCTTGATCTAGAGATTTAACTTTTAGGCATCAAGTGAAATGAAGTCAAAGAAATTAAAAAATAAAGCTCCATATATGAGACCTCACTGTCTACTGCAGAAGAAGCGGAAGATGTTGAAGAAAATAAAATGAACTACACAAAAAGAAAAAGGCATCAAAGAAGAAATTTGATTGAGTTGTATATTACTTTTATGCCACCAAATTCTATAAAGGCCTTTAAAAATCAACCATAAAATTAAAAATTTTATATATCTTAATGTAATACAGAATTAAAAAGTATTTATTAAGCATCATTACATGCCAACAAATGTGCACACATAGAAAAAAGAAGATAAGCCCTATTCTCAAAGCTTACACTATAATTAAAGTGACAATGTATATTTAGCAGCAGTACAGAAGAACAGGCACAGAAGTCTTAAAGTTGTCAAGTCTGGTTGGATGGTAAGACTCAGGCTTCCTTCTGATGTAGCAATAGGTGTGATAAAATTCCCAGAGGTCTTTACGGTTTAGAGGAAGTGTAGATATTAAGGCCTGATGGTCCTCCATCTCACTGGAAGGATTGTAGTTGGTGGTTCCCAGG
>NW_020954596.1:70908575-70916448 GCF_900497805.2 Vombatus ursinus | reverse complement strand
TTCTTTCTTTCTTTCTTTCTTTCTTTCTTTCTTTCTTTCTTTCTTTCTTCCTTCCTTCATCTATGTAATTATTCCAATTCAATTACCTGTTGGGTAATTTAATGGACAATATTGGACCTATAGCTGGAAATATGTGATTTTAAATCATGTATTTGATTAAGCTTCTAAGGACTTATCAAGTAGGTCTTAAAATAGATACATTGCAAAAATAGAACTGAAAATGTTTTTCAACAAAAGCAGGACTCTCTCTGCTTATTATTATTTGTTATTATTTTCAATAATATCTTAAGTTAAATTATAACAGCTTTTAAAATGGAAAATTGTTTTTCTCAGCTCAAAAATACCATTATTGATATTAATGACAAGAGTGTTCTAGTAAATTCCAAATGACAATATTGCTGTTTTTTTTTAAGGAATTCTCTGTAAGAAGAAAATTTTCAAATTTTCCTTTTCCTGATGTGACCCCTTTGAATGATCATTAAAGCCAAGGAACTACTAAGTGATTTGTATTAATTTATAAAATTTATAAAAAAAATTTTATCCTGTTAATTGGCAAATGGGTACATACATGTTTTCTATCTGGATTATTGAAATTATTAAAAAAAAAACTTCCTTACAAATATTTTCTACTCCTTCCCATATTTGAATTAGCTGTTTACACTATGCAGGTATCTTTTAGTGTTTTCCTGGAAGGAGGGACAAATATATTTACTCCAATAATAAACAGGTATATCTGATGTGAATTGTATCATTTACCTGTCTCTTTAAAGGATATAACCAGATTTGCATATCAGTATAAATAGCAATATTTAGATATCCCTGTTGGGACAGTGAATAGATTAATGCATATGGAGTCAAGAAGGTAGGGTCAAATTGAGCCTCAAACACTAACTGTTGGAACCTGGGTAAGTCACTTAACCTTGTCTCAGTTTTCTCAACTGCTAAATGGAGCTAATAATAGCAACTACTTCACAGAGTTGTTCTGAGTATAAAATAAGTTAGTATTTGTTAAAAAAAAGTTCTTAGCATTGTGTATGGCACATATTAGCACTATATAAATGCTTGTTCACTCCCCCTCAAGGGAAACATAAGAAGGGACTTAAGATTTTTCTGAAACT
Organism: Vombatus ursinus; assembly: GCF_900497805.2. Lineage (NCBI taxonomy): Eukaryota > Metazoa > Chordata > Mammalia > Diprotodontia > Vombatidae > Vombatus > Vombatus ursinus. Next base: position 70,915,330 of record NW_020954596.1, on the reverse strand, counting down.
TGAATAGAAGTTACACAATAGAGGAGAGAACAACAAAAAAAATAAAGTCTGTATTCCACTTCTCTCTAACCATATAGTCACCACCCTAGTTCTAGTATTCATCACCTCTTCCCTAAAATATTGCATTAGGCATTAGCATATAAACTCTCTAATCAAACAAGAAATATAGACAATTGGGAAAGATAAAATCTTCAGTTTTTGTCTTGTGTACCTAGCACTTAGTATGGTACCTGTCACGTTTAGTAAATTGCTATTGTTTGATTGGTTCTTGGTTTCCCAACTTCAAATATTTCTTGTTTCTAATTCATGCTCTACCAAGCTGCTAAATTAATATGTCAATAAAAAATATTTAAGTACCTACTATGGGCAGGTCATTGTGCTAAATGATCTAAGCATGTCATTCCTTGGGTCAAGAAATGTTAATGACACCAAAACTCTAGGAAAGAAGTTTTTTAAGTTGAGGCCATAGACTTCCAACAGATCTTCAGATAGATTTCAGGTTATCTATGACCATGGATGGTATGGGCGAGCCCCACTTCTTTCTGAGTGTTCTGACTTAGAGCAAGCCCTACCTTCTACAGATATCACTTGTTTATTGATGTGGTTCAGATCAAAAATGCCTGGATGATAAATTAGGTTGGGGAGAGTTGTTAGATGCTTCTCCCAGCTTCCTTGTGTTGCAGGTGTGCTCCAGTGACACTGCAACAGAGGCCTCTTTCTCCTGTTGCTTTAAGGTTGTCCCTATACTAGTATTTCTTCAGGGTCTTTCTCCCACTGCCAAGGACTTCAGTGTTGCTCCACTGCTGGGGCTCTGTCTGATTCCTTTCTCCACCTTTATATGGCTTTTATAAAGCTACACCATTACTTTGTAGGTGAGTCTAGCCTACTTGCTCTTCTCAACTTTCTGCCTGCCCTAGCTTGTTCCTCATCCTGGCAGTCTTTTTGTGCATTCCTAGACCAAGTAGAGGCATTTATAGATTATTTTCTTCTTCTTTTTGTTAAGCTGGTGTATTTTAAGAGTTTAACTGATGTCTTTCTTCACGAGGGATGTGAACATCTTTAGGTCTCAATAAGCTGCCATTTTCCAACATTGTTATTCATTATTCTTGTTAGTCTTTTGTATAACTCATTATCTTTCCCACTAAACCCTTCCCACCTCCCACCTTCCTTATTAATGTAGAAGGCAACACCATCCTCACAGTCCTAACCTAGGAGTCATTCTAGAATACTAATTATCTCTTACTTCCCCTCCCCTACCATATCCACACTGTTACCAAGGCCTGTTGATCTCATCTTGAGGCATCTCCTTTTCTCCTCTGACATTGCCACCATTCTAGTAAAGGCCCTCATCACTTCAGGCCTTGATTATTGCATAGTGTATCTACCTGCTTCAAGTATTTTTCCACCCCAATTCATCCTCTATTCAGCCACTAAAGTGATTTTCCTAAAGTGCAAGTCAGATTGTTTCACTCCCACCTCTAATCAAAGAACTCCAGTGTCTTCTTATTGCCTCCAGGGGTAAATACAAAATTCTTTGTTTGGCATTTCAAAGTCCTTTATAACCTGCCCCACTCATACCTTGCTGATCTTCTTACACTCTACTTCCTGACAGGTATTCTTCAATTCTGTGTCATTGACCTCCATCAATACAAAATAAATTTAGAAAGATAGGCAGGAGCCAGATTATGAAGGCACTAGAATGCCCAATTAAGGGAACTTATATTCTATCCTAGAGCAAAAGTCCTCAACATTATTTTTTTTTTACCATGGATCCCTTTGGCCAGTCTTCTGAACTTCCCTAAATCTACCATGATCTATCTCTTTTTTTTTCCTTTTACACTCATATTTATGGTAAAATCTTCTGTTCTGATTTTTTCTACTTCTTGAACTATCATTCATTTCTTGGAATCTTGCAATTTGGCTTCCAATACCACCATTTCATTGAGAACATTTCTTTCCAAGATTATAATAATCTGTTGCAAAGGAAAAATATCTTTATTTTAAAATGATTGATCTTTATAATGCTCTGTAATTTACACTATATATTTAAGTATATTGTTTTTAGAGGATGTCTGAGATTGTTAATGTAGAAGGGCATTTGGTGTCCTTGATGTAAATAAGGAAGTTTTTTTGGGAAAAAAAAGTTTTGGTGTTTCATTTGTAGTTTGTTTTGTTTTGTTTCAGTTATGGAGGGGAGTTAATGAGATCCATTTTAGTCATGTGGAGTTAGTGATAACTATGAGAGAGAGCATGAGAGAGATTAGGACTATATATATAGATTTGGAAATCACCTGAAGAGAGATGATAATTTAACAAATGGTAATTACAAAAGCACGGGGTTTTTGGGGTACTCATATTTACATGGTGTTGACTGAATGAATAATCTAGTAAAGAATACCTGAGAAGTCAGTATTCAGAAGGGTTAGAAATATAGAAGGAGATTTAGGAGATATCACAATTGGAAAGCTGAAGAGTATGAGGATATATAGGAGAAAATAATTATAGAGTCATAGGATGATACATTTAAAGATATAAGAGATGCATAGGGTGTTCAGGGAGGACTTGCACCTCTTGTTTGATGGCTTGCTGAGCCCTTTTCAGAGCTACTTAGTCCTCACTTTGGCTCCAAAGAAACTGTAGCATACTCAGTCAACACACCTTGGTAAAACCATCAGATTAATTAAATTAGGTTCAGGGTAATTGACAACAGGATATCCCCGATTTAGAGGGATGTCTACTCCAAGCACATGAAGGCTTCATCCATAGTATCCTAGGCCATCCCACAAATACAATCACAGAAATTTAATTCAAGTACAAGTCAAGATATCACCAGTGATGTCATTGGCCCTCATCAAAGATGAAAGATGAACAACACAAGGTACCTATGAGTGCTGTAATTCAAACCCTACACTTAACAAAAGAAGAAACTGAGGCCTCAAATTCTGAAGTGAATTACCTATGATCACAGAGGTAGGAAGAAGAAAAACCAGAGTATGAACACAGTGAACAGAAACTGGAACTGCAAAGATATTAAATGAATATTGTAATTTGAAAATATATAGAACTGTTTCTGAAAGAGATATATTTTGAAATATAATTAAATGAATACTTTAGGATTTGGATTTACTAATTAGGAAAATTGCATTTTTTTTTGCATTAAGTTAAATTTACATGTCTATATCTGTGATGGTTGACACTCAGAGAAATATTGTTTAATTTCTCTGTTCAGTGCATTCCCTCTCCTGAGTTGATTTCCTTCCATGAAGTACACTGGGCATTTCTCTATAGGCAAAGTTTTCTATAGAAGTTCATAGTAGCTTTGTTTCCATCATCCATGACACAGTGGAAAGAATTGATGATTAGCATTGATAGGAGAAATTTCCTCATTACACAGCACCTTGCCCTGTTAAAATTAAAGGTCTGATGGGGAAAAAATGAAGGTGCAGTCACCATGTGGGGCACTTAGGGTTATGGGAATGACCACAAAATGATGGTCAATATCTGTTACATGGTGATCATTATTTAATGCTCACCTAGAAATCCTACCCTGTTATTTCATATACTTCATTCAAACATAACTGAGAAGATTGAGTTGTTTTCCACTCTATCCCCAAACTTCTAGGTATCTTCCCATCCTAAACTCCTAGGTTTGGTTTCTGCTATCTCTCTATCCCAGGTCAGGCCTATGTTGTGGATATCCTGAATCATTAGGAACATATTTAAGAAGTTGTTATGATTTCCACTGAGCATTTTGAAAACAAGATTGTGTTTTAACTTTCTTCACAGTTCTTGACATGTACTTGGTGCTTAATAAATGCTAGTTAACTAATTACAAAAAAAACCCTTAATTTAATTATTTCCAAATCAAACTATCAAGGACTCCTCAAACAAAAATTTCTTAAAAATTATTCCTACCCAAAGTTGAGAAAAGACTGTAAAGTCATTTTTATTAATTTTTAATAAAACACTTATTAAATACCTATTACATGGAGTAGTGAAACAATGACCTATTATTATAATTTCTTTTGGTAATTTACAGGTGTATCAAAGAATCACCTTTTTGGAATTGATCTTAGAGATATTTTTATTAGTTATCTCTTATTCACAGCCAAACTGTTTTCACTCAGGCTTTGAACTCTAGGTAAACCTTGTCCTTGGAAAACCTGCTTACACACAGTTTTATTATGAGATAGTCTTGTTGGCAGCTCAAATAGATAGCTCACATTACCAGAGAATAATTTATACCAGTGTGCTTTTTATGTTACTGTTATTTAACTCATATATTATCAAATTAACTTTGCTCTTGAAGACTCAAAGAGATGAGGAGTTTGAATTAGGCTATAACCTCACAGATACTGCCTAATCTGTATCATCAAAGAGTGCTCATCAAACACTCATTTGACCTTACAAAGCCTAATTCATTCTCCAGAATAGACCTCACCCATTTCATTGGCATTAAATTTACTTTAAAATGCATTAGAATGAAATGGGCATAATTCAAAAGTAAAATCCAAGGTTCCTTCTATATTATATACTTCTTCATATATGCTTCCTTATTTTTCATCTGGAGATTGCTGACATTGACAACTACAGGATTTCTACCTGAGGCACAACTCTCAATCTGCTGACAAGGATTGATTTACTGCACTCATGGATAAAACAGCAGTTTTTTTTTCCTAGGCAGCAAAGTATAAAGGATGTCTCAGGCAGATGTCTTGTACTGTGAAGTCTCATGGGTGGAGTCATGGCTAGGTTGCTTCTAGGAAGTCTCAGTGTTTAGGAAGATCATATGATAAGTGAATGCATTTCTTTTTTTAATACAATATTTATTGCTATATTTTGTTTTTTATATCACCTATAGTTGCCTTTGCTATCTTTTTTTCCTTTCTCCCAGAGAGATATCCTTAAAACAAAGAATAAAAAAAAGTAATAAAAAAATCAGCAAAACCAATCAATAACTCAGAAACAAATTTGATGTTTCAAGCAATGTCTCATGTCCATAGGCCACTACTTATGCTAAGGTACAAAGGGAAAGTATATTTTCATAACTTCTTTGTAGGACCAATGTTTTTCTTTTCCATTTCATAACAATAAATTTCACTTGTTTTGTGGTGCCTGGAACATAATAAGTGCCTATTAAAAATGCATGTTGTAATCTTGACTTCAATGCTCTTCATAGTTGCAGTCATTATATAAATTGCTTCCTTACTCTTTTTACTTCTTTCTACAGCAGTTCACATAGGCTTTTCTATGCTTCTCTGTATACATCACATTTGTTTTACCTTACATAACAATATTCCATTATATTCATATAGCATTATTTGTTTGGTCATTTTTAAATCATTGGGTATCCATTTTGTTTCCAGTTCTTTGCTATCACAAAAATGTTGTTGTTGTGGTGGTTGTGGTGGTAGTGGTGGTGGTGATGATGATGATGATGATGATGACAATGTCAGAATATATGCCTATTTGTAAAATTTTGGGGTCAAAGAATACAGCCATTTTAGTTACTTTATTTACTTAATTCCAAACTGATTTAAAGAATGATTGTACTAATTCACAGCTCTGCCAACAAAACATTAGGTTTGCTCCTCTTTCCACAATTCCTCTAATAATGATTATAACAAGCTGTTGTTATCTCAGGGACCTAGATATAAAGAAAACGAAAACAAAAACAAAAACAAAAAAGTTGCTATTTTTTATTTGCATCTTTTATTATCTGCTATTTGAAGCTTTATTTTATATAATTGTTAATAGTTTACAATTCTTTTGAAAACTTTTTGTTCCTATCCTTTAAAAATCTGCTATTTGGAAATGGCTTTTGTTGATATAATTTTTTGTTAGTTGTTATATAAATTGTATACCAAACCTTTACCTAAGAAGATTGATAAAAACCTTCCTCCAACTAATTGCTTTCTTTTTTTATCCTAAGTGCCTGAATTTTGTTTGTGAAAATCTTTTTGGCTTCAGGGAGCCAAGGTGGCAGAATAAGAAGTTAGTTGCTCTCACCCTCCCTTATCAACCTCTGAAAGCCCTGAAAATATCACCCCAGGGAAAACCCTGGATCAGCTGAACCAGAGGAAAGATGTGGTGCAACAGTCCAGGAGCCCAGGTAGCTTGAGGGATTAATGGGAAATGTCCCTCTTGCCCTGGGGGAAGGGGAGCAGTATGGAATGGGAGGCATCCCAGCAAGCTAGCTGAAAGCCCAGGAGAAGATTCTGAAACCCAGGTGGTAAAGCAGGCAAACACTAACACTTGGACCCCTGAGTATTTCAGTGAGAGAGGGGAACTGGTGGAAACCATCTCAGAAAACCACCAGGTGCCTCAGCATTCTATAGCAGTCTCCCAATGCCTCAGTAAAACTCTGTGAAGCTCTCTGAGGGGCTCCATGCAGATAAACATCCTGCAACATATATCTGAAAGGAGCTGAAGAAAGTGAAAGGAAAGGAAAAACAGGCAACTTCCAGGGACCAGACTACCCAATCCTACCCCTAGAGTTCTAGTGTTGCTGATTCCAGCCCAACACCAGGTAAGCTACCAGAACCCTACAGCCTCCAACTGCCAATATCAGAGGCCCCAGCACACGAAGCCAGTGACCAGCACAAGGCTCCCAACACAAGAAGCTTGAGTCAGTGCCCTCTGCTCCCCAGAAGGAGAACTCAATCTCTTTAAAGGCCAGAAAATAAGCAAACACCATGAGCAAAAAGAAATGTACAATAGATTCACATTAGGAGAAAAGTAAAGATCAAGGTAGG
>NW_020954596.1:70908390-70908455 GCF_900497805.2 Vombatus ursinus | reverse complement strand
TGAAGAGGACAACATTGTCAACAAACCCACATCTGCAACATCAAAAGGGAATATGAAGTGGGCTG
>NW_020954596.1:70907070-70908297 GCF_900497805.2 Vombatus ursinus | reverse complement strand
AAGCCCCAAAAGCTGTTTTAGAAGAGCTCAAGAAAGATTTTAAAAGTCAAATGAGAGAGGTGGAAGAGTTCTTAAAAAATACAATTGGCCAACTGGCAAAAAAGTACACTGAAGAAAACAAGTCCATAAAAAATACAATTGGTCAAATGGGGAAGGAGGTACAAAATCTATCAGAAGAAAACAATTTGTTAAAAATTAAAATTGGGCAAATGGAAGCTAATGACTATGAGACAGCAAGAATAAGTCAAACAGAAACAAAAGAATGAAAAAAAATNAGAAGAAAACAATTTGTTAAAAATTAAAATTGGGCAAATGGAAGCTAATGACTATGAGACACCAAGAATAAGTCAAACAGAAACAAAAGAATGAAAAAAAATAGATGAAAACATAAAATACCTCATTGGTAAAACAACTGACCTAGAAAATAGTCTATTCTATAGTTTTGATTATGGCTGCTTTACTGCTTTATGAAACAGTTTTAGATCTGGTATGGCTAGGCCACCTTCCCTTACATTTCTTTTCATTGATTCCCTTGATATTCTGGACATTTTGTTTTTCCAGATGAATTTTGTTATTTTTTCTAATTCTATAAAATATTTTTAGTAGTCTGATTGATATGGCATTGAATAAATAAATTAATTTAGGTAGAATTTTCATTTTTATTATATTGGCTCAGCCTACCCATGAGTAACTTAAATTTTTCCAATCATTTAAATCTAACTTCATTTGTGTGAAAAATGTTTTGTAATTGTATTCACTTTTGTCTTGGCAGGTAGACTCTCAAGTATTTCAAAATGTCTACAGTAACTTTAAATGGAATTTCTCTTTATCTCTTTTGCTGCTAGGCTTTGTTTGTAATGTTTAGAAATACCAATGATTTATGTGAGTTTATTTTAATCCTGCAACTTTGCTGAAGTTATCAATTATTTCAAGGAGTTTTTTAGTTGATTCTCTAAGATTCTGTAAGTATCTCTTCATTAAATCTAGAAAGGATAATAGTTTTGTTTCTTCATTGCCTATTCCAAATTCTTCAATGTCTTTTTCTTCTCTTATCGCTAAAGCTAACAATTTTAGTACAATATTGAATAATGGTGATGATCATATACATCTTTGTATAAGATCACCCTTGATCTTATTGGAAATGCTTCAAGCTGATCCCCATTACATATGTTTGATGATGGTTTCAGATAGATGCTACTTGTCATTTTAAGGAAAACTCCGTTGATT
>NW_020954596.1:70906726-70907023 GCF_900497805.2 Vombatus ursinus | reverse complement strand
GCTCTCTAGTGTTTTTAATAGGAATGGGTATTGCATTTTGTCAAAAGTTTTTCTGCATCTTTTGAGATAAAAAATATGTTTTCTGTTAATTTTGTTATAGATATGGTCAATTACACTGACAGTTTTACTAATATTGAACCAGTCCTGCAATCCTGGTATAAATCCCACCTGGTCATAGTTTATTATCCTTCTAATAAGTTGCTGTTATCTCTTGGCTAATATTTTATTTAAAGCTTTTGTACCTATATTCATTAGGGAAATTGGTCTATAATTTTCTTTCTCTGTTTTGACTCTTCC
>NW_020954596.1:70903578-70906716 GCF_900497805.2 Vombatus ursinus | reverse complement strand
TTTTTTTTCATTAAACCAGATCTTAGTTTTATCTATTAGTTTAATAGTTTCCTTAATTTCACTTTTATTAATCTCTCCTTTGATTTCCAGAATTTCTAATTTGGTATTTAATTGGGAATTTTTTTTTCTTGTTCTAGTTTTTTTTTTCCTGTATGTCCAATTCATTGATCTCCTCTTTCTCTATTTTATTCATGTAAGCATTCAGAAATATAAGATTTCTCTAAGAGCTGCTTTGGTTGTATCCCATAAATGTTGGTAAGTTGTCCCAGTATTGTCATTCTCCTGGATGAAGTTATTAATTATTTTTATGATTTGTTGTTTGATCCACACATTCTTTAGTATTAGATTATTTAATTTCCAATTAATTTCTAGTTTATTACTCCATGACCCTTTATTGCATGTAATTTTTATTGCATCAAACTCTGAAAAGGATGCCTTTAATATTTCTGACTTTCTGCATTGGAGTATGAGGTTTTTATGCCCTAGTACATGGTCAATTTTTGTGCAGGTGTCATTTACTGCTGAGAAAAAAAGGATTTTCCTTTCTATCCCCATTCAATTTTCTCCAGAGGTAGGTTCTAAATTTTTATTCACCTCCTTAACTTCTTTCTTGTTTATTTTGTGCTTAGATTTATCTAGTCCTGAAAGAGAGAAGTTGAGAGCCCCCACTTGTGTAGTTTTGCTGTCTATTTCTTCCTATAACTCACTTAGCTTTTCCTCTAAGAATCTGTATTCTATACCACTTGGTGCATATATGCTTAGTACTGATATTACTTCATTGTCTATGGTATCTTTTAGCAGGATGTACTTTCCTTCCTTTTTTCTTTTAATTATATCTATTTTTGCTTTTGCTTTGTCTGAGATCAGAATTGCTACCCTTACCTTTTTTTTTTCTTTACTTCAGCTGAAACATAAAATATTCCACTCCAGTCTATTACTTCTACTGTGTGGGTTTCTCTCTGCTTCAAACATGGTTCTTATATACTATATATTGTAGGATGATGGTTTTTAATCCACTCTGCTATCCACTCCCATTTTATGGGAGAGTTCATCCCATTCACATTCACAGTTGTGATTACAAATTATGTCTTTCTCTCTATCCTATTTTCTCACCTATTCATGCTTTTCTCTCTCCTTTCTCCCTTTCCTTCTTCACCAGTATTTTGCTTCTGACCATCACCTTCCTTCAATCTGTCCTCCCTTCTATCTGTCCCCCTCATTTTTCTTTCCTCTTTTTCCTCCTACTTCCTATAGGGTAAGATAGATTTCTATACCCACGTGAGTATGTACGTTGTTCCCTCTTTGAGCCAAATCTGATGAAAATAAGGTTCACGCAATGGTCATATCCCTCCCTTCTTTCCCTCTACTGTAATAGGTCTTTGTACCTCTTCATGTGATGTTCCTTACAGTTTTCTACCTCCTCCTTTAATCTTCTCCCAGTACAATACTTTTTTCACCCCTTAATTAATTTTTTAATCACATTAGTGTTAAATTATACTCTCACCCTCTATCTATGTATACTCCTTCATACAGTTCTAAAGAGTTATATGTATCAGCATCCCATATCAGGAAAATAGTTTAAATTTTATTGAATAACATGCTTTTTTTTCTTTTCTTATTGATCTTTTTATACCTTCTCTTGAGTCTTGGATTGAAAATCAAATTTTCTGTTCAGCTCTGGTCTTTTCATTAGGGATGATTGAAAGTCCCCTATTTCTCTGAATGACCATCTTTTCCCTTGAAAGATAATGCTCAGTTTTGCTGAGTTGTTGATTCTTGGTTGTAATCCAAACTCCTTTGCTTTCCAGAGTACCAAATTCCAAGCCTTCTGCACCAGAGCAGGGGGATGTCCAGTTGCTGAAGGGTGCTTGCCTAGAGGCACATTGTTAAAGACTATTATCATATTGAAAGAACCTCCTAGAATAGAAACAAATCACTACTTTTTGATAAGGGAAAACCAGGTTACAAGAACATAACCTGAGTCCAAGAAAAAAAGACATTGAGAAATCATTGCCATTATAAATCTCTACAAGGTATTTATCACTACTGCTAATTATGATAGATGATCAATTAGACCCCTATTTTATTCCAATTAGTATTCATCAGTTCAGTGTGATTACATAAGCAGTAATGATTATTAGCAATTATTAAGGGATATACTCCTCCAGGAATATACATTTACTCAGGTCTCTCATAATAGTACAAGAATAAACATAATTATTAGGATAATTAGATAAGATAGATAGAGTTTTATAGTAGACTTTTATAGTAGGCCTCAAATTTTAATCCAGTGTTCACCACTTTTTTTTTTACCCTATGAAGCTCACTTGTGCCACCACAAGAATGCTGACAAGATATCTCCATTTTGCTCATATCCTATGTCTAAGCCTAGTGTGGGTGACATGGTATGGAATGTCCAACAACTTTTTTTGTACCTCTGGACCTCCCTTGCTTGTCAAATGTGAGGACATCAACTTATGACCACTTAATCACTGGAGATGACTCTTGCTTTGCCCATCTTATGACCACTTAGCATAGATATCTCATGCTTTGCTAAACCCATAACCCCCCTGCTGATACATCATTTTTTGGCTTATACTTCATTTTTGGTCCTCAAAAACAAGGTCTATCAACTGATGGTGTTTTGTATTTTACTGTGTCTCTCCTAAATATCTGAGTATCAAAGTCTAAGAAAACAAGGACCTGAGGACAAGGTAGCATCTTAGATCATAACGAAGATCTGAGGCCTACTTCGTTAGAAGGGTCTATGGACCCTTTTATAAAATACCACTAGTTTTGTGTTCAGCCTCAGTGGTTTTTCTTGCAGATTGACTAATTTGGGATCGCACATAATTGAGATTTACATGGCCAGAGATCTATGATCCGTGGGAAATCCCTGTGGACAAAGAACTCCCTGACAAATTGATGATTAGTTGAATATGAGAGACAATGAAAATAAGAGCCCCTTCAGACCTCATGTAAAGAAAAACTAACATTTATAGTCAAGCCATCCTAATATGGATTGGGCTANCGATGATTAGTTGAATATGAGAGACAATGAAAATAAGAGCCCCTTTAGACCTCATGTAAAGAAAAACTAACATTTATAGTCAAGCCATCCTAATATGGATTGGGCTA
>NW_020954596.1:70903279-70903523 GCF_900497805.2 Vombatus ursinus | reverse complement strand
CCTTTGAGTGGTAGTGAGTTCTTTGTCACTGGATGCCATTAAGGAAAGATTACATGATCATTTGTTGAATATGTAGCTACAATAATTTCTTTCAAGTATGTGTTAAATTAGACAGTCACTGAAATCCCTTCTACTTCCAATAATCTGTGATTCTTTAGTTACATGGAATACTATTATATTAACTGATTTGCTGTGTTAGGGATAATTTCAGATACCTATTGACTTGATGTGGTGAATATACATT
>NW_020954596.1:70900586-70903050 GCF_900497805.2 Vombatus ursinus | reverse complement strand
AGCTAATCAGTTTAGTAATTATTGATAAGCATATATGCTATATGCTCTGCTACCCTCGTATTTTTTAATCTATCTTAATCTATCACCTCAGTTTCAAATGTTTTTTTCTCTCTCTTTCAATTGTGCCTATTAATTTCTGATCCATATTTTGAGGACCAACTAAAACATCATCTCTTTTATGAATATATCCTTAATCTTTAAAGTTGTCTTTATACACTTCCTTCTATAAACAGGAAAATACTCTCTTCCTTTTTTACTGAGCTTTCTTATTATATCATAGTATATGTCTGACCTATGTAAGTTCCTTGAGAATAAAAGTTACATTCTATAGTTTGTTTTGTCTAACATACTTGCATGGTGTGTATAGTATGTGCTCAATAAATGCATATTGAGTGATTGAATATTTAATCAATAGATGAATATCACTTGAGATAACTATTAATACAGGTGAATGGTAGTTAGAACATGAACTATTATTACAATATGAGGAATGGGAAAGATAGAGCACATGAAAGAGATATTTAAGGCTGTTTTCCCATTATTTCCTCTAAGTGATGGCATATATACATATCAATCTGTTACTATCTCCATTCTCTTGGTCTACTACTTTTCCAAAGAGAACATTACTGTCCCTAGAACTCTCCCTCAGAAATTTAACATCTACATGGTACACAAAGCCATATGACTTCTCATTGTTCCACTAATATGTAGATACAACAAATGAAGAATATACTTAACTTGATGTATCACCATATTTAAAGCTCCCCCCGCCAATATCCACAGAGAACTGTTCCATGTCATGCCTAGGTTCCTGGACATCAGGCCTCCCAATAGCAAAAAAGTTTTTACCCTCAGCCACTAGGGGGCAAAAGGTCATCAAGCACTCCTTCTTCATGGTATGAGATGTTTTCCAACTTTGTAGTACCCATTTCAGTCAGCTTTCCTATGTTTGTTTCAAAAGAGTGAATGGATTCTTTAATTATAAAACTGTTAATTAAGGAAAATGTTGTTTCTCAGTCATGGCATATATATTCCTATGCTTTCCCTCATACGAAATTTTTCTGCATCTCCTATTACTACTAATCATGTGGAATTTTATTCTCTATTGCAGAACTTTCTCTGTACCCTACCCTCCTCTCCACATGCCTGTCTTTCTACAGATACATAATCTAATGTTTTATTACCCAAGTATTTTGTTTGCTTACTTTTTTTTAGCAACCCACCCTTTACCTGAACAACTGTGATGATTAAAAAGGTTCAAGAGACATAGTTTCCAGGTAATTTAATAATTTTATTCATAAAGCCAGCAGGTTATTAATGAAATAATGATCATTTAGCTGTCTCTCAAACCAAAGACTAGTCATGGTGATATACTCACAACTTTTATATCCTTCAAAGAGTGGGTATTCCTGAGGGGACAGAGCCAAGATGGTGAAGTAAAAGCAGTGACTTGCTTGAGCTGTCCCCCAAACCCTTCAAATACCTGTAAAAAAGGGCTCTAAACAAATTCTAAAGCAGCAGAACCCACAAAAAGACACAGTGAAACAAATTTACAGCACAAGACAAACTGAATGGTTGATCAGAAAGGTATATTATGCTGGTTTGGAAGAGACAGTTCAGCATGGGCACGCAAGCCTCAGCGAACCTAGAGCAGGCCTCAGAGGACTGAATCACAGGAAGTTGTGGCAGTTTCCAGACCTCTCAAACCATGAACTACAAAGAAAACTTAGAAGGTCAATAGTAAAAGTGTATGTCTGCTGTGAGAGAGAAACGCATTTGGTCCCAGGCCCAGTCCCCGTGCCTGGCACCAGGGTAGCAACTGGCTCCATAACTTCTGGCCCACAGACTGAGGTGGAATCAAGTGGCTGATCAGAGAGTGATAGCAGGGATCTCTTTGCTGGTGCAGGATTCTCTTGCTTTGCCCATACTTGGATCTGGGTCACAATTCTGGATGGAGGTCCTGGGACAGGGAGGAGCACTGGCACAATGGAACTTGTAGTGGTGGTGGAAAGGAAATCATCCTCTCAGTTCCAAGACAGAAAAGAGTGCTTGTGGTCATTCACAGACCAGAGCACAGGCCAGGAAAGGAGTAAACACCTTGCCTTTGATCATAGCACCTTGGAAGAACAGAAAATTTATAGGTCCCTAGAAGTATCTCTGAAAACAGCTGCACAAAACCCCTTAAGCTTTGAACAGTAAATTTTCTGAAATAGACCCTGAAAGTAACCCTGGCCTTAACAAAGACTTTAAAAATCAGGTAATTGACTAGGAACATGAGCACATACTGTAAAAAAAAAAAGTCAGACCACATAATCTTTCTTTGCTAACAAAGAAGATCAAAACATACAACAAGAAGAAAATAAAAAAATCAAAACATCTAGATCCAAAGCCTTCAAGAAAAAGATAAATCAGAACCAGGCCACGGAAGAGCTCAAAAAGGATTTTGAGAAGCAAGTAAGAGAAG
>NW_020954596.1:70899764-70900420 GCF_900497805.2 Vombatus ursinus | reverse complement strand
TCCTGGGCAAGTCATTTCCTTAAAAATTAGAATGTAGAAATTGGAAGCTAGTGACAATTTGAGAAATCAAGACACTGTAACACTAATCTAAAAGAATGAAAAAATAGAAGAGAATGTGAAATATCTCATTAGAAAAACAATTGACCTGGAAAAAGATCCAGGAGAGAGAACTTTAAAATTATTGGACTACCTGAAAGCCATGATAAAAAAAAAGAGCCAAGACATCATCTTTCAAGAAATTATCAAGGAAAACTGTCCTGATATTCCAGAACCAGAGAATAAAATGGAAATGGAAAGAATCCACCAATCACCTCTTGAAAGAGATTCCCAAAGGAAAACTCCTAGGAATATTATAGCCAAATTCCAGAGTTCTGAGGTCAAGAAGAAAATATTACAAGCAGCCAGAAAGAAATAGTTCAAGGATTGTGGAAACATAATTAAGATAACACAAGATTTAGCAACTTCTACATTAAGGGACCGCAAGGCATGGAATATAATATTTTGGAAGGCAAAAGAGATAGGATTACAACCAAGAATCACCTACCCAGCAAAACTGAGTATAATCCTTCAGGGGAAAAGGTGGTCATTCAGTGACATAGAGGACTTTCGAGCATTCTTGATGAGAAGACCAGAGCTGAATAGAAAATTTGACTTTC
>NW_020954596.1:70878282-70899585 GCF_900497805.2 Vombatus ursinus | reverse complement strand
TACATATCTGGAGAATAAAATTAAGGAGTGAGAGAGGATTATACTAGGAGAAGGAGAAAGGGAGAGGTAGAATGTGGTAAGCCATCTCACAAAAAAAAACAGAAAAGAAAAGGCTCTTACAGTGGAGGGGAAATGGGGAATGTGAGAGGGAATGAGTGAATCTTATTCTCATAGGATTTCACTTAAGGAGGGAATGACATACACACTCAATAGGGTATGGAAATCTGTCTTACCCTATAGGAAAATAGGGGGAGAATGGGACAAGAGAGCAGGGAAATGATAGAGAGAGGGCACATTGGGAAAGGGGGTAATCAGAAGCAAACACTTCTGAGGAGGGACAGGGTCAAAAGAAAGAATAGAATAAATGGAGGGGCAAGATAGGATTAAGGGAAATAGTTTTTCACAGCATGTCTACTATGGAAGTGTTTTGCATGACTGCACATGTATAACCTATGTTGAGCTGCTTGTCTTTTCAATGAGGGTGGGTGAGGAGGGAGGAATGGAGAAAATTTGGAACCCAAAGTTTTAAAAACACATGTTTAAAAATAATGTTTTCACATGCAACTAGGAAATAAGAAATACAGGAAATGGGGTATAAATATCTATCTGGCCCTACAGGAAAATAGAAGGGGAAGGGGTTAAGAGAATAGGAGAGAGATAGAAGGGAAGGCAGACTTGGGGAAGGGGTATTCATAATGCATGCCATCTTGGGGTGGGAGGAAGGGCGAGATGGGGTGAAAATTTGGAACTCAAAATCTTGTGGAAGTAAATGTTGAAAACTAAAAAATAAATAAATTTGTTAATAAAAAAAGAAAAAGGGAAATTTCAATTAATGTCAATTATTTACACTTATTACTTAAGATTTATACTTTTAAAAGTTTTAATACTTTTTTCAGGTTTTCTTACTGTTTACACTTAGTAACAACCAAAAACACAGCAAAAAAACATGATTCTCACTTCTTTAAGACTACAGACAGGCTGATGATGGTTGGTTCCCATGGGTAATGTGATAAACAGGAGAGAATATGTAGTGGCAACCCACCCACCAAGTTACATGATGAACACCATAGTGACTAGTGGAAGGTGGGTTAAGCAGCACATGGGGAAAGCACTCATTACATCTCTACTTTATTTTACATCTTCTATAATTTTCACAGGTCACAGGAAATACTTTGGCAGGCCATAAGTGGCCCATGAGCTCTACGTTGTGCAGGTCTGCAATAAAAGGTCAAAAACTCCTATTTTAGATGGTCAGGACATCATTACGGAATCATAAATCTTTATTTAAAGAAATCATAAATGGAAACAGCACAGATATGTTCAAAGGAGAGGATAAAATGGAGATTGGATATACTAATCATCTCTTTAAGACCATTCGTCAATTGGGGAATGGTACTTATTTTTTCTTTATAGATCTGACTCATTTCTCTCTATATTTGAGGAATGAGGTCTTTATAAGTGATACTTTCTGTAACTTTTTTTCCCACAGTTATGTTTAACTGTGCTTGCCTCCATCCTATTTTCCTTGTTTACCCTGCTCCCTTTCCTTACACCCTGCACATCTTTCTGACTTTCCCACTCCCTAATCTTGCCTCCCTTCTATCAGCTCTTCTTCTTCTTTTATGCCCTTTCCTTCCTACTTTCTAATAAAATAAGATAGATTTCTGTACTCAACTGATTGTGTATGTTATTCACTCTTTAATCCAATTCTGATGAGCTATGGTTCAAGTGGTCACACCTACTTCTCCTCCACTGTAAAACTTCTTTTGTGACTCTCTTATGTGAGATAATTTACCCCATTCTACTTCTCCTTTGCCCCTTCTTTCTTCTTAATTTAATTTTATTGTTTAGATATCATCCCATTATATTCAACTCACACCCACGCTCTCTGTCTATGTATACTCCTTCTAAATGTCCAAATAATGGGAAAGTTCTTAGGAGTTACAAGCATTATCCTCACATATAGAAATGTAAACAGTTTAACTTTATTGAATTCCTTATGATTTCTCTTTCTTGTCTACCTCTTGAATTTTGTATTTGAAACCCAAATTTTCTATTCAGCTCTGGTCTTTTCATCAGGAATGCTCCAAAGTACTCTGTTTCATTCAATATCCATTTTTCCCCTGAAGGGTTAAATTTATTTTTTCTGGGTAGGCTATTCTTATTTATAGTTCTAGTTCCTTTGCCCACTAGAATATCATATTCCAACCCTTCAAGCCTTTTCATGTCAAAGCTGCTAAATCTTATGTTATCCTGACTATGGCTCCATTATATTTGAGTTCTTTCTTTCTGGTTGTTTATAATAATTTCTTCTTGACCTGGGAGCTCTGGAATTTGGCTATAATACTTCTGGAAGTTTTCATATTGGGATATATTTCAGGAGGTGATTAGTGACTAAAAAAATATTTACCCTCTAGTTTTAGAATATTAGGGCAGTTTTCCTTGACAATTGCTTGAAAGATGATGTCTAGATGCCTATATGCACACCCACACCCATATATATATATATATGTAAATATGTCTCATAGCTTTCAGGTAGTCCAATAATTCTTAAATTTTCTCTTTTTGATTTACAGTTATTCTTTCCACATGATAATTTCTCAGATTGCAGTTCTGATATATCTCGTTTTGACATAAGAAATTGAATGGGAATTTTAGGAAAGTTTTACAGAAGTCACAGTTGACACATGAAGGCCAGCAGATGACACACAAAACCTTTAGAAACTCAGAAATTCATGAAATATGTGTGTAGTATTGTATAATGTTTCCACATTTTATCTTTTAATAGTATAATTCAGACTTCTCTGGTATTAAGGGAAGCTCATTTTTTTACATGGATTTTCCAGTTCATGGGAGCACTAACACCCTAACCCTTGTTATTCAGAAGGGATAACTGTATTTTTCAAGTCAGTTGTTTTTCCAATGATATATTTCACATTTTCTTTTATTTTTTCATTCTTTGATTTTCTTTTATTGCTTCTTGATGTCTTATAGAGTCATTGGCTTTCACTTGCCTGATTTTATTTTATTTTATTTTATTTTATGTTAGGTGATTGGGGTTAAGTGACTTGCCCAGGGTCACACAGCTAGTAAGTGTTTGGTCTGAGGCCAGATTTGAACTCAGGTCCTCCTGACTTAAGGGCCAGTGCTCTATCCACTGTGCCACCTAGCTGCCCCTGGATTTTAATTTTTAAAGAATCATTTTCCTCATTGAACTTTTGTATGTACTTTTCCATTTGGCCAATTTTACTTTTTCAGAAGTTCTTTTCTTCAGGGAATTTTTGAATATTTTTTCCCAATGGGTTAATTTTGCTTTTTAAGACTTTTTTATTGTTTTTTTTGTGTCTCTTTTTACCATTTACCCTTTTCTATTTTTTAAGGTGTTATTTTCTCCAATATTTACTTTGTGCCTCCTTTACCAAGCTGTTGACTCATTTTTTTCATGATTCTCTTTCACAGCTCTCATTTTTTTTTTCTGAGTTTTCCCTTACCTCTCGCATTTGATTTTTAAAATCCCTTTTGACCACTTCTAGAACCTGAGACCATTTCATATTTTTCTTTGAGGCTTTGGATGTAACTTTTGATTATGTTGTCTTTTTCTGAGTTTGTCTTTTTATTTTTGTTTTCATCATAGTAAATTTTTATGGTCAGGAGCTTTTTGTTGTTGTTGTTTGCTCATTTCTCTAACCTATTTATTGACTTTTAGTTTTATATTAAAGTGGGGTTCTGCTCCTGGGTTGGAGGAGACACTGTCACCAGCTTCAGTTTTTTTTCTTGGGTGGGGAAGAGATAACTGTTTTCAGAGATAGTTGTGGGGAATATTAAACTTTCAGTTCTTTAAAGGTAGTATGATCTAAGGAGAATTGTTTTTACTATTTTCCTGGTTTATGCTCTGGTCTGGAAGAAAACACAAGTACTTTTCCACCATGATACTCTGACCAGAGTCTCTTCTCCCCTGTGGCTGCAATAACTGCTCTGCTACTGCTCCTCCTTGCCCTAAGCCTACGACCTAGGACTACCACCTGGATCTGGGTATGGGTAATGCAACAGAGTCTTGCACCCTGTGCCAACACATGGATTCCTGCAATTTTCAAACCTATTGTCAGATCCCCTGAGGTCTCCAGAACTAGCCACTACTGCAGCTGATTCAGTTGTCCTGAAGGCCTGCTGCTGGTTTCCTGTGGTTCAACCTGTACAAGTGTGGCCAAACAGACCTTTCCTTCTGAACTTCTAAGTTGTCTTCAGCTGGAATTTTTTTTTTTATTTCTTCCTTTTTTGAGTTCTGCCATTCCAGAATTTTTTTGAGGCATTATTTGAAGTTGTTGGAGGGGGGATTTGGAAGAGCTTAGGTGAGTCTCTGACTTTTCTCTGTCATCTTAGCAAACAAATACTTAAAGAAAAAGTTAAATGAACTACAGGAGGAAATAGAAAGTAAAACCATATTAGTGGAGAACCTCAATTTTACCCTCTTAGAGTTAGATAAATACAACCATAAAATAGATAAGAAAGAAGTTGTGATGAACTGAATCTTAGAAAAGTTAGATATGAGAAAACTCTAGAGAAAATTGAATAGGAATAGAAAAGAGTATATCATTTTTTTTAGATGCACATGGAATTTTCAAAAAATTAAACATGTATTAGGGCATAAAATCCCCACAAACAAATGATAAAAAGCAGAAATGTTACATACACTCTTTTCAGACCATAATTCAATAAGGATTACATTCAATACAAGGGCATAAAACATATTAAAATTAAATGGAAATTAAGTAATCCAATAAAAAAAGATGAGTTGGTTAAAACACAAACCATAGAAACAATCAATAATTTAATCAAAGAGAACGGCAGCACTGAGAAAACATTTAAAATTATCACATCTAACCAAAGCAGTATTTAAGGAAAATTTTGTCTCTCTGAATGCATATATATGAAAGAGAAACAGTATAACAATGAATTGTCAATGCAACTAACAAATTGGGGAAAAAAATAACAAATTAAAAACCCCCAATTAAACATCAAAATGAAAACATTGAAAATTAAAGGAGAAAACAACAAAATTTAAAATAAAAAAACATGAACTAATGAAACTGGCTGTTGGTTTTATGGGGAAAAAAACTAATAAAGCAGATATGCCATTGGTTAATTTAATTTGTAATTAATTAATTTATTTTTAGTTTTCAACATTTGCTTCCATAAGTTTTTGAGTTGTAAATTTTCTCTCCTTCCCTCTCCTCTTCCCTCCCCAAGACAGAATGCAATCTGATATCGGCTCTACATATACATTCTTATTAAATGTAATTTCATATTAGTCACATTGTAAAGATGAATTAGAATGAATGGGAGGAACCATGAGAAAGAAGAAACAAAACAAAACAAAACAAAACANCTGCAATCTGATATTGGCTCTACATATGCATTCTTATTAAATGTAATTTCATATTAGTCACATTGTAAAGAAGAATTAGAATGAATGGGAGGAACCATGAGAAAGAAGAAACAAAACAAAACAAAACAAAACAAAAAGACAGAGAAAGCAAATAGTATGCTTTGATCTTCATTCAGATTCCATCGTTCTTTCTCTGGATGTGGATAATATTTTTCATCATGAATCTTTTGGAGTTGTCTCAGATCCTTGTATTGCTGAGAAGAGCTAAGTCTATCAAAGTTAATTATCATACAATGTGGCTGTTATTGTGTAAAATGTTCTTTTGGTTCTGCTCACTTCACTCAACATTAGTTCATGTAAGTCCTTCCCAGTTTTTCTGAAGTCTGCTTGTTCATCATTTCTTATAGCACAATTGCATTCATATGCCACAACCTGTTCAGTCACTCCTCAATTTATGGGCATGCCCACAATTTCTAATTCTTGGCTACCACAAAAAGAGCTGCTATAACTATTTTTATACATATGGGTCCTTTTCCCATTTTTTGATCTCTTTGGGATACAGATTTGGAAGTGGTATAGCTGGTTCAAAAGGTATGCACATTTTTATAGTGTTTGTGCATAGTTCTAAATTGCTCTCCAGAATGGTTGGATCAGTTCACAACTCCACCAGCAATGCATTGGTGTTCCAATTTTCCCACATCTTCTCCAGCATGTATAATTTTCCCGTTTTGTCATATTAGCCAGTCAGATACATGTGAGGTAGTACCTTAGAGTTGTTCTAATTTGCATTTCTCTAATCAATAGTGATTTAGAGCATTTTTAATTTCTTCATCTGAAAAAGCTTATTCATAACCTTTGACCATTTATCAATTAGGGAATTACTTGTATTCTTATCAATTCGATTCAATTCTTCATATATTTGAGAAATGATACCTTTATCAGAGACACTGATTGTAAATTTTTCCCCAATTTTCTGTTTCCCTCCTAATCTTGGTTGCATTGGCTTTGTTTATGCAAAACCTTTTCAATTTAATGTAATCAAAATTATTCATTTTACATTGCATAATGTTCTCTATCTCTTGTTTGGTCATAAATTCTTCAGTTCCCCATAAATCTGACAGGAAAACTATTCCATGCTCTCCCAGTTTGCTTATAATATCAGCTTTTATATCTAAATTGTGTACCCATCTTGACTTTATTTTGGTATACAGTGTAAGAAGTTGGTCTATGCCCAGTTTTTTCCATACTATTTTCACATTTTCTCAGCAGTTTTTGTCTAATAGTGAGTTCTTATCCCAGAAGTTTGGGTCTCTGGGTTTATCAAACACTAGATTACTATCCTCATTGACTAATGTGTCTTGTCTATCTAACCTATTCCACTGATCCACCACTCTACTTCTTAGCCAGTACCAAGTAGTTTTGATGATTGCTGCTTTATAATATCATTTAAAATCCGGTACAGCTAGTCCACCTTCCCTACCATTTCTTTTCACTGATTCCTTTGATATTCTGGATCTTTTGTTCCTCCAGATGAATTTTATTATTGCTTTTTCTACCTCTATAAAATAATTTTTTGATAGTTTAATTGTTATGGCACTGAATAAGTAAATTAATTCAGGTGGAATTGTCATTTTTATTACATTAGCTTAGCCTACCCATGAGCAACTGATGTTTTTCCAATTATTTAGATCTGACTTTATTTGTGTGAAAAGTGTCTTGCAATTGTGTTCATATAAATTCATGGGTTTGTTTTGGCAGGTAGACTTCCAAATATTTTACAATGTCTACAGTAACTTTAAATCAAATTTTTCTTTCTATCTCTTGCTGTTGGGTTTTGTTAATAATATATAGAAATGCTGATGATTTGTGTGGGTTTATTTATATCCTGCAACTTTGTTAAAGTTGTTTATTTTTCAATTAGTTTTTTTACTTAATTCTCTAGGATTCTCTAAGTATGTCATCATGTCATCTTCAAAGAGTGATAGCTTTTCTTCTTTGCCTATTCTAATTCTTTCAATTTATTTTTCTTCTCTTATTGATAAAGCTAATATTTGTAGTACCATATTGAAAAATAATGGTGATGATGAGAATCCTTATGTCATCCTTGATCTTATTGGAAATGGTTCTAGCTTTTCCCCATTACATATAATGCTTGCTGATGGTTTTAGGTGGATGCTGGTTAATTTGATTTAAAAAAAGAAAAGAAAAAGGCCGAATTACCTTTCAAAAATGAAAAAGGATGAAAGCACCACCAATGAAGGTGAAATTAAATCAATGATTGTGAATTGGTTTCACCAACTTGATTACTCAATTAAATTGCCTAACAATCTAAGTGAAATGGTTGAATATTTACCAATATAAATTGCCCAGATAGACAGAAGAGTATATAGAATCCTTAAATAACCTTATCTTAGAAAAAGACATTGAATAACCCATCTATGATCTCTTTAAGAAATATCCCAGCAAGACAGAACCAAGATGGTGGAGAGAAGATAGGAAGCTGACTACTCTCTCCCCAGTTTCTCTCAGAAACAACATTAAATCAAGCCTCTAAATGGATTCTTTACTAACAATACCCACAAAAAGTGGAACAATTTTCTGGCTTAAAATATCTTAAAAGGAACTCAGGAAAAGTCTCACTCACTTGGGTAAATGGGGAGTACAGTCTAACATAGATGGTGTCCAGGTAAGCCAACAGGAGTCTCTTAGCCACAGGAAAGATCAGTAACCAGGGCTCCTCAGTCCTGGCTCAGCAGGCCAGGTGTGGGGTCTTTAGCCTCAGTGAAGAAGGAAAATTGTGATCCCCAGAATTCATGCACACCAGGTATGAATAGGCTAGGCCACCCCCAGCACAGAGGGCAAGTAGAAAGCATATGAGTTCCCAGAGTGTAAAGCCAGTCACCAGACCCCTGGTTACCAGGTAAAGAATTTTGGAAGGGTGCCCCCTGTGCCCTAGGAGCAAAGGTCAACTTTGAAAGTCATGGAATAGGCTAAAAATTAGCAAGAAACAGAAGAGAGGCTTGACCATAGAAAGCTATGATGGCAAAAGGGAAGATCAAAACACAAAATCAGCAGATGTTAAAATGCCTACATGTGAAGCCTCAAAGGAAAATATGAATTGGTTTCAAACATAAAAAAGTCCTCTTGGAAGAGTTCAAAGAAAATCTTAAAAATCAAGTAAGAGAGGTAGAAAAAAAATGGGAAAAGAAGTGAAAGTTATGAAGGAGAATTATGAAAAAAGAGTCCTTTGGCTGAAAAAAGGAAGCACAAAAATTGACTGAAGAAAACAACTCCTTAAAAAACAGAATTGGTCAAATTGGAAAAAAAATCCACTGAAGAGAACAACTCCTTTAAAATAGAACTGGCCAAGTGGAAAAGGATATTCAAAAGCTAACTGAAGAAAATAATTCCTTTAAAAAAATAAAATTGGGCAAGTGGAAGCTAATGAATCTATGAGATATCAAGAATCAATCAGACAAAATGAAAAGAATGAAAAAGTTGAAGAAAATGTAAAATATCTCATTGGAAAAACAATTGACCTGAAAAATAGATGCAGAAGAGATAATTTAAAAATTATTGAACTATCTAAAGGCCATTTAAAAAAAGAGCCTGTACAGGACCTTTCAAGAAATTATCTTGGAAAACTATCCTGATATCCCAAAACCAGAGGGTTAAATAGTCATTGAATAACCCACTAATAACCCCCTGAAGGAGATCCCAAAATAAAAACTCCAAGGAGTATTCTAGCCAAATTCCAGAATTAACAAGTCAAGGAAAAGATACTGCAAGCAGTTAGGAAGAAACAATTCAAATATGAAAAAAAAAAAAACACATTCAAGATTACACAGGATTTAGCAGCTTCTACATTAAAAGATGAGAGGCCTTAGAATTTGATATTCTGAAAGGCAAAAGAGCTTGGTTTACAACCATGAATCAATAGCTCAGCAAAATTGGGCATTATCTTTCAGGTGAAAAAGCCATTCAAAGAAATAAGGGACTTTCAATCATTCCTGATGAAAAGACCAGAGCTGAACAGAAAATTTGATCTTCAAATCCAAAACTCAAGCGAAGTTACAAAAAGGTAAACAGGAAAGAAAAAAATACATTTATTCAATATGATTCAAATTGTTTCCCTAGATTGGAAGGCAATACATGTAACTTTTTAGGACTGTTAGGAGTATACATAGACAGAGGTCATGGGTGTAAGTGGACTTTGATGTGATGATATAAAAATGGGTAAAAATAATGGATTGTTCTCAGAGAAGAGGAAAGGGAGAGATAGAATAGAATAAATTGCATCACATGAAAAGGCACAAAAATCCTATTTACAGTAGAGGGAAAGAAGAGAGGGAGTGTACATAGTTTGAACAATACTCTCATCAGATTTGGCTCAAAGGGGGAATAACATACACACTCAGTTGAGAAAAGAAACCTATCTTATTTTATAGGGAAGTAGTAGGGGAAAGGGGAAAGGAAAGAAAAAGGGAGGACTGGTGGAAGAGAGGGCAGAAGAGAGGGCAGAAGTAGGAGAGGAAAGAGGAAATAAAATGGGGGAGGGCTGTTAGAAGTGGGGCAGATGGAAGGAGGTGGTGTTTATAGTAAAACTTTGGGGAGGTTGGAACAGGGAGAAAGGAGAGAGAAAATAGAAACAGGGGGAAAATTAGGATGGAAGGAAATACACAACTAGAAATCATAACTGTGAATGTGAATGGGATGAACTCTCCTACATAATGGTAGTGGATGGCAGAATGAATTAAAAATCATAATCATAATTTGTTGTTTAAAAGAAACACATTTGAAACAGAGATATAAACACAGAGTACAGGTAAAAGGCAGGGAACTTTATATATAATGCTACAGCTGAAGCAAAAAAAAAGCAAGGATCACAATCCTGTTCTCAGACAAAGCAAAAACAAAAATAATTATAATTAAAAGACATAAGGAAGGAAACTATATCTGAGGTACCCTAGACAATGAAATAATATTAGTACTAAATCATATATGTACCATGCTGTATAGTGTCCAAATTTTTAGAGGATAAGTTAAGTCAGTTACAGGAAGAAATAGACAGTAAAATTATACTAGTGGCAGACCTCAACCTCCCATTCTAAGAACTAGATAAATCTAACATCAAAATAACAAGAAAGAAATTAAGGAGGTAAATAGAATTTTAGAAAAATTAGATATGGTAGAACTCTGGAGAAAATTGAATGGTGATAGAAAGGAATATGTCTTTTTCTCAGAGATACATGGCACCTACACAAAAAATTGATTACATATTAGGACATAAAAACCTCACAATCCAATGCAGAAATACTAAATGCCTCCTTTTCAGATCATGATGCAATAAAAATTATGTGTAATAAAAGGCCATGAAAAGATAGGCTAAAGACTATAGGCTAAAGACTAATTGGAAAATAAATAATCTAATCCTAAAGAATGAGGGGACAAATCATAGAAAAAATAAATAATTTCATCACATAGAATGACAACAATGAGACAACTTACCAGTGAGACAACAATAACAAAACTTATGAGATTCAGCCAAAGCATTTCTTTGGGGAAATTTTGTATCTTTAAAATCTTATAAGAATGAAACAAAGAAAGAGGAAAATCAAACAAAAAAAATCTACTTGAAATAATTAACAACTTTATAATTTTCCTTTTATCTCCTATTAGCTAATATGATAACTGTGGGGTGGTACCTCAGAGTTGTTTTAATTTACATTTCTCTAATCAGTAGTGATTTAGGGCACTTATTCATATGACTGCAGGTAGCTTTGATTGCTTCATCTGAAAACTGCATGTTAATATCCTTTAATCATTTATCAATTGAGCAATAGCTCTTATTTTTTATAAACAATCATTTCTTAAGTACCTTCAGTGTACCAGGCTTTATGATAGGTTCTGAGAACATAAAGACAAAAAATTGAAACTGCACTAGTCCTCAAAAAGTTAACATTTTTTTTTAGATTAGACTCCATATATATATACATAGGCATGTCCAAATAATACACAAACCAGATACAATGAAATGAGTGGAGAAAGCAAAAATTCCCTCTGACTTGAACTTAAAAATGTTAGTAAAATAATTAATTCAATTAAGAATAAATTGACATTTACATCTATATGGCTTGAGGAGAAGAAATTATGAATTGTTTGAAAAAAGTTTTTTGTTTTCTGTTTTTCTTTTTTACAAAAATATATTTGTAGCAGCTCTTTTAGTGGTGGCATAGAATTGAAAATTGAGGGGGTGTCTATCAATTGAGAAATGTCCAAACAAGTCATTGTTTGTAATTGTGGTAAAATACTATTGTACCATAAGAAATGATAAGTAGGATACTCTCAGAAAACCTGAAAAATCTTACATGAACTGATGTAAAGTGAAATGAATGAAACCAAGAGAACATTGTATACAATAACAGCAATATTGTTTGATGAACTATGAATGATGTAGCTATTTTCAGCAATACCATGATACAAGACAATTCTGAAGGAGATGTGATGAAAAATGGTCTCCATCTCCGGAGAAAGAACTAATGGAGTCTGGCTGCAGATGGAAGCATACTTTTTCTTTATTTTTTTCATTTTTATTGCTTTGTTTGTTTGCGTTTTTTGGTCTGTGTTTTCTTACAACACATGACTAACATGGAGATATATTTCGCATGACTGCACTGCAACTACATAACCTATTTCAAATTGTTTGCTTTCTCAATAAGGAAGTGAAAGAATTTGAAACTCAAAATTTGGGGAAAATAAAATATTAAACTTAAAAACTAAAAAAGAAAATGTTGTGAAGGTGATTTGTAGATGAAATAAGTTAGAAGCAAGAAAATCATTAAGGATTATATTACAATAGACTTAAGTCCTCAACTAGTATAGTTTCCTTGAAGTTGAATAAGAAGAAATTACATATACAAGAGATTATTTCAGATGTAGAATCAGCAGTACTTGACCTGTGGTTAAGGTTTATATCCCAAGGTTATAAGTGTGTTAACTGAGAAGATGATAGTGACACTAACAAATACAAAAGTCATAAAGTGGGATAGGTTTTGGTAGACTATGATGTTTAATTTTGAAAAAGTTGAATTTAAGTTACTGGTAGGATATCCAGGTGGATATAATTAGCAATAATTTGGAAACACTGGAATGGATTTCTGAGGAAGAGGCTCAGAGTTTTGATAAATATTTGGGATAGTTGAAGTCATGAGAATAGATGAGACTGATAGAGTAGAGAATTCCTATGCCATTCCTATTCCATGGCCCATTTTTAGAGGATAAGTTAACTGAGTTATAGGAAGAAATAGACAGTAAAATTATACTAGTGGCAGACCTCAACCTCCCATTCTAAGAAATAGATAAATCTAACAACAAAATAAACAAGAAAGAAGTTATGTGCCTGAGGCATATATAGTTTACATGCCTTGTCTAGGATCACATAGTATCTGAAATTAAATTTGAACCTATGTTTCCATGATTTAATGCAACTCTCTATCCTTTATTTCATGCTGCCTCTCTAAATTAAGCCTGGTGGAATTCTATGAGAGATCATTAAATTATAAATTTAGAACTGGAAGAGTTCACAAAGGTCTTCTTGTCTGATCCCTTCATTTTACAGTTGATGAAACTAAGGCCCAGAAAAGTTCTGACATTTGATAAAATATGAGTTGCCTGCAGGAAATAATTGCTTCATTTTTAGTTTTCACATCCCCTGAACAGTTTTTACATATTGGGTGCTTAGTAAATACTTATTGATTTATGATTGCCCAAAATCATACAAATAGTATATGTGAGTTAGATTTTAAGGCAGCTCTTCTGACTCCAGAACCCATGTAATTTCCATGAAAGCAAAATGATATATTAAAACTGTTCTATTTTAAACAACTAACATATTACCTTGTGTGTAGTAGCTGTTTAATATATAAATGTTTCTTTAATTTTTTGATAAAATGAGAAAACTATAAACAAACATTGATTTTTAACATCCATTTTATTTTAACAAAAATAATCCAATTACATGACATTGCTTATTGTGATCATCCTCATGTGTACTAGAACTAAAAATAATGTAGAATTAAAAAATATATATATAAGCACATTCACCAAATGCTAAATGAATGCTGATTTACCAGGGTCAAATCTACTTGAGTTCACAAATAAATAGATTAAATATATAATTATTCTATTTGGTGCTTTAAATTAATAAAAATGAGATTCATTTTGCATTTTAAAGCAGGAAACAATTCAAAATTAATTGGAAATGGAATTTCATAAAGAATGTCCTATGCATGATCAGATTCAATGGATAAATTCATGAAGTCATTTAGCTAGGATCTTTGGTACAGATTTGAGGTTTCCAGGAGACCTATATAGGTCAACTGAACAAATGATAATAATTCCATGTCTCTGCTTCTGCAATGGTACTGAAATGGGAAAGAGCTTAGCACCATTAATGTTCTATACTGTTCATTCAAAGCATCTTACTAATTAGGACATACATGTGCTTCCAAGTGTGCATTTTTAACAACGGGTTGAGAGCCAGAGGTCAACCTTTATTTACATAAAAATGTGAAATAAAAAGGGAAGGCAAAATCAGATGTTAATATCAAAAGGCAAAATGTTAATGAAAGAGCCATCTTGAACAGAAGACATTACCCTAGTCCACTGAGCACTGTTGATTATTCATTTTCAACACTTGTAAGCAGACTCAAATCACTACTGAAAGGGAATACTATCAGAGGCTTGAAACAGAAGGGAGCAATGGTGCACAATTTAATGAAATCCTTAGCAAAGTTTTCAAAGTGGAGTGACTTAGTTACAGAAATCAAGTACCCCCTCTGGGCATAGATCTATGTTCAAGAGGCCCTGAGTGCCCTTGAATTTCATATTAAAAGTAGACCTGGTATGGATTTGAGAAGTCCAATAACTATAGTCAAGTGCTGCTCTAGGAATGTATGTAATAAATATTGGGGTTGAAAGCATAGAAGAGAGTCTCTAAACATAGAGAATCTAGTCTTATTTTTTTTGTGGAAGGCTTATAGTATTAGAATGTTGGTTGGACCTTTCACGTATTGCCACTAAAAAGAATCCTTTTTTTTAAATAGCATTAACAGTCACCTGATAAGAATATATACATACATATATACATACACATATACATGCAAACATGTATATAAATATATGTGCACATGTATTAAAGATATTTTATATATGGGGCATAGGATAGGACAGAATAGGATACAATATATAGGATAGGATAATATAGGATAAAAGAGGGCCAGGAAGGCTAGAATATTGAATCATTGTGAATTGTACTTTTAAGTCTGTAACAACTGGCTAAGTCCTGAGGATACAAAACCAAAAATGAAAACAGCCCTTCCCTTAAAAGAGCTTGCATTTTATTAAGACAATGAAAGTTTGAAATAGAATTATTAAAATGTAACTGGAGAAGAATGGACAAATTCAATAGATATTTTGGAAATATAATTGAAAAGACTTATCCATTGACTGGACATAGATAGTGAAGTAAAATGAGTAAAGGAGGAAGGTGAGTTTTGCTTTGCTCATGAAAAACCTAGTTGTTTTGTGGACACTTGGTGATTTGGTACTTAAGTTTGTGATAGATTAAATTAGAGATATAAACATTTAGACATATGATATTGATAAGAAGGCTGGAGATGAAGATCTATAAATAATCTACACAGATGATTGTTGAAATGATAGGAGTGCAAGACATCAAGTCCTATACTATCATGAGATAGTACAGAAAGAGAAGAAGGCTTAGAGTAGAATACTAGCCTCTACCCATACATAAGAGTTGGCACATGAGTGATGCTGAAACAAAAGGTGATGGAAATAACAGTCAGACAAGAAGAAGGAAAACCAGGGAAAACAGCATCATGAAAATTAGGGAAAAGCTTAGGATTCAAGAAGATAAGTGATCATGCCAAATGTTTCATAGAAATCAGTAAGAAAAAAAGACTTTAAAAAGACATCAGATTTGACAATGGAGAGAATATAGGAAAACTTGAAACTCATTTGAGTTGAGTGATGAGGTCAGAATTCAGATTGTCATAGATCAAAAACTTAGTAAGAGAAAAGGAAGTGGGGCAAAGAGTGTAGGCATTTTCCCCCTTTTAGTAGTTTGTTTGTGAAAAGAAATGGAAATATAGGATGATAGTTTGAAGATGTGGAAGAATTATTCTTTTTTTTAATGGAAGTGTCTTGGGCAGGTTGCAAGGACTGTGGAAGGAGGCAGTACCTTAAACTTAGAAATTATGGTTTTAAAAGTATTGCAGGGGCAAGCTGCTGGAGAACATGGGAGGAAGTGGGATCAAGGGCACACATAGAAGGTTGACTTTAGGATGTACTTGGCAAAGAAGTAGAGAATCAGAGACTGAAGCAAAGGAGGAGAAAGTGAAGAACAATGTCTAGGTTTGGAGATATAGAACAGGAAAGCAGAGGATGCTCTCAGTGGCCACTATTTTGAAAGAATGAATAAAAAAAGGAAAAGAATCTATTAAGTAGTTACCATACACTATATGTTGGGGACACAAGTGAACAAAGAAGAAAGTCTCTGTTTTCGTGAGGTTCAAGTAAATTATGAAGAAATGTTCTATGTTCAGAGAATGGGGACAATGGATACTTCAAGAAGGTTTAGGGAGAGAAGCAAAGATTTAGTACAGTTGCTATGGGGCCACTCATCAAAAGTTAATTTAAGAAGAGTGAAAGGAGTGATAGTTTTGTTTCCTCATTGCCTATGCTATTTTTAAAATTTCTTTTTCTTCTCTTATTGCTATAGCTAACATTTCTAGTACCATATTGAATAATAGTGGTGATAATGGACATCATTGCTTAACCTCTGATCTTATTGGGATGACTTCTAGCTTATCCCCATACAGATAATATTTGCTGATGGTTTTCAATAGATACTGCTTACCATTTTAAGGAACATTCCCTTTATTCTTATGCTCTCTAGTGTTTTTAATAGGAATATGTGCTATATTTTGACAAAAGCTTTCTCCATATCTATTGAGATAATCAGATGATTTCTGTTGGTTTTGTCATTGATATGGTCAATTATGTTGATAGATTTCCTAATATTGAACCAACGCTGCATTCCTGGTATGAATCTCACCTGGTCATAGTGTAATATTTGTGACATATTGCTGTAATCATCATGCTAGTATTTTGTTCAAAATTTTTATATTAATATTCATTAGGGAAATTAGTCTATAATTTTCTTTATCTGTTTTAGCTCTTCTTGTTTTAGGTATCAGCACCACATTGTGTCATAAAAGGGTTGGATGGGACTTTGTTCACCTATGTTTCCAAATAATTTATATGGTACTGGAATTAATTGTTCTTTAAATGTTTGATAGAATTCTCATCTGGCTCTGAGGAATTTGTCTTAGGGAGTTCATTAATAGCTTCTTCAATTTATTTTTCTAAGATAGGGTTATTAGGCATTCTGTTTACTGATTTGTTAATTGAGGTAATTTATAATTTTTGTAAATATTCATTGATTTCACTCAGATTGTCAGATTCACTGGAATATAATTGGACAAAATATGTCATAATGAGTGCTTTAATTTCTTCTTCATTGGTGGTGCCTTGACCTTTTTCATTTTTGATGCTGAATATTTGATTTTCTTCTTTCCTTTTTAAATTAAATTTACCAAAAGCTTATCTATCTTATTATTTATTTTTAATAATGCTCAATAGCTTTTTCTTTTGTTTTTTACTTTCAAAATTATTAATCTCACCTTTGATTTTCAAGATTTCCAATTTGGTCCTCAATTAGGATTTTTTTTTAAATTTTTAATTTGTTCTTTTTCAATTTTTTTTTAGTTGCAAGCCCAATTCATTGATCTCTTCATTTCCATTTTGTTGATATAAGAATTCAGAGAAATATCTTTTCCCTTAAGTACTGCTTTGACTAAATGCCATAAATTTTGACATGTTGTTTCATTGTTTTCATTCTATCTAATGAAATTATTGATTGGTTCTATGACTTTTCTTTGACCCACCGATTTTTTAAGATCACATTATTTAGTTTCCAATGAATTTTAATGTATATTTTACTGCCCTTTGTTGAACGCAATTTTTATTGCATAATGATCTAAAAAGAATACATTTAATATTTCTGCTTTTTCACATTTAATTTTGATGTTTTTATGCCTTCTTACATGGTCACGTTTTGTGTAAGTGCCATGTNTGCAATTTTTATTGCATAATGATCTAAAAAGAATACATTTAATATTTCTGCTTTTTTACATTTAATTTTGATGTTTTTATGCCTTCTTACATGGTCACGTTTTGTGTAAGTGCCATGTGCTACTGTAAAAAGGGTATATTCCTTTCTGTTCCAATTCAATTTTCTCCGAGGTCTGTCTTATCTAACTTTTCTAACATTCTATTTACTTTGTTATTTTCTTTCTTGTTTACTTTCCCTCCTCACCAGTGTTTTGCTTCTGTCTACCACTTCCCCTGATCTGGTGTCCCTTTCTGTTAGTCCCCATTCCCTCCTTACTTGATCTCTTCCTCTCCTAATTCCCTGTTGGATAAGATGGATATCTATATTCAACTGATTGTGTGTGTTATTCCTTCTTTAAGCCAATACTGATGTAAGATCCAAGTAATAGCCACTGCCTACCCTCCTATCTTCCCCTCCACTCTATTAGGTCTTTTGTGACTCTTCTTCATGTGAAATACTTTACCCCACCCTACCTTTCCCATCCTTCTGCTCCAATTATACTCATCTTTATCATCCCTTAATTTTTGTGTCATTCCCTCAAATTTACCTTATAGCCATACCCTCTGTCAATGTATATTCTTTCTAGCTATATTATTAGTGATACAGTTTTTAAGAATTATAAGTATTATCTTTCCATATAGATATGTAAATAGTTTAGCTCTATTTAATCATTTGTTTTCTTTTCCCTTTTTACCTGTTTTGCTTCTCTTGGCTTTTGATATTGGAGGTCAAATTTTTTGTTTAGTTCTTGTCTTCTCTTTATGAAAGCTTGAAATCCATCTATTTCATTGAATTACCATTACGCTTCATTTTCCTAAGTAGGTGATTTTAGGTTGTAGTCCTAGCTCCTTTCTCTTTCAGAATAGCATATTACATCTTGGCTGATCCTTTAATGTTGCATCAGCTGCCAAGTCCTGTGTGATCCTGATTGTGACTCCCCAATGTTTAAATTGCTTCTCTTTGGACATTTTTAGTATTTTTTTCCTTGACCTGATAGTTCTGAAACTTGGCTATAATGTTACTTGGAGTTTTTTTTTTTTATTTTGGGATCTCTTTCCTGAGGTGATCAGTGGATTCTTTTCACGTCTATTTTGCCCTCTAGTTGCAGAACATAATGACAATTTTTTTTTGGTAATTTCTTGAAAGATGCTGTCCACGTCTTCCTTTTCATTATGGCTTACAAGTAGTCCAATGATTCTAATATTTCTCCTGGATATATTTTCCAGGTCAGTTTTTTTGCTTGTTTTTTGTTTTTGTTTTGTTTTTTAATTTTAATTTTTTTTTTAATTTTTTGTGAGGCAATTGGGATTAAATGACCTGACCAGGGTCACATAGCTAGTAAGTGTCAAGTGTCTGGTATGAGACCAGATTTGAACTCAGGTCCTCCTCACTCCAGAGCCAGTGCTTTATTCACTGTGTCAACTAGCTGCCCCATTAGTTTTTTTTCCGATGAGATATTTTATATTTTCTTCCATTTTTTCATTCTTTTGAATTTGTTTTATAGATTCTAGACATCTCCTAGTGTCATTAGCTTCAACTTGCAACTTGCCCAATTCTAATTTTTAAAATGTTGTTTGCTTCAATTATCTATTGTACATTTTTTTTCCATTTGACCAATTATATACTTTTTCAGGAATTGTTTTCTTCAGTGGGTTTTTGTATCTCCTTTTCCATTTGGTCAATTTTAATTTTTAAGCAGTTTTCCAAGCTGTTGAATTTTTTGTTCAAAATTCTCCTGCATCACTCTTATTTCTTTTCCCAATTTTTATTCTATCTCTTTTATATTATGTTAAGCACCTTTTTGAGCTCTTCCATGAGATCTTTTTGGGATTGAGACCACTTCCAATTTTTCTTTGAGGTTTTGCCCATAGGTGTTTTGACACTGTTGTCCTCTTCTGAGTTTGTGTCTTGGTCTTCCTTGTCACCATAATCACTTTCTGTGGTCAGATTTTTTATGCTATTTTTTGCTCATCTGTAGGTTTTTTTTTTGGCCTTTTTCCTTTCTTTTACATTTGAGTTCTGCACCAGGGGTGGAAGGGGCTCTGTCTCAGGCTTCTTGTAACATATGCTACAGGTCCTGGCTATATTCCTGGTACTGCACTTAAGTTGGCCTGAGGCCCATGGGGGATCCAGCTGACTCTGCTAGAGACTGCAGGGGTTTGTCAGCTTACTTCATGCTGAGCTGAGGTCTTAGTTGTGGTTTTGGGCATGTGCTGAAGCACAGGTACCTGGATGATACCTGTTTGCCCTGGGATGCACTGAAGCCTGGAGGTTCAGTCAAGGGAGAATGCCTGTAGTCTGCCAGTCCCCCAGGCTATGCTAAGGCATGTGGGTGGTCCTGGTGTTGGTGTTTCCTTGCTCCATCACACTGGGGCTCAGGATCTCCCACTGATTTGTTGAGGTGGAGCTTGTTGCTGGACTTGCTAGGGTGCTTCCTGTCCTGGAATGCACGTCCCTTTTACTCAAATGAAATGGACCTTTCTTGCCTATTTTCCAAGTTTCTTGGGCTAAACAATTATTTCACCTCATCTTTCTTCTGGCTCTGTTGTTCCAGGATTTGTTCTGGGGTGCTATTTTATGTTTGTTTTTAGGTGAGTAGGAGAGAGCTACTGTGATTTTAGCTTACTTTGCTATCTTGTCTCCCAGAAGTAGAATACATGATATGATAGTATACTTAGAAAACCCTAGAGAATCAACTAAAAATTACTTGAAATAATTAAAAACTTTACCAATGTTACAGGATATAAATAAACACACATGAATAATCAACATTTCTTTATATGACCAATAATGCCCATAAGCAATAGATAGAAAGAGAAATTCCATTTAAAGTACCTGTAAACTATATAAAATACTTAAGAGTGTACCTACTAAAACAAACCCACCAACTCTATGAACACAATTACAAAACACATTTGACACAAATAAAGTCAGATCTAAACAATTGGTAAAATATCAATTACTTATGGGTAGGCCAACCCAATATAATAAAAATGACAATTCTGCTGAAACTCACTTATTTATTCAGTGCCACATCAATTAAGCTAACAAAAAATTATTTTCCAGAGCTAGGAAAAATGATAACAAAATTCATCTGTTAGAACTAAAGGTCAAGAATATCAAGGGGATTAATTTAAAAAAATACAAGGGAAGGTGGCCTAGCAACAACAGATTTCAAACTATGTTATGAAGCAGTCATCATCAAAACTCTCTGTTACTGGCTAAGAAATAGAGTGGTGGATCAGTGGAATAGATTAGGTACACAAGAAACAATAGTCAATGATCATAATACCCCAGTGTTTGATAAATGCAAAGACCACAGCTTTTGGAGTGAGAGCTCACTATTTGACAAAAACTGCAGAAGAACTGGAAAACAATAGGACACAAATGAGGTGTAGACCAACATCTCCTACTATATAAAAAGAAATGGTCAAAATGGGTGCATGATTTAGACATAAGGGTTGACACCATAAATTAAAAAGGTTTTGTACAAACAAAACCAATGAAACCAAGAGTAGAAGGAGAACAGCAAAATGGGGAACAATTTTTACAGCAAGTGTCTCTGATAAAGGCCTCATCTCTAAAATATATAGTGAACTGAGTCAAATTTATAAGAATACAAGCCATTCCACAATTGATAAATGGCCAAAGGATATGAACA
>NW_020954596.1:70876558-70878245 GCF_900497805.2 Vombatus ursinus | reverse complement strand
GGTAGTTTTCACATGAAGAAATCAAAGATATTTTTTGGCATATGAAAAAGTGCTCTAAATCACTTTTGATTAGAGAAATGCAAACTCTGAAGTGCTACCTCACACCTATCAGATTGGTTAATATGATAAAAAAAGAAAATGATAAATTTTGGAGAGGATGTGGGGAAATTGGGACACTGATGCACTGTTTGTGGAGTTGTGAACTAACCCAACCATTCTGGAGGTCAATTTGGAACCATGCCAAGAGGGCAACCAAATTGGTCATAGCCATTGATCCAGGAATGCCACTACTAGATATTTANTTTGTGAACTAACCCAACCATTCTGGAGGTCAATTTGGAACCATACCAAGAGGGCAACCAAATTGGTCATAGCCATTGATCCAGGAATGCCACTACTAGATATTTATCTCAAAAAAATCATAAAAAAAGAGAAAAGGACCTACATGTGAATTTTTATAGCACCCTTTTCATAGTGACAAAATGTTGGAAATTGAGGGGATGCCTATCAATTGAGAAATGGCTGAACAAACTGTGGTATATGAATGTAATGGAATACTATTACACAGTAAGGAATGGTGAACAAGCAGATTTCAGAAAAAAATTAAATAAAACTGAAAAGACTTGTACAAACTGATGGAAAGGGAAATGAGTAAAATCAGGAAAACATTGTACACAGTATCAGCATCATTGTGTGATGACCAACTATGAACGACTCAGCTCTTCTCAGCAACACAATGATCCAAGACAAGTACAAAGGATTCAAAAAGGAAAATGTTATCCATATCCATGATGGACTCTGAATGCAGATTGAAGCACATTTTTTTCACTTACTTTATTCTGTCTTGCGTTCTTTTTTTCTTCTTTTTGATCTGCTTCTCTCACAACTTTGAATAATATGAAATATAGTTTTACATTATAGCATATGTATAAAGTATATTGAACTCCCTAAGATTTTCAGAAGAGGGGAAGGGAGAAAAGGAGGGAGGAAGGGAGGGACGGAAGGAAAAAAATTAAAATTAAAAATCTTGTAAAAATGAATGCTTAAAATATACTGTGTACAAAATAACAGCAATATTGTAAGATGATCAGCTATGAATGATTTAGCTATTCTTAGCAATGGAATGATCCAAGACAACTCTGAAGATGAGCATTGTTTGAACTTTACTCTTTTTGAATTTGACTCAGGGAGGGAATAACATATCCATTTAGGTATAGAAATCTAATTTGCCCTATAGGTAGTAGGAGGGGAAAGGGCAAAGAAAAGGGAGAGGGGAGACAAGGGAGGGAAGAAGTAGTAAGGGAAAAGGTAAATAAAAGAGACGGGGCTGATAGAAGGTACAGCAGATTGAAGGAAGCAGTGGTCAAAAGCATATCTGTGGTGAGGGGAGACAGGGAGAAAGGAGAAAGAAAAGCATAAACAGGGGGTGGAATAGGTTGGAGAAAAAGACACAGATAATAATCAAAACTGTGAATGTGAATGGGATGAACTCTCCTATAAAACAGAAATGGATAGTAGAATGGATTAAGAACCATAATCCTATAATATGTTGTTTACAAGAAATACATTTGAAACAGAGGGATACACACAGGGCAAAAGTAAAAGGCTAGACTAGAATATATTGTACTTCAGATGAAGTAAAAAAAGCAGGGGTAGCAATCTTGATCTCAGACAAAGCAAAAGCAAA
>NW_020954596.1:70876414-70876488 GCF_900497805.2 Vombatus ursinus | reverse complement strand
GATAGACCTAACTAAAAGAGATAAGGAAGGAGACTACATCCTGCTAAAAGCACCATAGACAATGAAATAATATT
>NW_020954596.1:70876090-70876318 GCF_900497805.2 Vombatus ursinus | reverse complement strand
GCATATTAGTCATGTTGTGAAAGAAGAAACAGACCAAAAGGAAAAAAAATACAAAAAAAAAGAAATTGTGAATAGCACACTTCAATTTGCATTCAGAGTCCATCAGGTCTTTCNACATATTAGTCATGTTGTGAAAGAAGAAACAGACCAAAAGGAAAAAAAATACAAAAAAAAAAGAAATTGTGAATAGCACACTTCAATTTGCATTCAGAGTCCATCAGGTCTTTC
>NW_020954596.1:70874014-70876026 GCF_900497805.2 Vombatus ursinus | reverse complement strand
TGGATGTGGATAATATTCACTATCATGAAACTTTTGGAATTGTCTTGGATCATTGTATTGCTGAGAATAGCTAAGTCATTCATAGTTGATCATCACACAATATTGCTGATACTATGTACAATGTTCTGCTCATCCTGCTCATTTCACTTTGCATTAGTCTATCAGTGTTAGTCATCACACAACAACAATGCATCAGTGTTCAAATTTTCCCACATCCTCTCCAATATTTTTCATTTTCCTTTTCTGTCATATTAGCCAATCTTATAGATGTGAGGTGGTACCTCAGAGTTATTTTAATTGACATTTTGGAGACAATTTTTCAAACAAAATGAAAGTTTCTTGGATTGTTATTAGAAAGATGCGTAACTCAACATCACTACTTTTTCTTTTCTCGAGTGTGAATCTTAGTGTTCATTAATTCTATTATTAGATACCTAATTAGTTGCTGAATTCTAAATCACTGGTATGTTATAAAATATGTTTCACTGAGTTTTTCCTTAAGGATTTCATGGGAATTTAAGAGTTTTCTGAACCAAATGATTTTCAGCATGAATACTGTATTTTAAAGGCCATTTCTAGATATGAGAAGCTGAGTGGTAGCGTGTACAGAAAACTGACCTTGAAATCAAGAAGACATTCGTTCAAATTTAGTCTCTTTCACAGACTTACTCTGTGACCTTGGGTAAGTCACTTAGTCTCTCAATGCCAAAGGCAACACTAATGCTATAAATTATAAAAAGGTGAAGATCTATATGAACAAAAGGAGCTTTTTTTCACCCAGAGTTCCCTATGCCAATGAAATCACATGTCTTTCAATATCCTCTATTTCTCTTCCCATTATAGTAAGTGTATCTGTACACAGTGTGGATTCTTATTTAGTCACTAAAATTCATTCATAGTGTATATCAATGTGGATGAGTAGGTTGGAGAGGTGCAGAGGACCAAGGAAATAAGAGACACCATCTGAAAACTTTTCTGGGCCACAAAATGGTCATAGTATGAAAAACACTGATTTTCAGAAGTTGAAGAGCAGTTACTTTAGAAAAAAATTCCCAAGCAGTTTGCTGTGCTTTAAAATGAAAATTGAATGCTTTATGAATAGCTAATAAATGTATTCAAAGTTCTTCAGAACTACAAATGACCAAGCAAGAAGGGAATAGTATTTAGTAAGCATCAAAATACAGAGACTGTGCTAAAATCAAACCAATGAATGATGATGTATACTTAATACACGTAACTAGATACTTAAGGGAGTTAAAAATTTTGGAGACCATGAATAGTAACAATAGGAAAACAGCACTATATTGAGTTCTTCAAGTCATTATAACTTCACTTAAGACATATCAAGTGAAATTTCAAACTGTAAGTTTGTTTTCCCTCCTGCCTTCCTCTTGGTACCTTTTCATGGAACTTGAGATTACTAAGGGAAACAAAATCTTCATGTTTTAAATACACTGACATCAAATTATTGTTTGTGTTGACATTGTGGGAAACAGTGTTATACAGTGGAAAGATCACTGACTCTGGAACTGAAAGACTTGGATTCAAGTCTCACCTTTGATTCATAATACTCATGTAACATTTCCATTGACCATTTGTGGTTGATTCCAGGACTAGAACTATGTGGTCCATCCTAGTTCTAGATCTATGATCCTATTTTCTGACTACTGACTAAATAATTTCCCTAGATTTCTTTTCTTTAAGACAATCAGAAGTAAATTTGGTAGAGGTAAATAGAATTTGCAAAATGGAAAACAAGGTATCAGATTTCAAAATTTAATCATTTGATTCTGATTAAAATGATCAATCAGCAAAGTTACACACACACATATACATATTATATATGTATATACATATATAATATGTATATGTGTGTGTGTATATATATATATATACACACACACATATACATATTATATATGTATATACATATATACATATAGAGATAGACATATATACATATATATACATATATATACATATATATACATATATATACATATATATGTATA
>NW_020954596.1:70866910-70874006 GCF_900497805.2 Vombatus ursinus | reverse complement strand
CATAGACATATATACATATATATATACATATATATACATATATATACATATATATGTATATATATTTGGACATTTGCTTCTTGGAGTTAACTTTCCAGAAAAATCAGCAGAAATTTGTTTACTGTCATTATGGCAGAATGAATTTATTGATGAAATTCTACTCTAGAAGAATAAGCCTGAACATGAATGCTATAGAAGCCCCCTGACTAGAGGTACCTGAAACATGAAGGGAGATATGACTTGACAGTAAGGTGCATTCATGTCAATCAAAGTCTAACCTGCCCATATTACTGGGATGATTTTTGATGTAATTAAGCATCACATTTAGCATAAGAGATCAATTTAATCAACCATATGATCTATGTTACATGTTAAATGGCTGAAAGATGAAACATTACACATTAATGTTTCTTCTTATTTTGAAAGAGTAGAGCTTTCATGGCATAGGATAAAAATGAACATCGTTTGAAGGGAATGCCTACCCTTCATCCTGTTATATCTTTTAGTGTTCTTCATTTTTTCAAATGACATAGCATCAGCATATCTTAGCACAACTGAGATCTAGCTGTGAAAATGTTCCCATGGGAGTTAAATAACAAATTAACACTACTTTGGGTAAAAAAGGCTCCCTAATTAGCTGATCTATACTATTAGGTCATAACAGAAAGCTAAATACCACAATATTCTTAGCATATGCACCAAATCCCCACTCCCTGCCTTCCCCCTCTCTCACTTCCCCTCATGGAGGGGGGATTACTCATGAAGCCCTGAATTCTGTTTAGCCTCCAACACAGGCCAGCACAATTGCAGCTTTTCTTCCCCAAATATGTTTGCTGTCAGCAAGCCAAAAGTACATTCAAAATTTTCTATGAGCCTCATTTGAAAGGGGCCAGAGCTAATAGTGAAAAATCTTGTTTATATATAAATTATATCTGGAATATAAACAGTAGAGGAGGCTGAGAAATACTATTATTTGGATAGAAAATAGAAGACAATGTCTAATTATAAAATAATTTTTTGAAAAGTTTGATGAGCTTGACTGGTTTGCATTCTTTGAGTCATTGCCACCCGGAAATTCAATTGTAGGTAGGGAAGGTATGTAGAGTGAAAGAAAGGGGAAAGATTTGCAATCTGTCCTGAGAGGTAAGAGTTTGAATCACTGAGATCAACATTCTATGTGTGGCTTCAAATATGTTCTATGTTGTAATATCAGAAGACAGGAAACTTTGTTCACTTTGAGGAATAAAATACTCTGCTTACATGAATATTCCCATGTTATATGTATTTCATCTGTAAGCATAAACCATGACATTTTAGTAAAAATTGATTCTTTAAAATTATCCATCTATAACAATTGTTCTAATGATGTTCACTATTCCTCTGACACAAAAATAGTGACTACAAGCATTTTAAAGTTGTGAAACTATTATTTAAATTCATAAATTAGCATTTTCATGAACAAAGAACAAGAAAAGAAGAAATGATTGCTCTTGAAAATATAAATTTCCACCAAGTACCAAGTAGCTTTTTTTCTCCTTTAATATTTACATTAAACTAAACACATGGGTTCCAAAGCTATTTCTCATTTGTTTCCCTCTGAACTGCTTTCTCTTTCCTTCTGTGCCTTTAAATTTTTATTTTTATTTTTTATTATGATGATGATGATGACCTCCCCACTCCTCAATATTTCTTTCCTTTTTTTTTTGTTTGCCACTTTTGCCCAAAATAGTCAATTTTGGTTTATTACCCATGGTGGAATGATTTATATAAGCCCTAGGTTTCTATAAATCATTTTGGGAATTTCTGCCACCTAAAAAGTAAATATAATCTGCCATTCCTAGAAATACAACAATGATAATCTAGCAATGACTGACTCCTCTTAAATCCTCCATGTTTTGAGTGATGAGAAGTCTGTGAGTGAAATACCCTATCATACATGTATTAGAGAAGAGGGCTGATGAAGTCATCAAATTTTATTTTTTAAAAGCTGAAAAATAAAAGCTTGAAGGCATAAAGACACTTCACAAATGAGATAACACTC
Source organism: Vombatus ursinus (assembly GCF_900497805.2). NCBI lineage: Eukaryota > Metazoa > Chordata > Mammalia > Diprotodontia > Vombatidae > Vombatus > Vombatus ursinus. The sequence continues at coordinate 70,871,965 of NW_020954596.1, read as the reverse complement.
TAGTCAAATTAATAAAAAATCAACTATCTTGAAGTCATTCAGTCATTCTTTCTGCCTTTTACTGTGCCACAGTCTCTTTTCCCTCTTTCTCTTCAAGCCTTTCTCTGCCTGTTACATCTTTAAATTCTCAGCTAATGGCTGTTTTTTTTTTTTTTTCTAGTATAATCCGACACTTCACTTGAGATACATCAGATATGAGCACTGCATGGAAGCAATTAAACCACTGTGATTTAGGTTGTCTTAATAAAAGGAACCTTTGAAAACAGACAGCTGCCTAGAAAGCTATTTCCTGAGGGTCAGATTTTTTTATTCCAGTGCACAAGTCCTGCTCCAAACATGCAAATCTCCTTAACTTCAAAGGGAACATTGAATTTCACTTTCTTCAGCCCTGGTGCATTTTATTCCTTAAGAGCTAGGACGTGTACTCAATCTCTTTGGGTAAAATACTGTGCTGATAGTGATGATAATATCTGGAACTGTGCAGATGATCAATTTAAACAAGATTATGGAAATGTTGATTCCTTTCATCTTTTTAGGGCTCTTCTAAAAAATCAATTCAATAATCATTTATGAACACTTACTTGGTGTAAGACACTGTGATTATTTCCAGAAATACTAAAATAAAAGGAGCAGCCCCTTGCCCTCAAAGGTTTATATTCTACTCAGGAAATAAACTGATTAATTAAATACTAGACAACCTGTGGAGGAAGAGAACAATAAATCCTGGAGCCTCTGGGAAGGCTTTATTGAAATAAGTATTGGCACCTAGATAGAGCTTTGAATGAGGATTCTAAGAGATTGAGTTGAGGTGAGAGTGTGTTCCAGCCACTGGGGACCCACAGCCTATGAGAAGGCAGGGACATAAGACATGCTTTTGACAGTAGATAAATTGGTAACATAGTTCTGTAATGTGTGAAGGTGGGATACATGACATTTGTTGGGAAAAGAGGGAACAAGATCAATTCTTTTCATTGAGCTAATAAATGTGAGCATTACCCCAAGCCTTCAGGCACCCAGAGAAGCCTTTAAACAAAAATACACAGCTGGACTTTGTTTCTGTTTGCGCAACTTTCTGCTGACAGAATACCTTAGATATAGTTTGCTTTTCTAGCTTACAATACTAGGATTGATGACCATTACCATTTCAGGACTATTGATGTACCTCCACTCTCTTCCCTCCCCCCACTGCTGCAATTAGATATAGCACATGAATAGTCAGGTAAGGTGCACAAGTTGTCTTCCTATTATGTGAGGAAACTAAGGTAAAATAAAATGATTTTAATTAATTGGAAGGCATATCACATCTTTAATTTTATTAGCAGAAGTTGATTTAACATGCAGCACATGTGAGCATCCCCAATACCCCATCTTGCACAGTGAGTCTTCCTGACAATGTTTTTTTTTTTCCTTTTGGCAAATGGGGTTAAGTGACTTGCCCAGGGTCACACAGCTAGTAAGTGTCAAGTGTTTGGTCTGAGATCGGATTTGAACTCAGGTCCTCCTGACTTTAGGGCCGGTGCTCTATCCACTGTGCCACCTAGCTGCCCTCTTCCTGACAATGTTAACCCATATTCACAGTACTTGATGGGTCTCCATACTTTCACAACTAGATCTCAAGAATAATGCCCCCTCCCACCAATGCGCCAGCCAAGGACACAGTAAGAGCAAAGAAAAGGCAAAAACAGTATAGTAATAGAAGGATCAACAAAATATTCCACACACAAACTTTAGGCATAGTCTCCCACAAATATATGTGTCATCAGTGTATTTGATGGAGAACACACATGTAACAGTGTTCACTTTAAGAATAACTATAGCCAGAATACATGGTAGAATCATAAGCTCACAGATCTAAAGCTAGAAGAGACTGTAACAGCCTTTTAACAGAAGCACTTTATTTTATAGATGAGAAAACCAAGACCCAGAGAAACTAAATGTCTTGACAAAGGAAGAGCAATTAACCAAAATTATTTATTAAGAATTTATTATGTAACACAAAATAAGACTCTAGATTTGAACCCAAATCCTTTGATTCTGGTGTTAATTATTCTTCTGATATACCACATTGCTTTATTTTGGAGGCATACCTCCTAGTCCCTATATTTCTGCACAACTGAAGTCTTGGCAATATTATTACACTACTGCTGGGCTCACTCACTATTTTATTTTAAGACTCGTAGTCTCTTTTAGGTGTGTAGATTTTCTGGACCTGTGATTTCTTCTAGGTGTTATTTCTTGCTTCTCTTTGTGGTTGTTGTTCAGCATAGTTTTATTTGTCCCAAAGTTGCTGCTGTCACTTGTCTTCAGATACATGACTTCCCTGTGTTTGAAGTTGAAGAATTTCTCTCTCACCACATTTTTTACTTAAGCCTACATGTTCTCTCATTGTAAGAGCATGATAAGTGGCTCTGCCACCTTCATTTCAACTTAAATTACATGGACTTTTTTTTTTTCGGTTGCACTCTTTTAGGAAACAAAAGCTCCACTAGAAGTCATGAGACTGGGGTAAAAAAGGAATAAGTTGGAATATTTCTCAGAACCCTGTAAGTATGAGCTTTTTGCTGTAGCTTCCTCATACCAGGAGTCAAGTAGAAGCTGTGCCCAACTTATAAGTGTCTTTAGGTTTAAACCTATTTTTTTTTCTCTCAATACAACTAATGGCAAGGTCTCAAAATTGTATCCCTGACTTAGGGTCAGAAAGTCCATGTAACTATCAGCTTAATTTCTGATGGCCTAGTCAGTATATCTTTTAGAGGTTGCTCTCTTAAACAGATTGATTGCCAAGGACTTGGACTCCCCTGCTTCTTTGTGCCCAATTTTTTTGTCTCCCACGCAAATGAGTGGAAAGGGAAAGAAGGAAAAGGACAAAGTTTGAGCCCAAATGATAATCTTTCAGTTGCCACACTTTTTTCTGTAACTTTCATGTGTATATATGACCAATGGCAGGTTTGTCTTATATTCATTTATGCAGCTGGCTATAAGCCTCTCTTCTAGACTTACTCTGCTTTGTCAAGGCGCTCTCTACTGCATTGGATTCTCCCTCTACTACCTAAAGTCACTCTGTCCTTTTTTAACACAGCTGTTTTAGAGATTCTTAGAGAATATAGTTTTAAAAAAAATAATAGATTTAAAGCTTAAAAGCACCTTAAAAGAAAGCTATTTGGCCCAGTGGATAGGGCTGGCCATGGAGTCAGGAAGACCTGAGTTCAAATCCAGCCTCAGATATTTACTAGCTGTGTGATGCTGCAAGTTACTTCATCATGTTTGGTTCAATTTTCTCATCTATAAAATTAAAATAATAATAGAACCTACCTTCAAAGGATATTTTAAGAAAGAAATAAGATAATTATTGTTAAGTTCTTAGCACAATGCCTGGCACATAGTAGATCCTATATAAATGTAACATATCTATTATTATTATTATTATTATCATTATTACTATTATCTAAGGTGTCATCTAGTTAAAAACTTTCATTTTACAGATAAGGAAAACAAGGGGAAAATATGTTAATTGATTTGCTGATGGTAAGGCAGGTAATAAGTACTAAAACTGGAATTTGAACCTGCATCCTTTTATGACAAACATATTTGTTGATAAGGTTCATAAAATTTGTTATAGTTCTTTTGAAAAATTATAATTTATACTCTTTGACCAAGTATATACCTCATGTAACATAAATAGTAACAAACTTTCATATCATTCTCGGCAGCACCTCTTGCCTTTATCCTTTCCTTTCCATTCCTATTGCCTAGTCTAGAACTTCAGTACTTTCCACATGAACTGCTTAGCTTCCTAACAATACGTACTGCTTCTACTCTCTTGCTCTCCAAGACATTCTTACCATACTGAAGTCATCTGATCATATCAATCCTGCTCAAAACTTTTCAGTGTCCCCATTGTCAACATAGGAAGTGACATACTCTTTCACTTAGTTTTCCACAAATTCTAGCCTGAGGCCACTTTAACATTATGGTCTCTATATCCCACTCAAATACAACTATTAATTATCTGCCCTTAGAAGACTCCTTGAAATTTCCCATCTTTATGGCTCTGTACATACTCTTCCTTATTGCTGGAATTTGTTTTTTTCCACATTTAACTGGTAAGGTTCAGACCATCTTTTAACACCCAGTGACAACTACAGATTCTCCATGAGACTTTCCCTAACCCTCTTTGTCAGTGATGGTCTACCTCCTTGCACTTCATACACTTGATAAAATATTTAAGTCTCCATCTAAAACCCTACAAATGCAACATGGAATATTAGATGTCCAAATGGTCACTGAGTCAGGGAAGCCTTGGTTTGAGTCCCGCTTCTGAAATATACTATGTGACTTGGGAAAAACACTTAACTTCAAGTTTCTATAGATAACTCTCTAAGATTACAAATTGTAGAGAATGTTCCCATCTGTGTTGGTAGAGGGAGTTTTCTCAGATGAGAGAGTTATATACCAATGAAATAATGGGTTCAGTACTTATCCATATCTAGGATAATAGATTTAAAGACAAAGGGACTTTAGAGATATACTGCTACCCAAAGACATTAAGACATGTGTAAGGTCAAGCAGGCCCAATACACATGGTAGAACAAAATGTGAAATCAGATAATCTGATTCTAAAACCTTCCCCTATACTTAGCTGTTCAGATTATTCTTAAATTCACTTAGTTCCCTATAAAGAAAGAGGGGAAAATGTACACATGTACCTAGCTTTATGCAGATATGTGCCTGAAAAGATAATTAACTTTATCATTATTCCAATGGTAGTTGTTTCACCAAAAAAAAAATTGTCCTTGGCTATCTCCTTTTCTTTAACTTCACTAACTCCCTTGGCAATCTCCTTCATTCTTATGACTTCAATTACTAAATGTATATAGATGTTGGCCAGACCTGTGTCTCCAGCCTTGATGTCCTGTCTGAAATCCAGATTTATATCTCCAACTGCCTGAAGCATATTTTCACTGATACTCCAAAATCATCTAAAGTTTCTCACATCCCAAGCAGAGATTTTCATATTCCTTCCTTAACCTGATATGCATTTTGTTTTTATTCTTT
>NW_020954596.1:70863547-70866876 GCF_900497805.2 Vombatus ursinus | reverse complement strand
TTTCAGTGGTTTTATTAAATTTATCATTCTGTTGATTCAAAACTTTGACTCATATCTAAATTATACTTGTCTAGACCACTTTTGCAATACTGTCAACTCCAAATCTACCCCCGCTTTTATTATCATTGTTGCCACTTTATTATAGGCTCCCATCACCTGCATGGACAACAATATCCTCATAACAGGTCTTTCAATCTTTGCCCTTTCTCCCTCTAATCTATCCTTTGTGCTTTGGCCATAACAACCTTTATCATGTCACCCTTACCCAAACAGTTTAAGTGATTTCTACTGACTTTAATAAAGTACATATTCCTTTGCTTGTTATGCAAATACTTCAACTGTTCTCATTCTGTGTCTAGTCTTACCATATATTTTTCCTCTCCATCCATTCTGTAACTAAATTAAATATAATTCACAATGTCATGTAACCAATTTATAGTTCAGCCAAAAGTGAAACTCATTTCCCAGTTGCCAATTCCTTTCTTCCATGCTGCTTCTTCCTTGAGCACTCTTCAATTACTAAAAGAAGAAAAATCTCCTACCTTGTTCTACTTCATTAGAGGCAAATCAATCAATAAAGGTGAGGAAGAATGATCAAAAACATGGCTTCTGAATTTCTTGTTCTGTGTGTGAAAGTGTTAAGTGGAAAAAAATGCCAATTTTTACTATTGAATATTACAATGAATAGCAGGATTAAATTAAGAGTTGAGAGGAAATGTATGCATATTTTCATAAATAATCAATAATGACTTCCCTTAGTCTTTGTCAGCCTAACCTAATATTTTTAGTTTGGTAAGTTGATTACATGGATACTAGGGGAAAGTGGAAAAGATCATATATATTTAAATAATTTAGAGGTGTGAATTAGATTTAGCATTACTGTATATAAAGTCTCCCATCTCATAAAAGCACTAAGTCCTAGTAAGGAAAAAAAAAAATAAACTCACTTTAGTTTCCAAAGCAATGACATGATTGGAAAGTAGGCCTGAACTGAACCCTGCTGAACTAAAAAATGTAAGCAGACAGATCCTAATGGTAACCATCTTCTTTCTCCTCTAGAGAGGAACTTTAAAATAAATTCATTTATCATGAGGGGGAAAAAAAGCATAGGGAAAATATCAATTAAATACAACCACAATGAGAAATGAATGGTAGAAGAGCATAATTGCATTGAAAAGTCCCTTTATGTCTAGCAGTTCAAGGTTAGGGGTGACTGGAGTAATCCCTATCCATAAGTAGTCTCAGCACTCACTTTCATGATTTATAAATTATTGGACATGTTCCTATATTTTCCTAGATAACAATAGTTTCATTTTTGTTGCTTTTAACTAAACATATTTACAAATCATAATTTACAATGAAGGTATAAAGATAATTGAGGTGAATTTTTAGATGTTTATTGTTATATTTTGATTTTTTTTTCCTTTTTGAACAATATATAAGTAATGAAGGTTTTGAAGATTCAGGAACTTTTTGCCTTCCTGCTAGGAAAATTCAGAAAAGAATTGGTTTTACTTTACTCTCAGAGACTTTAAAAATGAATATTTTATAAAGCAATTTGACACTAACTAGTGAAAATAAGCTTTTTACTTGGAAGGTAGAATCTCTTTCCTGTTCTAATATTATCACCAACCCTATCTGACTATATGTGAGCAACTAAATTCATAACATGTCAGGCTAGTGACCCAAATGGGAAACAGTCCATTTAGCAAGCTGAACTCAGAAATAGGAGAGTATATAGGAAAAAAATTAAAGCTGAAAATGATGGAATAGTGTAAAGTATGCATTACCCATGTAGATGATATGTATGCCCATGGTTTCTTTTGATGTGTCTCTCATGGAGGCTTAAATAATAAATTTTTTTGAGTCTTCTCTGCCCGCCCTTCTCCAAGTGAGGCTGAATCTTGCCAGAAGGGGAGCTGAAATTTAGACACATGAGGCTGGTCATTATACTCTCCACTGAGAATGGGAAATGGCTAGACTATTTTCCTCCATAAATATTGTTAGTTTAGGGAAAAAGCATTTTTTAGGTTTAATCCACTTTCTTGACTGCTGTTCCTTAACTGGAAAGGAGTGGCACAAGCTATTTCTGAAAACTTCACTCCCTTCTCAGCAAGTAGATGTTATACAGAGACTGTCAGAAACAGGGAATGATAAATAAATTGATTTATCCAATCAGATAACAAACTAATAAAAAAGAGACTATAACAGACATTTCACAGAGTGAATGATATCTTTAACTGATAGCAAGATAACTCAGCTTAAAGAAGGGAATGAGAATCTCCAATCTCACTTGAAGAGAAAATTTACACAGTCCCTAATATGACAAGCTGAGAATAAGGACATGCTTGAGACACTGGCTCTTCTGTACGTGAGATTTTTCCTGGAGTCCATCTCTCTATAGACCTCTCCCTAAAGAGAACCTGTAATTTCATGTGTCTTCTCTCAAAGGTAAAAGACAGAAGATCACAAGATCCGTCATAAATCCTTACCAACTTCATCCTTCACACACCATGGAGCATCAAATACTTGTTCTTTCAAATGAGAAGAGTTTTATTTTAGTTTCAAGATTTTTTTATGATGTTAGCAACATTTTTTTTATAAGGATTTAATTAACTCCTTGGCTATCTTATGACCTGATTCTCTTCTGGTTCATCTTACATTCTCTTAGCATTTTGGATTTGGTCTTTGTTTTTTAGGAGAACCATTACCCTATTGTAAAGGTCATTATTTCTGGGGAAAAAAATGGTCTATGTGAAACATGAATCTCTTTTATTTTCCCCCAACAAAAGGCCATCTAACTTCCATGTTTGCACTTTTAGTGATGGTCTATATAATCCCTTGGGACTATTTTTTTTTCAATTTTTCCATAGGTCTATTTAAAAAACATTCCTACTTAATTGAATGTGTCCCTCTATAACATTTCCACATATATCTTGGCTCTATCCTCTTGGGACTAAAACACCAATAATAATAAATGTCTACATAACACTTTAAGACTGATAGAATGCTCATAAAGTAGGTAGTATAGGCCATATCACTGTCATTTAATGTATGAAGATTTTGAGGGATAAGGGTGTAATGTGTCCAGAGAAACAAAATTAAATGTGGTAGAACCAAGACTTAAACATGGGTTTCCTAAGACCAATACCAATTTGTGAAACTGTACCAACCATCTCCTCAAACGGAAAAAAATAAATAAATGAATGAGTGAATAAATTAATAGTTTATCTCCTACATATTTAATGTCAGCAATTTTGCCTTTCTAATTCTCTTCTACTTTCTGTTTAAATTCATTTAATTCTTCAAATAAGCCTCCTATAGCATGG
>NW_020954596.1:70844854-70863504 GCF_900497805.2 Vombatus ursinus | reverse complement strand
CTAACAATCCCATTACCAGCCTAGTAGCACAATTCTGGATGAGCACTACATTATAAATGTATTTCATAAAATGTGAAGTCTAGAATTGAATATAATATTCCAGATATGGTTCAATCATGGTTAAGTGAAATAGAATTAAAATATTCCTGATTCTAAACACCAAAGTTCTATCAATCCTTAGATCATATCACTTCTTTTGTCTAAGTGACACCATTGTTTCATATTAAATTTGGGATGCATCAACTCCCATTCACTTCCCTACCCCTGGCCCCTGCCAGGGAAGTGTTTAGCCAAGCATGTCTCCATCTTCTATTCATGTAGATGATTAAAAAAATCCAAATGTAGATATGTCCATTTATCTCTACTAAATAAAATTCAGTCTATGGTTCAAGCATGTTCTATTTTTTGTGACTCCAAGAAGCTGTAGCACATGTAGTGGCCTCACCCTGGTAAAAGTCTCAGTAGCAATCTAATCAAGGTTGAGGGTAACTGACAGTCCTCAAAACCTTCAGTGAATTAGGGACATGTCTACTTCAAGTGTGTAAAGACTTCCCCTGGCAGAATGGGTAGATGAGAACAATTTGTTCCAACAGTCATGAAGATGGCTAAAGTAGGCATTATGAAGTGCTTAGAATTTAGTCAAATATCAGGCAATTTCTAGTCATCACGTCTTTTGCTACTAGAGTTTGGTTACTCTGGAAGAGAGAAGAAGGCTGATAATTCCATGCAACTCTGCCTCACTTAAATCCAATTCACATCAGTTATGACATGTCATTGCTCCTCTTCAAAAATGAAGGACATACAACAACTATTCTTGAATCTTGATCCCATATATCAACAAATTAAACATATATAGTTAATATTATATATATATATTTCCATGCAAAGTTAATTTGTTGTCATATTATAGTTAATAATTGTTGGCACAGAATGTACACATATACATATATTACACACATATGTATATGCATATACATGTATGTATGTGTGTGTATGTTCTGTCCATGAAATGTAAAAGTCTATCAATGCTTCTTTGAACATTTTGAACAAAATTGGATGGTGCCTAGAGGTCAGTTGTGCTGATTATTTCTAATTGATTATAATGAGGTTGACAATAATTTTACCTTTCCCCACTTGCCATAGGATAGGAAAATAGATCTTGATTTTTGTGGGCAGGATTGAAAAGATTCTTTTGTTTTTGATAAAATAGAATGAATTTTATTAACAACTTACTCTTTCTTTGGAAAAGCTGGGATCAGATAGAGCAGCTTCGCTCCCAGTGAAATGTCATGGAGATATAAAATAGAGATTATCTTCTACTTTTGGGAACAAGAATCCTTGGTACAGGAAAGAACAGACTTTACTAGGACTTTGTGATTTGCCTAAATGAAAGTAACAAGTGAAGATTCAAGTCATTTTTTCTGTGATCTTTCTCTTTAATTTTCTTTCTTTCTGGTTGATATCATGGTCTGATGCTAAAGGGTGACTTTTCTGCAGCTAGAAAGGTCCATTTCTTAAGATTTAACAGCAAACACTTTATAAATGAATGGTTATATATTAAATCTATGGTTACATTAGAGAAATAAAAAAGATAATCCTCTTACAATGTATTTATCCTTGTGAAATTTATTGAAGACTGTAGGTACAGCAACTTAGAGAAAGTAAGAACAAAGAGCAGATTTATTAGTAAAGACCTTGGGTGCTTCAAATAAGAGCTATCTGCTTTTACAGGCTTGTAAAGTACATCTTATATCAACTTAGCTTAGTCATCCCAACTGTTAGCGCAGCAAAGAATTCCACATGAATTCATGGGATAGTGATCAGCATGGTACCAGTGTCAAAGTATGTCCAGTAAATCAGTCAATAAATACTTATTAAGTACCTACCATGTGCCAGACACTGTGCTAAGCTTTGAGGGTACAAAGAAAGGCAAAAGACAATCATTACTTTCAAAGAGATCACAGTCTAATGGGGGAAACAACATACAAACTATGTAAAAATACAATATACACAGGAAAACATGGAAATAGCAAACAAAGGCAGAAGGCACTAGAATTAAGAGGGTCAGGAAAGATTTTATATAGAAAAAGAGATTTTATCTTGGACTTGAAAGAAGTCAAGGAAAGAAAGAGATGGAGATGAAGAGGGAAACATTCCAGGCATGTTGGAAAGCCAATGAAAATGCCCATATTTTGGAGTTGGAGTGTCTTGTTCAGGGAACTGAAAAGAAGCAATTGTTATTGGAGAGCGTGGGTTATATGAGGGTGGGTTATATAAGATGTAAAAAGACTGGAAAAGTCATGATGGGAGCAGGTTATGAAGGTCTTTGAATATCAAATGGAAGATTTTATATTTGATCCTGAAGGTGATAGAGAACAACTGGAGTTTATTTTGTAGAAGGATGACGTTGTCAGACTTGCACTTTAGTCCAAAGCTGTCTGCCTTTCAGAAATAGTTGTATACCTTGAATGTTTAGGATTATTGAAACAAAGGAGTTTTTCTCATTGCATGTGAATAATTCCACATGGATTTTTGTTTGGAAGGAGCCAGATGTTCCCATTCTCAGTCCATGTACTTGGTGGTCGCTATTAAGTACCACTTCTCTCTGAAGCAGAATTGTGTGTTTTTATGTAAGTGAGGTTTAGCTAAACTAAAAGTCTCTTGGCTAGCGCCTAGAATTTCCCCAAGTGTTGGCCATGGGACATGGCATGCTTGTTGATAATGTGACACACAACCCCCTCCCCCATACAGTTTCGATTAATATGAGAGTGCAACAATTAAAATAGTTTGTTATTTGAGATTGGTGCCATCATGAACCCCTTGAGTCTATGGTTTGTTTTAGCTTTCAGTTTCTATAATCTGATGTGATAGTTAACAGTTTGCCCCACAAGTAGAGACATACATCACAGCAAGAAAAAGGCTAAGAGCTCTTTTCTATGTTTCATTGCCCTATAGCCTGTGTTTTGTAATGTTAATTTCTCTTCAGCAGTAAAAGGTCCAGAGGATGCAACCTAATTTCCTCTCATATGTCATTTCTCTCAGCATTACCTTTCAAAATCCTTTGTCTTCTAAAGGGAACTAGGCGTAAATGAATATTTCTTGATGAAACTTATTTGAAAATTTTATCTAGCTTTGGATGTAACCCCTGTTTTCGTGGGCAGCTCATTTCATTTATAAAATTATTCATGGCTTTGTTTAGAGATAGCTCCTATAACTTTGGCCAACTCATGTGGATTCTCCAAGGAGCTTCTTGGAGCATACTCCACAGCATACGCCTGTTATTTAAACAGATACTCTGAACTTGGAGAAGCTCACAGAAGGCATGAAAGTGCTGAAGAAGCTATGGGCCATTACTAGCAATCCTAAGAAATATTTACTATGTTAGAAAGTTTGAAAATCTAGCACATAAATTTTAGTTATCTTTTTGACCTAAGTCAGGCCTTTAGAACTATCAAAAGCTGACATTTTTTCTTGGCTCAACCCTCTACAGCTTTCCAAGCTCACAGTCTGTAATTGGGAAGTGTGACAGTGGGAAAGAGGAAGGGCATTTCACAAGCCTGACTTGTTCCTTCCAAAATACATCATCAGAGTCAACTACAGGTTTATCTGAAAAAACAATGTCCTGAACTTTCTCCTTTGCCCTTGACTGATATTTATTTGCTGCCAGAAGAGACTGAATTCTGACCACACTTTTGTATAGCTAAAAAAAAAAGAAAAATAAACAAAATGTTGGAAAGGCATGTAACCACTTTTGGATCTATGTTGGGAGAAAAAAACCTTAACAGAAAATATTTGAAAGTGAAAATATTCAAAATGAATGAGCTCTCATTGCTACGTTAAGGATGAAAAGAAAAAGAGATCCACTAAAAGTTAATAGAATAATCAAAAAGAGAACATTAAAGAATCGAGTGTTGACCCCTATAAAATGTGTTAAACAGTGACATTGATCCAAAGAAAGGTTTTGATTTATAGGAACTGTATGTATGGTTGAACAGAAAGAAATATATTACAATATATCTGAGAATAGATCTCCAGACATTGTCTTGTCTTATTTCCAATAAAGAGTATATTTACTGAGTGTATGTATTACATGGAAATTGAAATCTTGTTGATCCTTTTGTGATATTGTAGCACTCAAGATTGACATTTAAACATAACAAATGCAATCTGAAATTTAATAGTATGCTTTCACTGAATATATTATATATTTCACCTTCTGTGAAAGAATGAGTCTACTTGAACTGGTATCTTTCCAAGACTATTAGTATTGGAAAGAAAAATCCCATAGTTTGCTTAAGGGATTCATTGGGATTGGTTTTCCCCTAGAAGCCACCTTCATGTAATTCAAATTTATTTTGCTAACCAGGATATACCTCAAATATTATTCAAAATATGTAGGAGTGAACAAAAGCTCATATCTTAATTCTTCAGTTTAGTCCTGAATTATGATACTTATGCCTTTAGTACTATAGAATAAGCATTATATGTAGTAATCAGAAAATATGGGTTCAAATTCCAAATCTCCTGATTCATAAGAGTATTTTAGCTTAGATCACCATTTCTTGAAGAATTCCATCCATGCATGCTTCATTCCTAACTCCATACAGTTTCCAGACTTCTCTTCTTCCATGTATTACTTTGCCTTTATTTTGAATACCCTTTCCCTCTTTGACCTAACTTTCCCACTTTGACCCTTACTTTGTGTGTTTTCTTCCTTTATTATAAGCTCCTTGCAGAGACTATCTTATTTGCTTGTATTTTTATCTCCCATATTTAGCACAGTGCCTGCCCCATATAGTAACCAATTAAAATCTCTCTCTCTCTCTCCCCCCTCCTCCTCCACCACCACCTTCTTCTCCTTCTCCTTCTCCTTCTCCTTCTCCTTCTCCTTCTCCTTCTCCTTCTCCTCCTTCTCCTTCTCCTTCTCCTTCTTCTTCTTCTTCTTCTTCTTCTTCTTCTTCTTCTTCTTCTTCTTCTTCTTCTTCTTCTTCTTCTTCTTCTTCCCCATCCTCCCTCTCATTCTTATTCTTCCCTTCACATTCTTTGTCACTATATCTTTTGGCATCTTATATTACTCTTTGATTAGAAGTTGGGATGAAATGAGGAAGGAGTAGTGTCTACCCATACAATGGAGATATCAAAAAAGATATGCTTTAGAGAATATGCAAACTCTTATTTCTCCATGAGAGAATGTAACATTGTAAGCTTATGTCCAATGACTGCTACTAGAGTTATGTGAACCACCAAAATACATAAATCCAGATTTCCCCCTATGTTGCTTCTGGTCCTGGACCCTCTCAAGCCCTTCCCTCTTCCTAACTTTCTTATTACTTTTGAAACTATCACCATCCTCCAACTTATTTAGGCTAAAAAATGTGGGATTCTCTTTGATTTATCACTTGTTAACTACTCCCAAATCCAATCAGTTCTCAAGTCCTGTCATTTCTACCTTCATAGCATCTTTAGTAAATGTACCTTGTCTAGGTAAGGCCCTCATCACTTCATTCCTGGACTATTACAATTCCCTTATGTATAGTCTTATTATTAAAGTCCACATCTGACCACACCACTTCCTGCCCCTTCAATAAATTCCAGTAACTCCCTATAAGTTATAGGATGAAATATAAGATGTTAAACTTAATGTTCAAAGTTCTTCATAATCTGTCCTTCCTCATTCCATCTTTCTATTCTTATTACACATAAATATGACTACATCTCACCATGTTCTCTTTGATCTAGTGACAATGGCTTCCTTGCTATTCCTTGTAGAATTCACTCGATCTCTCAGTTTTTGGCTTTTTACTCGCTATCTCCCATGCCTAGAACATCATCTCTGCATCCTAGATATTGTTAAGTTCCACTTAAAATCATACTTTCTACAGCAAGCCTTTTTTATTTCTTTTAATGCCTCTATTCTATGTTTATCTCTAATTTATCCTATACATATCATATTTATACATGGTCATTTACATGTTGTCTCCACCTTAAACTGTGATCTCTTTGAGAGGAAGAAGTTTCTGTTGCCTTTCTTTGCATTCTAAGTTCTTAGCACAATGTCTGGCACTAAATATATGTGTATTAGGCACTTAATATGTAGGCAATTAATAAGTGTTTATTGCCTGACTGTGCCAGATTGTCTCATAGCAGACATTTTACTCATAAGTCTAAGATTCAGGATCTCATTGATGTAGCTATACCTTTTACAAGCAGAAAGCAAATGTCATTGACCCTTTTCCATATTGTGTTATTCTTGTGCCTGTTTTACCGTAAATCCTCTATTAAGGATATATCCAATGTGCTTAAAATTCATTATTACTATTAATGCTAATAAAATTATCATAATAACTAGCTTTAATATAGCTTTTTGTTTACATAAATAGCTTGTATGTTTATAAAATACCTTCCTCACAAATGAGCATGTATTTTCAACCTGTGTTGGATGAAATGAACTCTAAGATCCCTTTCAGACTGCTCCATTTTGAATCTGATTCTCACTAAAAAAGGAAGGACACATTGATGGAGCATCAATAAAAGAAAACTTGGAGAACAATGAACATTCTCTCTTATAATTGTGATAGCTTTAATGATTAGCATCCAGTAGGGGCCCCAACATCTAGGGTATTGTGCTTTCTTTCTTTATACTAAATATCTCCCTTTTCTATCATTCTGGATAGGCCTGAATCTGGGGCAGGCTCCAAAGAGAGGAGTCACACTTTTGTTTCCATTCTTTGCACCTCCACTGTAGTATCCAATTTTTTTCCAATGGGGATAAAAAGAATTTTAAGTTTAGGTTAGGCTCAAGTCTAAGAGTCTCTCCAACAGGAAGGAGAAGAAATTACTCAATGTAAAATATAAATCAGGTATAGGATACCTATTTCCTTTACATAAAAAAAATGCTTGATGTAAACAAGACTCAAAAGCACTCACTGACAGAAAACCTATTAAGCAGCAGCAATAACATAGCTACTGTTATGCTTTTTCAGGAGGTTGAAACTGAAAACAAGAAGACTTATGGTAGTTTATGAGCTTAATAAATTGCTACTTTGCTTTTCATCTTGGATCTTTGATGTCTGAACAACCTTATCTTTTTCTTAGTCTTTAGCAAGCCAGTTCAGAGTTGAGCTCCTGTCTGGGCAGTTGTATAGTTTTGGGAGTTTTGTTTTTTGTTTCTTTTTTTTTGTTTGTTTTTGTTATTTTTTTCTGATACAGAATGTCCTCTTGCTACCAGTTAGCTTTGACTGAGAGATCAGGATCTTTTCCTTCTTGAACTTGCAAGGCTAATTCAAGACTTGAAGCATCTATTTCAGGCTTGCTACACAGTCTTCTTTGACCAAAGACAAAAAATATAAAACAGAACCAATTGCCAGATACCCTTGGTCAATGTTGGAGCGATTGACATTCTACTGAAATGGAGAGAAGGACAATGGCCTCTGCCTACTTCTCCAGGAATTAGGTTGAATAGTCTTGACAGATCTAAGAAGAGAAGAGAGAGACAAATGTTGAGTTTTTCTCATTCTTCTCTTCTTTGCCACATCATTATTTTATTAAATTCATAGCTCTTGAGTTCTTATTGCTGTCTAGGAAGAGGTTCTGCCAATATTCTATTCCTCCTTTTGTCTAGGGACGGAAAGGAAGGGCAGACTCAATTTAACAAATCCCCTAGAAGTGGGTAAAGCAGATATCAGGAGGAGTTCATGAGACAGGGGGGAAGTTAGGAAAGAGTAGAGAGAGGACTGGTAAATAGGTTACTTTATATTGTGAAGAAGAACTGGCTCAGAATCCTGCCTTCAACACTTACTAGTTTGGTGACCACAGATAAGATTTTTTTTTTCATAACTAGATCCTCGAAGTGGGAAGTAAAAAATGACTCTCTGGGCTGAGGGTATGGTCTTCTTGGATTTACCTTTCTGTTGTTTTTCAGTCATTCAGTCATATATGATTCTTTGTGATTCCATGGACTACACACTAATACTATCCATGGGATTTTCTTGGCAAAGATACTGGAGTGGTTTGCCATTTCCCTCTCAAATGGATTAAGACAAACAGAAGTTAAATCACTTGCCCAGGGTCGCATAGCTAGTAAGTGTCTGAGGCCAAAGCTGAAGTCAGGTCTCTCTGAGTCCAAGCACAGCACTTTATCCACTGAGCCACCTACCAGTCTTCTAGATTTACCTTTTACCAATTTATAATTATGATTGAGTTCTTGGTAGTATAAATGAACTGACACTAAGGATTGGAAACTACAGGTTCTCATACTGATTCTATAATTTAATAGTATTTGACCTTGGATAAGTACCTTAATTCCTCTGTTTCTTCTTTTCTCAAAAGAAGATCAGAATACTTGTATTCCCTACCTCCCAGGATCATTTAGAGTTTTACATTTGGTCAAGTTCACTTCAGCTCTCTGAAAACTATTAAATTCTGAATTAATGTAACTGGACTCTTAGGAAATTTTATTACAAATTCCAGAAAAAACAAACAGTAATGTCACACACTTCCAGAAATACTATGCTGACAAACTATTTGCCAATGATTTTTTGCATACTCGGCAAATGTATAATATCATAGCAATCAGAAAACAAAGCTAGATATATTCATTGACATGTACCTATTCTGCTATTTCTGTTATCTGTCTGTAATCTCCAAAGTATTTTGATTATGTATTTATATCTAAGTGTCTTTGAGTACACAACCTTAACATGTATATCTATTTATAGTTTATGTAGTGTTCTGCAGAACTAATAATACATGTGTATGTTACAAAAGTTATAAAGAATGGACATTTTAAAAGGATTTGATAAAAATACAACAATGTTTTATCTAGGGAACCCTGGAAATTGATTGAGAATAATAATAGTCTTTTTTTCTTTTTAGTTATTCCAAATATTTTAATTAGAGTTCTGTGCAAGGCATTTAAAACACCAGTTTATGAGGATGAACTCTGTTGGAGACAGAGAATATAGAGCGCAGGTAGCCACGGAGCTGAGGAATTTTCTTGATTTGGGGCAGAATCTGAGAGTCCACTGTTTTCTGATCAGCTTTGCGCTGCTCTGTAATCTCTTATTTCTCTTTTTCTGTGTCAAAAATCTCTCCTTCTTGGTGTCTAGGTTTATGGAGCCTCTTCTTCTTGAAGTAAGCATCAGTAAGATGATTTAGAATTTTTACACCTGAAAGGTTAACCCTGGTAGAGGTGGCAATGACAGATTTCTGATGGGTCCTTCTCAGAGGAACACGGTTGATGATCAGAGGTCCAGTCACCAGTAGCAAGCCACTAGCCAGCTGCTTCAGGAAAACCACTTGCTGCACCTGGGGCGGCCAGTCAGCATGATCAGAACCGTGCCCGGGGTGATGCTAGATCGAAGTCTCCTCACATGCTTGCTGAAGGGCTGCTTGCCATGACTTAGCAGCTTTCTAGGCACATCCTCAGTAGGGTAATACCTCGGCCATCTTGCAAATCTTTACCACACGAGTTCCTCCATTCTTATCACCACCAACTGTCTTTGAGATAGTAGCAGGCACCTTCTCTTTCTTTTTCCTTTCAATCCCGGTTTTGGGTGCAGCATATTTCCACTTGTACATGGCTCTCCTGGAATACATTGCTGACCTAGAGTATCGACCGATCCCTCAGGCCAGGACTGGATTCGGACTGCAGAGCTTTCGGGGCTTTTTCACCACCTTTTCAACCACATCTTCCTTCTTGTTTTTCTCCTTTTTTTCCTTTCGGACCTTCTTTTCCTTTGGTTCCTTTGGGGGTTTTATGTCCGCCATCTTGAGAGAAGGGAAAGAGCAATAATAGTCTTTAACTTCAGGAAATTCATTTTACTAGTTGTGTGGAGGGTAGATTGGAGTGCAGAGAGATGAGGAGAGAGAGACTAATTAAAAATAATCTAGGCAGAAGTGATGAGGTTCTGAAAGAGGAGGTAGTTGTATGATCTGAGAAGACAAGTCCAAGATATATTATAAAAGGAGACATAGCAAGATTTATCAATTAATTGAACTTGTGAGATGAGTTAGAGTGCCAAAATAGGCAAAGATGCCACTGAAGTGGCAAACCAGTAAGACAGCATAATTACACAGTGAGAATTTTGCTAATGGCACTTACTCAGTTGCTATTTTAGATGCCTAAAATCACATTACAATTACTGTGAGTGGCCAACACTTGGATCAGGAAGTAGGAAGGTTATGAGTATGCATTGTGGTGGAAAGCAGCAAGGAACTAGGAAAGTGTTGGTGTAGTGTTTGAAACAACACCCATTACTATTATGAAGTGGGTAGATTGCAGCCTTACTCACCCTCCAATCATTTAATCATTCCCTAGCCCACCTCACTTTGGAAATTACTGATGTAAGTTATAAAATCATATTTAGAAACAGTCATCTATGAGCTCTATTATTTGATGGTTTAATCTATTCAATAATCAAGTATACTTCATATTCATATAAACTTCGACTAGTTAAATCCTTGATGTATAATGTTTTTCTTCTTGAAGAAAAAAAAAAAAGACAAAAATGTGATACTTTTTGAATTGACTCCAATTTAAAACCTCACAACCATGAACAGCTTAATCCTAGAAAGTGAAATGATGGCAGAGGGAGCTCATCCTTTCATCTCAGAGCAGAGAATTTTGCTTTGTGCAATCCTATTGGACAAATTATGACAGATCTTCAACTCCCATTTATTCTGTAATCAAAGTGGGCCATCTGTCTGGTATTTGTCTTAGTCTGAGAGCTCAGAGAGAAAAAAAGCAGAAATAACAGGTATGCAGTGCCTGATATTTGAACTGTTGATTCTTCTTTCCAATATTTCCATTAAAAATTAAAAAAGAAAACTTAAGTATTTTGCTGGTTTGTAATTACATTCAAATCCATTTGCATGAAATAGCTCAAGACCTGAAGAACTGATGGGTACAGAAGCCTATGATTTATATATCTGCCTCAGCAAGGCCCAAGAGCAGCAATAGTAGCCCTGACTTTACTCTGTTCAAAACGTACTACTGCTTAATTTTCAAGTAAAAATCCACCAAAAAGGGCAGCTAGGTGGCGCAGTATATAGAGCACTGGCCCTGAAGTCAGGAGGACCTGAGTTCAAATCCACCATCAGACCAAACATTTGACAACTTACTTGTGTGACGCTGGGCAAGTCACTTAACCCCAATTGCCTAAAAGAAAAATAAAAAAAAATTCACCAAAAAAAATCAAAAACCAAAAACAAAAACCCCTAGGCTATGTTCCTCTCAGTGCTAACAGTGAAAAATTGCCTACTCTTGTATCAGAAGGGAAACACACTAGACTTGGAGACAAGAAGACCAGAGTTTATGTCAAACTCAGAAGCTGACTGGTTGTCTAACCCTGGGAAAGCCACTTAATCTCTCTGTGTTTCAGTCTTCTCATTTATAAAATGATTTGGTTGAATTTGATATCCCCTAAGGTCCCTTTAAGCTATAAAATCCATGATTCTCAGATTTATTGTCCTAAAATTAGAAATAGTTAATGCAACTTATACAGAGGGTAACTAAGTGACACAGTCAATAGAGTGCAGGACCTGGAGTCTGGAAGGCTGAGCTAATGTCTGACCTCAGATACTTACTATGTATGTTACTTTGAGCAAGTCGCTTTATTGTTTCCCTCAGTTTTTTATCTGTAAAATGGGAATAACAATAGTGCTTACCTAGAAAGACTGTTGTGAGGATTAAATGAGATGATATATGTAAAGCACTTAGCACAGTGCCTAGAGCATAGTAGATGCTACATAAATGTTGGATATTGCTGTTATAATTCTTATTATAGAAAATATATTCAAAATTGAGTGAGAATTATTTCCTCCAATTAACCTGAAAATGATTAAATAACACCAAATATGGGGAATCTTGGGATACATTCTGTCCACCCTTTTCTTTCTCTTTGGCTTTTTCCCTTCGTAAGCAGATTTGCCTTATTGCATGAGGCAGTTTGGTATGGTGGAAAGAAGGATGGATTTGAAGTAAGAGAATATGAGTTCAAATCCTCACTCTTGTACTTACTACATTTGTGTCTTGAGGCAGGCACATTACCTCTCTGACCCAAATTTCTTTGTAAAATGATGTATTAGACCAGATGACCACCAAGCTCCTTTAAAGCTCAGTCTGATAAAATAAAACCCATTTATTCATTTGAATATTTCATGGATCTGTGCCAGGAAAGGAAATTCTACCAAAGAGCTAAACTGACAATTTTATATATGCTACTTATATTTTTGTCAGAATGTCTGAGACACTAACTCATCTCAGTAAGTTTCTGTGGTTTCTTGTTAGTTATTAGTGTTCCATTGATATTCAGACTATAAATCATATGGTCTATTTATTGATCATGGTCCTTCCTCCATGACTTACTTGATGTCTTCTCACAAGGTAAACTCCCCTACACATCCTCTAATCCTGTCCATTCGCAGATCTCTTCATTTGTCATCCAATCACTCAGTAGGATTCTGCACATCATTCTTTCCATTGTGAATTATGAATATGTATATATATATATATATTTCATGTTATTCTGATAGACAAGTCAAAATTCATGCTGATTTCATTATACAAGTGAAAAAATGATACTGCAAGCAATTAAAACTTACTGCAATCAATGAAAAAAAATTTGCCTTCATAGTTTCTTTGGTCTTTTGTATTTGGTATGAGGAAAAGATATGAAAATAACTTTTAAAAGGTTTATTTTGACATACTCTTAGTCTTACACTTCTGAGTTAAACATGATTATTTAATATAACACTAGATGTTAGCAAAACAGCTTCCATTTGACCTGAGATCGTGATCATATTTCAACATTGCATAGAATTCCATTACATTGTCACAATTATGAAATTGTTCTAGAATAGTATTTTTATGAGAAATCAAACATAGTATCTCCATTTGCTAAATTTCTTAAATAAATACCATGAAGTAAAATATTCTCAGAATCAGATTATTCAGTCTGCCATTTCAAGACCAAATTCTTTAAAGTATTAAGTGGTTTAAACCTTGCAATGAGGGTAGGAATGAAGAGGAATAGGAAAAGAGAGGAGAAAAAATTAAAGCATGAAAATTATTTTATTGCAACTAATCCCCCAGTGATTAAATAACACTAAATCTATGGCAGCCTGGAGTGCAGTTTTAGATGGTAAGCTTCTTCCCCTTTTTCATCTCTATGGCTTTTTCCCTTAGTAATCAGATTCATCTTGATTACATGGGGCATCTTGGTGTGGAAGAAAAAGGAATGGAAAGAAATAATTCTCACTTTTGTTCATTATATTCTCTTGTATGCTACCATTGACTCAAAATTTTATATGTCTATTTACCTAGGGGGAAAATATGATATTCAAACTTTTTTTTTTCAAAATCACAGAAGTAGTAGGTTAAGCTTGTGAATAACTTCAATATATTTATTTTTAAAATCTTCATTGATATTTTTAAATTTAATTTTAGTTTTTATTTATATCCATTCTTTATATTGACCTACATTTCCCAGAGTTTACCTCTACCCTCTATCTTTCACAAATCCATTTCTTATAACAAAGAGAAAAAATAAAATATCACTAAAACAAGTGAACATATTGAAAAGGTGTCATATTTTACATAATGTTCCATATTCATACTCCCTTCTAAATCTTCAATTAAGTGTGGAGAGGTCCATTCTCATGCTTCTCATTTAGGAACAAGATTACCTATTATAATTTTTCAGCAGTTTTTATTGTTTTATTGAAATTCTTTTATTTATTTATTTTATTGTTTTACTGAAATTCTTTTGCATTTTTGTAATTGTACATATTATTTTATTGGTGTTATTTATATCAGTTTGCACCAATTAATATGACTCCATGTTTCTCCATTCTTCATATTTTTTATGTTTTACAACATAGTAACATTCTAGTACTTTCATATATTATAACTTGTTTAGCTATTGTCCAATAATGGGAAGGTAATTTTCAATTCTTTAGTCCTGCCAAAAAAAAAATGGATAATGCACATATGTATGTATTTATATTTACATATTATATGTATACATGTCTTTATGAAGAAAATGTTATATATAGATATATATACATATATCCATATATATCCATATATCCATATATATATACATATATGTATATATATATATAAATAAAGAGAGCTAGACAGAGACATTAGTAATTTTGCTTAGAACATTCCAAATTGCTTTCTTTAATATTTGCATCAATTTAAAAATATACCCACAGTGTATTTGTATTAACCTCTTTCTTCAATGCTTCTGAGATTAGTTAATTCTATCTATTGTTATATTTGCCAATTTTCTGGGTGTTAGGTGAAACCTCAGTATTGTTCTGATTTTAATTTATCTTCCTGTTAGCAATTTAGGCTATTTCCTTAATATGGTTGTTAAATAAATGAATGGAAAAAAGAGATGTATTACATACTTACTATACACCAAGCACTGTGCTAAACTTTAGGGATACAAACATGAAAGCTAAAAGACTTGTCCAGGGTCACAGTGTTCAGACATGTATCAGGAAGCAATCCGACTGAATTCATACTAACTGCCACCTAGCTACCTCATAAGGTATTAGTTTAATTTAGATTAATTTTGACCCTCTGATTTTATTTATTTAATTAAAAATTGATGAACAAATAAATTGATTAATTATTTTATTCATTTACTTATTTATCTGTGTATCTCTCTATTATCTAAATATCTAAGGTATGATCTTTAATAATGACTATGTATCTATTTTGAGTTCATTGATTTATGGTATTTGTTGCTAATTTTAACCTTTATCTAGCCAAGCTGTCAGAATGGACTTTTTTCCACTGTAATGTGTATTTATTTTCATATTTAGCAAACATTTGATTATTGTAGGAATATTTCTGTTTCTTCCTTGTTTAATATATTCCTTTGCTCTTTAGTTTTTTATCTTACAGCAAATAGTTTGGATGATTACCACTTTGTATTAGTTTCACATTTGGAGATGTGACCCTTCCTTCACTCTTGTCTTTTTCAGCTATCTTTCATATGCTGAATCTCTTGTTCATCCAAATGAACTTCATTATTATTTTGTCTAGGTCTTTAAACAATCCCTTGGATAGTCTGATTAACAACAAATACATAAATTAACTTTAGAAGTGTTGTCAGTTTTCATTATATTGCTACTGCTCAGCCATGAGCACTGAACAGCCTTCCAATTACTTAAATTCTTTATTTTTTAAAATTAGTTTGAATTTATATTTCTAAAAGTATTGCCTGGACCTGGGTAAATTAACTCTGAGATATTTAAGATAATTTGAAGTTATTCCAAATGGGATTTCCCCTTTAAAAAAATCACTCCAAATTTTGTTAACTTTATATAAAACTATTTTTACAGGCTTATTTTTTTTTTACCCTATGACTTTATTGACACTATTCATTGTTTCATTTATTTTCTTTCCTTACTCTCTAGGATTTTGTACGTAAACTATCATATCACTAATAAATATTGATAATATGTATCTTTGCCTATTTATTCCTTTACTCACTTTAAAATATTTTTAATTTATTTTGATGCCATACTACTTTACACTATCTCTAGATGTTTTATTTAGGAAGTAAACTAATATAGTCACCCAGAAAAATATTTTAATTCTATTTTCAATGTTGTACTCCACCCACAAACTAATGAGCCTCCAAAATATGAAAGCTCTTTATCTAAAGAGAGAGAAAGAGAGAGAGAGAGAGAGAGATTCTATGTTTTTAAAGTATATATTTTTTCCTAACATTTTGGACTTAATTTATGCTCCTAGATTTGGAAGACTCTGATGTGCCTTTATAACTAAACTTTCACATCATCTAAAGTTGTTTGATTTAATAATTGAATAATTCCTAATTTTAGAAAAAATAGTTTTTTTAAAGATTCTTTTCATTACTGTTTTTGTATGACACAAATCTATCTTTCAAGAAACATACTTTATTTGTGAAGAATTACATAGTACACACAGTTTCTCTTAATGGAGCTAAATAACAGTTTTGATTGTTTCTGAAAGAGTTGAAATATGGTGAAGGCAATTTTCATTCAGTTGCAGTAGTTAACATAATTACAGGGTCAAAAGACAGATACTGTTAGTTGTCTAGCCAGGTCCTAGGTCATAAATGTAATAGAGAAATATATTAAGCCAACTCAACACATTCAGAACTCAAATTCAACACAGATGGTAGTAGTAAGGATAGAAGGGGGAAGGGGAAAGAGCTCTTCCTTCTCCTAGTTTATCATTCACACTTCAGTGATCTTTATGGAAATTACCAATATCCCAGACTGGGTACAAATAAGTCCACTGAGGTACCCATTCTTATCAAATTGAATCACTACAGAACTAATCTTCTGCAAATTATTTCAGGGAGTTGACATTTTATGTGTACATTAAGGTTCCCTGGAAAGGGTCCATCAATCTGGAAGGGGCACAGCTCCTTTCTGTCAGATTTTGACTTGGTATTTATTAAACTAAATCTGTGAACATCCTTTCTTTAACAAGATCAAGGTAAAGACAGAGGAAGAAAACAAAGATCAATTGTAAGGAGGTAAAACAAATTCTTAGTTTGAAAGTATGAGAAAAAAGAGAGTGTGTCAAAAAACATTTGACAAAACATAAATAACAAATAATACACAAATGTGTTAAAGTCTTGGACAAAACATGGAGTATAAGGACATGATTGTTGATAGTTGGATCCATTTTATCAAAATTAGTCCAATTCACTTTTTTTCCAAGTTAATTAAAAAAAACTTCATTGATACATGAGGTAATGTTAATAATCAGAGGGAAGTATGAAAAGCCCAGGTGTCTGGATATTTAATTTTGCTCTGTTTTAAAATGTACTCTATTACAAGTTTGTAAAATTACATTTTATATTTATTATTTTGAATTTGAGTCATAATTTTAATTATTTCATTAACCTGGGTCTCCAATGAGCAGGAAGATATTTTTCTTGTGAATTTGATTAGAAAATATACGTTTCCATTGCTTCTTCTAAGGATGAAATAAAATTGTTTAGATAAGCTGCACATATAATACTTAAAATACTTTTCATTATTTAATGAATGATTATTAGTATGAAACATTATCTGTTGCTCTGGTGACCTCTGTAATTATAAATAATAATATCTTTTGGCACCAAAAAGCAGAGAAAATTAGCCAAAATAATAATTTGCTTCATAAAGCCTGATCCACCAAGTTATCTTGCTGAGTTCATCCTTTGATTTAATTTAGGTGAAAAAAAAAAAAGGAACACCACACTATATGAGCATGAGAGTTGACTGAAATTTACATTGTAGTTTCATTGAAATTTAAATTGTAATTTACATTACAAGTAGTGAACTATTGAACAATATTATGGTTTAATGATATTAAAAGACACCACTTCTGTCCATTTTGCACCTACTGTACTTATATAAATTATGAGCAGATAACTATATCTACATAATACCAAATATCCTATAATTTAGAAATGTAGACTATCTGACTTATCACTTACAATTTGATAAAGACATTTGACACTATGTATATGGAACCCAAGAATGCAACGTGATCCTATTGAAAATAGGTAATCTGTCTTCTGTGTACATTTGTATATATTTTGTTTATCATGTGTACATGTTTGATTGTGACTACAAAAAATGAGATTGTCTTTCATGCATAATTTGTAGAAGAAATATCACTTAGTCAACTAATAAAATTGTGAAATTAGAATTATACAATGTTTTATAAACACACATACTAGGAAGCATATAACAGTAGGCATTTCATCAAGGATGATAAAAATAATTCTGTGAACTTGTTACTGAATGCATATAAAATAAATATTATTTAAGTGTGCTGAGTACTTATATCTTGTTAAGTAGTCTATATGTTTTGAACCAGTGCTTTGAACTCATAAGCCATGACATTATTCATTTAACAGATCCATCATCTTTCTCTCTTTGCATGATAAACCTTCATTTTCTGACTCTCCCTTAAAAGCACATAAAATGCATTATGTGCATGAGAATGGTAATTTTTCTCAGGTGAGCCACAGGGTAAGCAATTAAGTAGGAAAAAAATCCTTGAAGTAATTCTCTGGTAAAGGGCTCATTTCCAAGATATATAAGGAATTGATTCAAATTAATGAAAATAAGAGCCATTCCAAGGCCAAAATTGTTTTATTACATGTTTGTATGCTTATATTTTATAATATTAATTATACATTATATTATGTAATTGTAATTATATGTGATAATATTATGTAATATGTTATTATTATATATTATATTATATTCTTTTTCTTCTTATATATTCCCTTTGGAATTGTTTTGCAGTTGAGTCAGGTCCATTATGCCTTTTTCTGTTGTTGTTTTTTTTGTGTAATCCACAATTTCAATTCTTTAAAGACTGTAGCATTCCTGGTTCGTGGTCATATAGCATTAATAGAACAATATTTGTGTTAAAAAAAAAAGATTAGCCCCCCTTTCAAGTAGAAGATTGAGGTCATTAAAAGCACTGAAAAAAATGTCCGGTATGCTGCCACTATGGCCCTTTTATTCAACTATCAATTCAGTTTGTTGTTCATTCAGAATGTGGGATAGATAGATAGATAGATAGATAGATAGATAGATAGATAGATAGATAGATAGATAGATAGATAGATAGA
>NW_020954596.1:70804888-70844844 GCF_900497805.2 Vombatus ursinus | reverse complement strand
AGATAGATAGATAGATAGATAGATAGATAGATAGATAGATAGATAGACAGACAGATAGATAGATAGATAGATAGACAGACAGACAGACAGACACATGCACAAAAAAAAAACACACTGATGGAACAATTACTCTATGGATAGTCTTCACAACCTCATCATAATTTGGAAAAATAAGTGTTTTATCTCTTTGATTTTTTTCTTGTGCAGATTCCTGTGCAGATGACTGACATCTTTGTGTGGGGGTTGTATGGTTATGTGTGTGTTTGTGTTTATGTTTATGTATGTGTGTGGTTTTGTTTGTATGTGAGAGAGACAGAGAGAGAGAGACGGAGACAGAGAGACAGAGAGACAGAGAGAGAGGGGGAGGGAGAGAGAGAGGAGACAGAGTCAGAATCTATGGCTCCATCCTTATGAGAGACTGCAATGTTTCGAGGCATGAGGCATACCGTATAATGTCATGTTCAAGCAAGAGTATCTGAAAGACCTCATAATCTTTATAAAACTGCTCTTCTATTTGGATTCCTTGCAATATATCCTACATGATGGTGGCAAGCACACCATTGACAAATGTGAATTTTGCTCTCTATGTCTCCCTAGGTAATAATCAGAAGTTGGATAACAGTATCTCATATCTTTATAATCATGCACAATTCTGTCACATGTGGGGGAAATCTTTTTGGACAAGTCATTAAAGTGGTATTCTACTCTTCTAAGTAAAATATTTTTTAATAGTCAATAATGAAGCACAGTAGGATTTTATATTCTCTCCATTAAGACAATAGTATGACTGAAGGGGCAGGTAGGTGGCCCAGTGGATAGAATACCTGGCCTGAAGTCATGAAGTGCTCAGATACTTACTAGCTATGTGACCATGGGTAAGTCACAATTGTCTCATTCCTCATCTGTAAAATAAGCTAGAGAAGTAAATGGAAACACCACTTCATTATCTTTGCCAAGAAATCTCAAATGGGGTCAAAAAGAGTTGGACACAAACAAAATGACCAAACACACACACATACAGACACAAACATCCCAAAATTCAATTGCTCCTTTCTTGTGACCTGATAAAATAAACTTGTAATATATGCACAAATTATTTTTTTAATGTAGAGATGTGGGAAGTAGACAAATGAGTTGCTAATATACATGTTTTCTTGATCACTTTATTTTTATATCAATAAGATCTGAGTTCTTATTCCCCATGTTTTCATATTCCACAATATTTCAGACCTATCAAGATCCCTTAACAGTTTTATAATTGTTCACCAGGAGCTACCTCTTCCATGTATAATGAGTCTGGCACAGATGCTTTCCAGAACTTTGCTTTCTTTAATACTGTATCATTACTACCATATGTTGTCCATTGGAAAATATGTAGCCACTGTCATAGAAAATGGGGGAAAACCTTGATATAAAAATCTTTATACATTTTCCATTTTTAATGTATTTAATTTCTTGCAGTTTCATTCTCATATATCCTTAAAATGACTGCTTGATTGAATCTCTTTTTAAAAATGTTTTTCTCCCCTGCTGTTTCTATTTTATGCTTATAACCTTATATTATCCTGCTCCATAAGATGTTGAAAACAACTTTGTACTTTAAAACCCTTGATTACCTTATTACTTTATTTGGGAAGAAGGTGAAGTATCTTCTTTCTGAGAAAGTTTCTAGAGTCTTTTGGTCTCGTGGTGGTGATTTTATACGTATCACTAAAGTTTTGTTATTGTAATTAATTAATATGATAATATCTTATTTCCTGAAGTCTCACTTAAATAAAACAATCTTTACTAGAGACAAGACAAATGATGGAAATAAGTTTGATTTGCTTCATAGTTTGTTGATTATTATTTCACATAATGAACTTTAAAAAAAAGAGTCTAATACAGAGGTTATCAAACTTTTTTGGTGTCACTACCCTTTATACTCTTAAAAATTATTGTGGCACCTCAAAGACCTTTTGATTATGTAAACCGTGACTATTGACATTTACTATTTTAGAAATTTAAATGCCTTATTACTAAAAGTCTTAACTTTGTACACCCTGTGAAAAGGTCTCATTTCTAGACCACACTTTTAAAAATTGTTGCTCTAAGGCAACATTGTAGAGAAATACCAAAAATGTACCATCTTTCAAGAAAAAAAAAGTAAATCTAAGAGTAAAGTAATAATAGAAGGGAAGAGCACAACTATAATTTGTAATGACTTCTTAGCAATAGTTTGAGATAATTCATTTTGCTTGTTATTCAGTGTTCTTTTTTCTGGAGGTCCCCAATACCTTTGCCTTTAGTACAAAGCAACTATTTACTCATCTATCCAACTGCTCCTAGTTGAATGTTAAAGCAGTTAAAAAAATTATTTACTAAGTGTCATAGAGGCCATTGTATCTGCCTCTGCTTTATCTACCATTTTCAATCTATGTTTAAGTTCTTTTGATTCTTTCAGAATATCTTGGATTCATTATCTACTTTTTTTTTCTTTATGGCTACTAACATAATTCAGTCCCTTAGCATTTCAGTTTGTTAAGTTTTTTTTTCCTGCCTCTAATGTCTTATTTACAAGTAGCATATAGGATAAAAAAACCACAATAACAATAACATTGTCTTTTCTATAGTTATCTATTTTTTCTTTTGTTTTAGAAACTAAATTTAAGACTTACCACATTATTGTACAACAGAGTCATTAATGAGTAGCCATTTGCTACTCATGATTATGGGAAAATATATCATGTACACCAGGAGTGTCAAGGCACCTCTAATATCTCTAAAAATTAAGTTTTTTTCAATTCTTTTTTCCAATTAATAAGCATTTTTCTCTTATTCCCTCTTGTCCTGCTTCCATAGGGAGAAATAATTGAAGGGAAGAGAAGAGAAGGGAATCAAAGGGAAGGGGAGGGAAAATGAGGGAAACATCATCCTTGTAACAAATACAAATAATTGAGGAAAGTATATTTCATATTGACCATCTCTGAAAATGTGTTTCTCATTTTATATATCTAGATCATCCCCTTTTTGTAAGTAGGTGTGTAGCATGCTTCATCAATTTTATTTTTGACTCAGGGTTGATATCTGCATTGGTCAGAATTTTAGGCCTTTAAAAATTATTTTTTAATGTTTCCATACTATAAATTCTTCTATTTGCTTCATTTTGTCTAAATATGTTGTTGTATTAATATATAGTAATTAAATAACTAAATTTAGTTGTTTTAATTTCCTACTTTATGGAAATGAAATATTGTTCATTATGATTGAATACTCAATTTATGTTTGCCTTAAAATTAATTGGACATACATTAATGAAATACACTGTAAATTCTTAGGTCTGTTCATGTACTTTATTCCTTTTATCCTACTTTTCAATTTGTGACTCTGATTGGAATATCCTTCCTCAAAAAAGTTCACTGAATGATCTCCCTTCTTTCAAATAATTGCTTTCTATATTTTATTTCTTCCTAACTTGGCTAAAAGAATATATACATATATATTATATTATATATATCCAAATACATTGAACTTCAATTTATAAAAAAGATAGTTGTGTATATACACATGCACTTACCATTATATCTTGCTATACCAGCTTTTATCCATTATATATTGCATAAATTGACTTTTATTTGCATAAATGGAATATATGCTGCTGTGAAGTGGTGCTAACTGAACTCTGATCCCTATCCCTTTCTTTGTGAAGCATTAGTACTATTATTTGTTTCCCATATTTGCACATGGTTGCATTCAAGCAACCTAATTTTAATAAAGAAAGAAAGATTGATCATGAAAAACTTAGAGCAAAGGCTTCCCCCCCCCTTTTTTTTTTCTACATGTGCGAGTTTCTGCTTGTTTCATCAGGACTAAACATTTCTCTTTTTTTATTTAAATTAAATCACTTTGCAGTAAAGGAGTGGATAGAGAAAAGAAAGTCTTTTTTTTCATTAATTCACTTATTTTTATGTGATCTAGGTCTGTTTTCAATGAACTAAATTTCCTACAGAAAAAAAGAACAGTAATTCTTTTATGGTACTTAAAACAAGAAATCATTTTTCTTCAGAAAATTTTTGAATATGAGAAAGCTTACTGAGGTGGTGAAATTGGGCTATATGTAAATTGAGTTGTATTATGATGGCTAGTTACTATGTAATATCCATTTTAATAGATCTTCCAGAAAATCAATTGAAACAATATTAAGTCTTGGAAAATTTTACTCACCAGCTGTCCAAACCCCTGGTTACCTTATCTCTAGAGTTCTTCAACCATGTGTTTGTTTAAAGATTAATTGCCCTTCAGAACTAATAGATCTTTTATCTTTACTTGGCAGAAGCCTTGTTACATAATCAGATATACACATCTTAAAAGACATCAATAATTTTTTTTAGCCTTTCTACTCTTACTCTTCTTGTGGCACCAAAGAAGTTATTCTTCCTTGGTTTACTTCTGAAAGTAGCATTTAATGAAGGCTGACTCACATAGTAATCCTGAGGACAAATTTCATATGCACACTTGTGTATATGCACACAAACATGCATATTTTAGAACAAGCATTTATTGTATTTTTTTTCCTCTTTTCATGAGGTTTAGGCATCAAGAGTATCATATACTAGATGGTGTCTAGTCCTGAGTATCTCCATTCAGCCAGGCAAGGAGTAATCTTTTCTTATTAAATGAAATGGTATTTTTCTCTTTCTGCATTTCTTCCTTATCATTTTACATATTTACATAACTGTTTAAAATATCACTGTTAAACTCAGGGCTTTTCTGAGGACATGAAATTATTCTCAGTGAACCTGACAATAGGGGGATGATTTTTCTGGCAATTGAATACTGGTGAACAAATGTGAATGATCATACAACTTACATATCATACTTACACTTACAGACAATTCATCAGATTCCAGTTCACTAAAATTGGAAATGGTAGCCAGGATGTCACAGATGCCTGGGGGGACAAAAGAACAAGAAGAAAATTTTAATTTCACCATCACACCTTAGTTTTATGTCTCATCTCTATAATCTCCTTGCCAAACTGATTAACAAAGGCAAATTTGCCAAGATATTTAGGTGTTTTAAATAATTCACAACTTGTAAACAGTGTGCTCTTTGAAAAGAAGTTAAAATACAGCTTTTCAACAATAATGTACTTGTCGAAGGGAGGAAGAAGACAGAGAAGAGGAGGAGGAGGAAGAGGAGGATTGGCAAGGAATCTTCACTTAAACCCCAGTTCTTTCCAGTATGCCCTGTTGAATTAATGGCAGTTTAATATTCATTTGGGGAAGCAGGCAGGGAAGCTTTCTGAATGTATTTTCTTCATATTTCTAATTTTTTAAACTTCCACAAATACACTGATTTCTTACCTTCTTGTAGTCCCTCATACAAGACCTTCCATCTAGACATTTTCACTGGCTGTCCCAAATGCCTGGAACTCCTTCCTCATTCCTCTCTGGCTTCCATAATCTCTTTTAAGTACAGCTAAAATCTCATCTTCTACAAGAAGCCTTTCCAAGTCCTTCTTTATGTGAGTACCTTCCCTCCACTGGTTATCTCCGATTTATCCTAGATATAGTTTATTTATACACAGATGTTTGTGTATTGTCTTTCCCATTAGTGTGAGCTCTTTGAGAGCAGGACAAGTGTTTCGTTTGTTTTCTCATGTATTTGCTACTTTTTTTATGGAAGAGGCTTAGCACAGTGCCTTAGCACATAGTAGATGCTTAATGAATGCTTGTTGAAAAAAATAATGTACTTATCATTGACTAAGAATAATTAAGTAGTGGTATTCACTTATTAAAATGAGAAAAATAAATTATTTTATTCATTTTGCATTTGCCAGTACTCAAAGATAAATAGCTACTTTTAAAAAAATAGAGTACTGTACTTATAAAGAATGTATCAAGGTAAAAGTATAGTACATATGCATATGAAGTATGTGTATATATGTGCATACATGTACATATGCATACAAAGTGTGTGTATATGTATGTACATACACATTTATAGCCTATTCATATGTATGCATTACATACACATATAGCATATACAAGCACATATACATACATAGTTTATGTGTGTACATATATGGTCTATAGATGTGTATATGTGTGTATTGAACATATTTTTAATCAACTGAAGTTTTAACATTTCACACATAGGGTATAATATTTATCCATGTATTATTAATCAAGTCACTTTTTGTTTGTTTGATTCAACTGTGCTTTTAAATCCTCGAAAGCATGCACCTCCAGAGTTCTGAGGCTTACATTGTATCCATTTGAAAGCATCTCCTCTTTCTTTCTCACTCTTCCATATCCAAAGTGTTGCAAAGTCCTCTCAATTTTAATTTCATAACATCTTTTATCTATCCCCCCTTCCTTTTCTGTCACTGGCACACACTGGTACAAACCCTTTATCACCTCACTACTACAATGTTGAAATCACATTCTTACTGGTCTCTTTGCTTCAAGTCTCTCCCCAGTCCAGTCCATCCTCCATTCAGTTGTCCAAAGTGATCTTCCTTAAATGCAGTTCTGACCCTGTCAACCCTGCTTCCATTAAATCAATTCCAATGGCTCTCCACTACTTCCAAAATCAAATATATAAAATGGCCTGTTTTCAATTGAAGCCATCTATAACCTAGCCCAGCAGTGGGAAATTTATGGCCTGGAGGCCACATGTGACCTTCTGGGTCCTTGGGTGAGGCCTTTTGAATGAGTTCCTTAAGGGGATTTGTTCTGTGAAGTTTGGAGTCAGTCAAAGGGCAGCACTTGAAGATCTAGACTAGGGCCACATGTGGCCTTGAGACCCCACCCCTGTCTACCTTTCTACTCTTTGTACCTTACTCATCTCCATATAATCTGGAAACCAATGATACTGGTTTCCTTACTATTCATCACACAAAACATTCTATGTCCTAAATCCAAGCATTTTCATTTGCTTCCCTCTGTGCCTAGAATGTTCTCCTTCCTTCTCTCCATGGTCTTGCTTCCCTGGCTTCCATTAAGTATCAGCTAAAATACCAGTATCTGCAAATCTTCCCCAATCTTCTTTAATGCTAATGTCTCTACTCAGAGATTACCTCTGATTTTTCCTGTGTGTATATTGTTTGTACACAGTTGTTTGCATATTGTATCCCCCCTCATATTATGAACTCCTTGATTGTTGGGACTGTTTTTGACTTTCTTTTTATCCCTAGAGCTGAGCACAGAGCCTGGCACATAATAGATGTATAATAAAGGCTTGTTACTTTGCCTTGACTTGAGGGGAAAATGAAAAGTCATTTTACTTGATAATTGGGTATGGATCAGAGGGAGGCACAACTTGAACACAGCTCTCATAAATCCAAAGCTGATCAACAAGTACTAAACCATGTTGCTTCTGTAAATAATGCATTTCATATGCAATTGAAAGTAAATACTTTGTACTTAGAATGTGATGCACAGCACTATGGTAAAATAAATAAATAAATAAATTGTGCAAAGGAGCAGATAGCATTTCCTGGAGAAATATTTTCTTCTTAATGAAACTGGATATTCTTAGTAAAAATCATATTTAAACATTTGTTTCAAGTCAATGCATTTTATGCATTTGGAGGGGGGTAAATTTATGGTCTAAAATTGTTTACTTACAATTCTTTATGCATCCTCAAATGTCTTCTTCATTTTATTAACTATTCATCTGTTTGTTCAACTGGGGTTTGGGGGTGAGAGGGTCACATGATAATTTTGCAGGTAGATTTAAGGGCCTGAGACATGACCTAAGGCACCTGTTAATAGTTAACTATGAATGAGATCAATACCTGTAGCATTCCTAGGCAGCTCTGGGAACTATCTTCTCCCCTCAACTCCACCCACCCCAACATTCTGGAGTCTGAGTTCTAAAGACTTTTTAAAATGATGTTATGGTGTATAAACATAATCCAATCCATTGATTTTTTTTCCAGTCTGATTCTAGCATAACAAAAATGAATTTGAGGACTCAGTTATGCAGTATAATAAGAAAGGCTTTTCCACAATTCATAGCTTTGAAGGACAGAATACTGTCAGCACTATTTTGTGACTATGTGAAAGTTTAAAGTATCATTAAATTAGAATAAATAAGATGAGTAAAAATATAAGGCAAGGAAATGAATAATTAAAAGGCAGTATTTGCCTTGGGGAGTTTAAGAAATTATTGTGTTGATTTCATCTTGATTGGCACATGCAATTTTGAAAAGCATTAAATTTTGGCAGATGTAATTTTTATACAAGTACCAAAAATCAACTTGAGCTATAGAGTTGAATTAATGACCCAGTGATTTTAAAATGTACTTATAAGTTACCTTAGAAGATAGATCTTAAAATTGTTTTCAGATACATATATATATATATATATATATAGTCATTGCCTAATAGAAATCCTTTACCTCAGTGTCAAAGGTTTGGTAAAAAAATATATATAGCTGAGATTCAACATCGAAGAATCATAGCTCTAGAGCTGGAAGGGACCACAGAGGCCATTTATTCCAATCTGCTCATTATTGTTATTTTTATAGAAAATCATAAGAAGGGAATGAAAAACATTCATTGCAAGGAATTCGGTGCTGCTACTATTTGATGAGTTCTAAAGTAAAGTTAGTGGGTGATAGATTTGGAGCTAAAAGAATCATAGATGTGTTTCACTATCCTGCCCACCCCCCATTTTCATTTATTCTGATTATCCATTTTATAGAAGAGGACAATGAGGCCATGCTAATTTGCTTAGCATCATCACACAATATTTGACAGACCTTGTATTCAAACTCAGGTTTTATGATCTGAAATCTATTATTTTTATTTTATTTATTTGTTTGTTTTCTGAGAATAAAAGGGTTGGAAGTAGAAAAATAGAAGGAACCTTAGGGGTCATCACGTCCAACTGTTTATTTATTTTGTGTTATATTAATGAAGAAATGGAAAGGTGAAGAGATTTTGCTGAAGTCACATTAGTGGCAGAGAAGAATTAGCAATCTAGCATTTTTCCATGGTGTTTGAGATACACTGGATTTTATCTTGCATTTTTCCCATGTTACTTTGCTTCCATATAACCTACTCCATCTAAAATTTGTGACTTAAGGAGTGCCCATAAAAGACATGTTTATTAATGTTTCAAAATATTTACAAATAGTTCCATTACCTTTTTTTCCCACAATAAGATACCAGTTTCCATGTAGTACTTGTGTCCATGTATAAGATACATTTCAGAGAAAGCCTATAGAGCACTGAGGCTTAAGGGAGATTTCATTCTATGATTTTAAAATTCCTGTTCCAAGTAATACATGGTACAGATGGAAGGTCATTGGATTTGAAGTCAGAGAATTTGGGCTGAAATCCCACCTTGGCTACTTACTCTTTAGTAAATAAGACCTTATGTGACCTTTTACAAGTCACCTAAGTTCCCTGGGTTTCAGTTTCCTCATCTGAAAAAGAAGCAGGTTGCAACTCTAAGGTCCCTTCTAGCTCTAAATCTATGATTCTATAGTTCTCTGAGAAACAATACACATGATTAAAAGGCAATACCACAGTCAGCCTGGAGAGAAAAAAAAAACACCTTTTCTTGTGATTCTCTGCCGTCCGCCCTCTTTTAACTGCTATTCTAAGAAGAGCTCCCATCACAAGTGGTAAATATTCTTGTAGAAACTTGCGGTGACAGGTAAAATAAAACAAAATGCATAGAGTTGGCAGGAACCATTTTAAAATTAGAGACTTCTCTAGGAAATGTGACAGTTTCCTTGGTGGTGAAGCAATGAGTGTTATGTGAAAAGATGTAATCATTCGGGTGTCAGAATAGCCTGTCACTTGCTCCTCACGTTCCCTATTTGCAAAACTTTGATTCTTCCTTCACTTGAACTGCTCTAGAATAATGTTGCAGCTATTGGGAACTTTGCTGAAATAAGAATTGAAACTAAATCAAACTAAAAGGACTCAATGAAAACATTTAATTTATGACAGTTATGAATTGAGTCCTCCTCCTCCAAGTGACGCCAAAACGGCAGGACCCCAACCAGGAATTTATGCTTCAAAAAAAGCTGCCCAAATGAATTTGTCTCCCAGAAATCCCTTCTCTCGCCCTCGCTTCTAAGACTGGGAAGAGGAGTTCAGAAAAAGTTCTGGTACATTATGATGGCTCTGGAATTGGAGGACATGGTTTCAAATCTTTTCTTGCATACTTGCTACCTGTGTGAACATGGGCAAGAGATAAACTATCTTGACCTCTGTTTCCTCATCTGTAAAGTGAGAGTTGGACTAGATTGCTTCTGAGGTCTCTTACAACTCTAAATCTAGTATCCCATGATCTTGTAAGTTCCATGGCGCCCAACTATGGCATGTCAAAAAGCTATTTGGAATTAAGTTCTCTTCCAAAAAAAATTCTATCATCATGATCATCATGATCATCATGATCATCATTTGCATAATGGTTTAAGGTTTGCAAAGTGGTTTACAAATATTATGTCATAAGATCACGTAGGTAGTAAGTACAGAATCCAAGATTTGCATTTAGTTTCTATTGAACTTAGCATCAAAAACTTGTGTGAGATCTTAACTCTGGTATTAATAAGTTGTGTGATTATGAACAAATAACCCGTTAGCTTAATTTTCCCCTTGTTTCAAATGGAAATCACAATACTTATACTACCTTCTTCCTAGGGCTCTTGTACTAAAAAAAATCACTCATATTTTAATGACCTAGGAGTATATATAAATATGACATTTCTGTTGAAAAACAAATGCCTTTTTCACTTTTGGTTTGGCCTACAATGTCATTAATGTTTTATAATGTTGTTGTTGTTGTTGTTGTTTTTAAGGAAAAGTGTTCTCTGTCCTCTTTACATCAATTTTATAAATCGAGCTTATGGAGTACAACTAGTTCATAAACCTGGGAGCTGCTACTGCTTTTTAATTATATGTATCACTTAAATTTGGCATGACAGCTTTTATCTTTTAAAATGTAACATTTGTTTTACTGTACTATAGAAACCCAGTTTAAGCTGTCATTTGCTTCCCTGTGAGTGGTAGGAGTATAGATTTCATGTCTGATTAATAGAAATGGCAATCTTGTAAAAAGTGGTCAGAGTAAGACTTGAAGGATTCAAATTGCCTTTGATTTAAAAAAAATAAGGAAGTTCTTTATAAATTCTTGTTTCATTACCCAGGGCCCTATCCATGGCTCTATCCAGTGATATAATAGATATGGTCCTGAGCCTGGAATCAGGAAGATATAAGTTCAAATCCAGACTCAGACATTTACTAAATATGTGACCTTGGGAAGTCACTTGACCTTTCTACCTTAGTTTCCTCATCTATAAAATGAGGATAATAATAGATCCAATTTCCTAGGGTTGTTGTGATGATCGTATAAGAAATATTAGTGAAGTGCTTAACACATTGTCTATTAGAATGAAAGTAATTAATAAATGCTTGCTTCTTTCTTTGACAGTATAGACAAAGATATAGACTAAATGGCTATCTTCACAAGATTATTTGGAAAGAATCAAAAATAATGTTTGTATAAAATAATTTCTTTAGATACCTGTGTGGTATTATTCACATCTACTTTCTACTTCCTATTATTTTCTTTCTTTATTTTATTTTTAATTTATGGAATAAAACAATCATTTCCATAACAGTGTAATAAAAGAGATAATTGTACATGAAACTTCAAATCTACTATGTATAATTTGCTTTTCCTTTTAAATATATAACAAAATTATCATGTATTTTTTTCTTCCCTTCACTTCCACCCTAGAGATGGCCACTATTTGATACAAGTATGTGTATCTATGTAAAATTATTCTATACATACTTCTATTTTTCAGTTCTTTCTCTGGCTGCAGATAATATATTCCTTAATATGTCCTTTATAAGTAATTTGGTTATTTACAATAGTCAAAACAATTTATTCACTCAAAGTTATTCTTTAAAAAAAATGCTGTTACTGTATACAATATTTTCTTGGTTCTGCTCATTTAACTCTTAGTTACTTCGTGCAAGTTTTTCTTCCTATTATTTCAACTGCCATTTTAATTCAAGTCCTTGCTTAGACCCCTATAATAGCTTTTTGGACCAAATCTTCACCTTCAGTCTTCTTATTTTTCATCCATTATTCACATACCTGCCAGAATAATATTTCTAAATCATAACTGTGGTTATATTTCTTTTTTGCTTAAAAAGAATTCCTTACAAAACTTGCTTAACAAAGAAGCTCCTAAAGTGACAAAAAAATTACTTTGCTTTCATTCTACTTTTCTAGTTTTTCTTCTCAGTCATTGTTTCCACAAACCTTTCTTACATCCAAATTGAACTGAGTCAAGCAGACTTAAGCTTTACTAAAGACACAATCATTTATTTGTTTTTATTTTTGGTACCAAATTATCTCTCTCCTTCCAGCCACTTCCCCATCTATTGAAAATGTAGGTGATAGGATATTTGTTATACATATAAAACAAAAAAAATTACAATTCCTACTGTAAAAGATTAAAATTAATGGAAACTAATCTCTTTCACTAGAAGTCTTCAGGCAAAGGTTAGATGATGCCCTGTTTGGTAGATTGTGGAGGGGATTTTTGCTCACTATGGCCTCCAAGGTCCCTTCCATTTCTGAGATCATGTGATACTTTGATACTTGTTTTTGCCTTGACTTTTCTGCCTCTGGACCTTTGTTCAGACATGAATTTCTTTTCTTCTGTGTTAAAAAAAATGTTGAACATTCCAGTGTTTCAATTTTCATATCCTATCATTTAAATTATCGTTGTATCCTTCATTAGACTATAAAGTCCTTGAGGGGGCAAGGGCCATATATTTACATAAAGCAACAAAAAAACACATTCATTTGGAGGAATAAAAGATTTAGAATCTTAGGGGAAAACCAAATGGAAACAGTAATTTTAGATCTCAAATGATAGTGTAAAGCAGGAATCATCAAAATTATTTGGTAAAGCTTAAATATTTGAAAAGTAGATCATGAAGACTCATAAACAATAAATTCAATAACTGTGTTTGATAAGCAACAAAAAATATTGGGGAAGAAATCCTTATTTGAAAAGAACTTCTGGAGAAATAGTAAAGTAGTTTGGCAAGAAAATAAGTTTATACAATCATTTTTATCTTCAGTAAACTCAAAATAGGTACACAAATATGATTTGTAAATCAGTGATTTTATCATTACTAAAAATTGAAGAAAATAAGATCAGGCAATTTACACAGCTATGGCAAGGGGAAGGATTCTTAGCCAAACAAGAGAAAAGGTGAATCAAAAGGGCAAATTAGTTAATTTTTAATACATGTGATTGGGAAGCTTTTTAATGAACAACATTACTACAGCTAGACTAAGAATCTGTCAAGTGGGGTAAATATCTTATAACTATATAATATTCTAAATATCAACAGAATTAATGTACATATATGATAAACCAGCCATTATATTTTGTTACTGAGTTATGTCTGATCAGAGTTCCAAGAGAAATAGTTTGATAATAGTTTGAGAGTTTGGCTTCTCTCTGACTGAAATCTCTGAGCTAAGCAGTTGGTGAGTTTTGAGATTTGAAGGTTACAAGCTATCACATAATGGAGACATATGGACAACAAGACTTTTGTATGAGGGTGGGAAAAAAGTAATCTATCTAATTATAGAAAAGAGACAAGAGTTTGATTATTGACAATGAGCGAAGTGCAGTTATTTAAAGAGGGAATGCAGAGACTGAAAGAGAGAGAAGAAAAGACATATTCAAGAACTGTATTAGTTAAACTTGAAATTGGAAATAATGGACATAGAAATTTATGTTGATGAGCAAAGTAATAGATTAGAAAAAAAAAGAATTGAAGAAGTCACTTAGTGGATTAGCTAATTTGAGTGAGACATTGTGCCTATTGATGTTTTAGTTAAATACAACATGGACCAACTCAGTTCAGCAGTGAAGGAATATAATCAACATGGAAATAACATTCATCAAACAACTTTTATGCACAGTTCTTGAGACAGAAAGAATAAACTAAAGTTTACAAGTCCAGGTTTTGAATTAACACTGAGCTCATCAGTTCCTTTAATTCATGCATTGCTTTGGCAGGTTTCTATAAGTATGTGTCCACTTTCCCCCAACTGAAACTGAGTATTGGTGGGAGAGTGTGACCCAGCTTTATCTGTGAATTTTGATGTCTTTATTGTTCAGTTACTTATTTCAATATAAGTATCATATTACTTGTTATTATTTATTTTGCTTTATTACACAGAAGGGTTATATTTAAGATCTAAAAGTGTTATTATTGAATGTGGCTGGCTTTATAAATAGAAAGCTTGATGGAATATCAAGCGTTATAGTGTCAAGTAGTGATGCGTATTTCCCCTGAACAGGTTGCCCTTAGGATACTAAATATTAGATTTCGCTGGAGGATATATGTGTCCAGTAGTAGGCAAACAAAATTCAGCTATAATCTGCCCTCATCTGACCACAACTACAGAATTCTATTCAGTACTATATAAGTGCTTTTATGTATACAAATAAAGACATATACATGTGTGTATATATGGATATATGTTGTTAGTCATTTCAGTCGTGTCTGACTCTTCATGACTCCATTTTAAGGTTCTTGACAAAAATACTGAAGTGGTTTGTTATTTACTTCCCCAGCTCATTTTATAGATGAGGAGCTGGGGTAAACAGCGTTAAGTGACTTACTCAGGGTCATACAACTACTAAGTATCAGAGGCCAGATTTGAACTCATGAAGATGAGTCTTCTTGATTCCAAACCTAGTGCTCTATCCATTTCATTTGTACATATTATGCACACACACACACACACACACACACACACACACACACATATATATATATATATATATACTTATATATATATATGTGCATATAAAAACATTCATAGTGGGTCTATGGAATTCCACTGGTAGAGAGAAATCTTTCTACCATTGAAAACTGTCATTTTCTGAATAACTTAGAGTCTTAGAGATGGCCTAGAACACTGAGAGGTTATGTGATTTGCCAATGGTCACACAATCAGTATACATCAGAGATAGGGTTGAACCAAGTCATTTTTTTTGTCTTTAAGGCTAACCCTTTATCCATTGAGGCACACACAGAAAAAAATATATAGATACAGATATAGATATTTTTATTTATCTGTTAGGTAGGATTAGGAAGACCTGAGTTAAAGTCCTACCTCTGATACCTAATGGCTGGAGAAAGAGACCTTTCAACACCCCAGAAAATTCTCTAAGTTTCTCCTTCAATTTCAAAAGAATTTGATCACAAGGACTTCCCTATCTCAGAGAAATCAAAGTTCTAGTACATTAAAATATGGAAATATATACCTATATATACATGTTTATTATACACACATATAGATAGTAATTTCTAACTATATATAAGCTATAGCACAAAGCTAACTGTGGTCGGCATAAAAATCAACATGTATTGGATGGTTACTATATGTTGAATCAAAAATAGACTTCGTGGGAGAAATTACAAGAGAAAGGATTTTATCAAGGGAAGATTTTCAGAGCATTCTTGCAACAGAATGGACATTAAATAGAGCACAGGAAGGAGCTAGTATCTGTTCAGGTTGGAGTAAGGCTGAAGAATTAAAGGTATGCTTGAATAAGGATTGAGTTTGGCAGGAGATAGCCAGAATAAGGGGATTTGTGTCATTTCCTGCTCTTTGTATCATAGATGGAATAAGGAGGTTGGAAGGCACATATTAATGATAGGAAAGAGTTTAACAATG
Organism: Vombatus ursinus; assembly: GCF_900497805.2. Lineage (NCBI taxonomy): Eukaryota > Metazoa > Chordata > Mammalia > Diprotodontia > Vombatidae > Vombatus > Vombatus ursinus. The sequence continues at coordinate 70,829,109 of NW_020954596.1, read as the reverse complement.
GGAGAAAATATGGAACTAAGCAGCCCCAAGGTTCCAATTAGAATGTTGATATGATAGGGAAGAGGTCTCAGTCAATGATTTACCTCAGGTGATAAGAGACTGAAGGTTGATTCAGGGCACATCCATATGAAGAAATCAGTCATTTACCAGTGAGAAGGCTGCTATTGGTTACATGTTGTCCAGATAGAGAGTTGGTGTCCTCAGGGTCACTAAGTAATGCCATTCTTCTTGACTTGTGAAAGACAACTAAGTGAAATCTACTTGTTATACTTCCTTGTAGAATGTGACCCTCTTCAGAGCATCAGTTGTAGCTTAAAGCAACAACAATAACAAAAATCATTTGTGTCAAAATTCTCAAAGATGTCAGAGGTATTAGTGACCCCTAGATCACCTAACTGAATTGTCATTCAAATCAATGTGGTATATGGTGCTATGCTGATGCCTTGCTTCCCTCTCATATTTCTTAGGATGAAAAGAAAAATTAACTGTTTTTGTTAAACTCATGACAGCAGTATTAATATCTGACAAAATGGTCATCAAATAGAACCACAATACACTTGTGAATAATATCATACTTTTCATATTTCTCTTCTAATGGTCTACTCCAGTGCCTCATAACAGTGATGGTGGGGGAAATCCTCCCAATTCCTGCAAGACAATATAAATAAAGTGAAGACTCTGGCATTCTTATCAAGTTAAGTCAACAGCATTTATTAACATCATGTACTATATGCTATTTGCTATGCTAAACACTCTGGATATAAATAAAGGGGATAACAGTTCCTGCTACCAAGGAACACACAGTTTAATGGAAGGAACACCTGTAAGGAACTGCATATGGACAAAATATATACAGGATACACTAGAGATGATCTCATATGGAAGGTACTAGCATTAAGGAGTTTTGGAATGGCTTTTTACAGAATATGGGAATTTTAGCTAAAACTTGAAGGAAAAAAAGAAGAGGAGAGATAAAGGTGAAGAAGGGAAAGAAATACAAGAATGAAAGATGGCCAGTGAAAACAAAGGGAAAGTCTTAGAAAATATGCCAGTACTGATTTATATCTCTGTTAAATTTAGAGATCTTCATCATTAGAAAATTTGCTACTCTATGGTGAAAACTATAAAAAGTCACAAAAATTGAGACTGAGGGTCCAGAGGAGAACCCATTCCAAGTAACTCATTGATCCTTGATGCAAACCACATTTTAAATTATGGCTTATGACTCACAAAAGCCCATTCCTCTCATAAATCTTGAGATAGCTCAGGCAGGTATTATCTTCTCCAATTTGTAAATGACACTGAATTGTCCTTTGTCATTTCTAATTCAACATGTCAAAGGATCCTTAATTTTGTTAGTTTGCTTCTCTCTTTATTTGTATATATCAAAACCTATCCAGTCTCTTTAATTCTTGTGATTTTTATACATTTACTTACATAAAGGAGCCCTTTTAAATGCTGATGGATTTCCTGAGGTCTACTATATTTTGGGGCTGCCCAGTGAAATATTCAGGCTGTCCATTGATTGCCACATTCCCTATGTTTCTACTTAGGTACTTTTACTGTCAAGTCAGTAATGATTTGTCTATTAATTGACAAATATATAATGATATATTTTAGCCTATTTTCATACACCATGTGTCCTTGCATGATCTTTTGGCAAACCCTCAATTGTGACTCCTGTAAGAGTAAAATAGGCAGTGTATGGTGTACTGAGCTTGAGGTCAGGAAAATTGGTATTCAAATCCTGCATCAGGTGCTTACTAGCTGTGTAACTCCAAACAATTCATGTTACCCTCTCTCAGACTTAGTTACTCAGCTTTAAAACTGGATTATAAACAATACCTACAACACAGGGATATTGTGAGTATCAAATTAAATAACATGTAGAGCTCCATATTAAATGTAGCTATTGTTATTATCCTAAGATTGTGTTGTTTAATCATTCACAGCCATACACTTTCACCATGAGACTCTTGATATTCAATTAGAATTTATTTGTTGAACAACTTGGGATCATGTTTGAGAAACAGAATAGTGTTTTGAGTCTCTTTATATAAAATCTTATCCCTAGTTCATCCATCTAAAATGTCTGATTAGACAGAATAGCCTTACTTAGTTGCACACTGAAATTCATATTCTAATCTGTTCAGTAAGAGGTAGTATCATTTAGTTTATGGAGAGCTGGCCTGAAAGTCTAAATATCTGGGTTTAAGTCCTGCCTTTGACATGTATTAGATATCTGTTCCTGGGCAAGTCACTAAACTTCTCAGTCCTCCAGGAAGCTTGCTTATTATGTGGCAGAATATGAGCTGATCTATAGGTATGGGTACATCCTTTCCGCTCACCTGCCATATCAATATGGATGAGATCATAAGTCTATGCCAAAAAAAAATCTGTACAATAATATTTGCAAGTATGAATGTCTGAACTGTTCTCTTCATTGTGAAAGCAGATTTCTGTGACAAAGTCCTATAAAAGAACAGAATTGGACAAATAGAAAAAAGACATTTTGGCAAGTGGAAACTAATGATTCCCTAAGACATCATGAAACAATAAAAAAGTCAAAAGAATGAAAAAAAAAGAAAAAATATGAAATATCATATTGGAAAAGGAACTGACCTGGAAAATAAAGGAGACACAATATTTCAAGAAATTTTGTAGGAAAATGGCCCTGAAATCTTAGAACCAGAGGAGGTAAATTAAAAATTCAAAAACCCACTGATCATCTGGAAGAGATTTCAAAATTAAGTTCAAGGAATATTTTAGCCAAATTCTAAGAGTTCCCAGGTCAAGGAAAAGATATTGAAAGCAGCCAGAAAGAGCTGGAATTACAACCAAGAATTATCTAACCAGTAGCACTTAATGTAATCCTTCAGGAGGAAAAAAATGGATATTCAATGAAATAGAGGAACTGCAAGTATTTCTGTTAAAAAGAGCAGAAGGGAACAGAAAATTTGACTTTCAAATAAAATATCAACAGAAACATAAAAAGAAAAGAGAAATAATAAGAAACTTATTATGATTAAACTGCATGCATTCCTATATGGGAAGATGATACTTGTAATTTCTAAGAACTTTATCATTATGAGGGCAATTAGAAAGAGTATAAACAGATAAAGGTGATGGGTATGCATTGATTCCAATGGGGTGATCTTAAAAAAATAAAGGGTAAGAAAAAAGGATGCACTGGGAGATGGGGGAAAGGAAAGGAAGAATGGGTAAGGGGATTATCTCATAAAAGTGGCATTCAAGGAAGAGCTTTTACATTAGAGGGCAACAAAAGGGATGGTAGTGGGCAATACTTGAACTTCACTCATCAAAATCGAGTCAAAGAGGAAATAACATGCATACTCATTTAGGTATGGAAATTTATCTTATCCAAAAGGGAAGTAGGGGAGCAAGGGCACAAAAAAAGTGGTGGGGGAGAGAGGACAGGAGAGAAAATATGGTAGATTAAGGGAGATAGTGGTCAGAAGCAAAACAAATTTGAGGAGGAACAGGATAAAGAGTGAGAAAAGGATAAATAATTAAAAAATAGGATGGAAGGAAACACAGCTACACAGTTAGTAATCATAACAATGGATGATAAAGGCATAAACTCTCCCATAAATGGAAGTAGGGAGCAGAATGAATTAAAAACCAGATTCCAACAATATGTTGTTTAGAAGAAACACAGTTAAAACAGAGAGACACAGAGTAAAAATAAGGAGCTGCATCAGAATCTATTCTACTTCAGCTGGCATTAAAAAAGGCAGGAGTAGCAATTATGATCTCAGACAAGGCAAAAGCAAAAAAAAATGACCTAATTAAAGAGATACACAGGGAAACTACATTTTAAGAGGTAAAATTGATAATATCAATACTAAATATATATGCACCAAATGGCATAGCATCATAATTCTCAAAGGAAAAGTATATATGTTATGAGGAAACATAAAGTAAAACTATGCTAGAGAGAGACTTCAACTTTCCCCCTCTCAGAACCAGATAAATCTAAACATAAAATAAAAAAAAAAAAGAATTTAAAGAGATGAACCGAATTTTAGAAAAGTTAGATATGATAGACCTCTGGAGAAAACTAAATAGGAATAGAAGGTAATATACCTTTTTCTCAACTACACATAATATCTTCACTAAACAAATCATATATTAGGGCATAAAAATCTCACAAACAAATGCAGAAAAGCAGAAATATTAAACAAATATTTTAAAGATCATAATACAATAAAATTTACATTCAATAAAGGACCATGGAAACAGTTATTAAAATTAATTGGAAACTTAATAATTTAATTTAAAAAATGAGTGGACCAAAGAACAAATCACAAAAATAATAAATAATTTTGTTGAGACCTTCCTCAATCTCTCCCTTCCTTTGACTAGGGCTTTACCCTCTTAGATTACCTTCCATTTATTTTATGTACCTAGCTATTTGTATATTGTCTCTCTTATTATAATATTTTATCATTGAGGGGAAGTACTAAGTATGTCTTCTTTGCATAGTAAAATCAAATAAATGCTAATAAATAAATATTTTCTGATTGGTTGATTGATAATACATTAGAAGTTGAGGGAGTAGATTCCAAATTAGAAGCATCTACTGCTTTTGATTCTGAGAATAACTTATGGAAATGGTCATAAATAGTTTCTAGTTCATACAATTTATTGTCCTAGTTTTATTTACATGTGCTTTCAGCATGCCCTTTTTAGAGATGTCCCATTACAATTTCCTTAAAGACTCATTTCCATCCACTGCTTTTCATTATCTGTGTGTGTGTGTGTGTGTGTGTGTGTGTGTGATATAGCAATGCCAAGCAGTATTTTCAATCAACTTGTACTTTAAACCATTATTGACCTTGCTTACCATGTCTCCTCACTTAACAAAGAGATTCATGTTTGGTATCTGAAATAGTGTCTGGATTCTTTTAATCTCCTCATTGTGAACATTTTTAAACTCTGAGTTACCATCTTTTCTTCTAACTATCATTTCTAAAAAGCAATAACTTTCTAAAACTCACAAGTCTAGAACTGAGAATTTTAGGATTACTAACAATGTCTTCTCATCCTTATCCTTACTTGTAATTTAGCAATGATCTTTTTTTTAAAATTTTGTTCTAACTTTGATCCAAATACATAAATGCTAGGGGTGGGACCGGCCCCAAAGATCTGAAAAGTATCTTTTGAATTTTTTAATAGCTCAAGTATATTAATGTCACACTCAAACTTCTCATCTACCATCTCTGCTTCTTACTACAAAATGGACCTATCTCCTTTTTAAATCATGTATAGAATGTCCCAAAATTCTGAGTATGGCTTTAAGCTGCCAACAGAATTAAGATCTTTGGGACATTCTGTATAGTCTTTAGAAAATGGCCAATCACTTCTTTATTTATGAGTAAGCCAACAATGACCTTTAAGAATTGTCTCCAATACAGGAGCATTAATAGTTATAAATCAATTAAAATAATTTATCAATCTTAAGACTTGTTATCTGAATAAAATAAAAGGATGAACTTTTGCAGGGTTAAAGACAACTATTGACGTAAACATTTTCCACTCATTTGACCTTGTGTCTTCCATTTTACTCAACTTATATTTCTAGTTCTGATCTTTCACTCTTGTTGTTTAAAACTACATGCTTGATATTTCTTTTCAATTCATTTCAACACATTTATTAAACATGCATTATGTGTAAAAACTTCTGTTTGAATATTTTTCATATCATTTCAAATGTAAGATGATTAATAATAAATTATCTTTCCCTGACAGTCATCTCCACAATCTAACTTACCTGTCTCTAACATTGGCAATATAGATCTAGATCCAAAATTTAATAGTCATCCTTTATTTGTGTTATAGTGTCAAAAGTAGTGTTATAAAACTTTTCTTTTGTAAATTCTGGGTTCTGCCACTACTTAGTGTGACCATAAGCATTTTATTTTAACCCACAAGTCTTATTTTCCTCATCTATACAATGATCATGGACTACATGATTTTGAATATCTCTACCAACTAAGATAACCTTTAATTCTGTGCTATAGTTTCAATTGTACTAGCAAAATGCTGCTGTTGTTATAGTTTATCCTTCATTCTCAGAGGATCAATGACATCAGGAGGGTGATGTTTTAACTTACAAGTGAATTGGATTTAACTGAGGTAGGCCTATGCAAAGTCATCAGCCTCAGTCTCTCCTCCAGGGTTATTTGGAGTCCAGTGGCAAGACATAGGTCAGGATAACTGGTAATGGCCATGGATGTAGCAGAAGACCTTGATTTTTTAAAGCTAAGGTCTTTCCTAGGTCTCAGTATGTCTGAGGCAACACTTAACCAGTAATTAAAGGCTAGACAAGAATTGAGGCAAAAGATGGTCTAGTTTGCCTCCTCAAAAGAATCGTTCTGGGAGAAAAAGAAGCTCAAGGTTTCTGGCCAGAACAGAAACATTTGCTATTTACACTCACTCTGAGCCATCAAAACCTAAACAATGAGCAAGTAAGGCTTGGGCTGGGATCTATAATTTTTATTTATTTATTTATTCATTTATTCATTCATTCATTCATTCATTTACTTATTTATTTATTTATTTTTGGTGAGGCAATTGGGGTTAAGTGACTTGCCCAGAGTCACACAGGTAAGTGAGTGTTATGTGTCTGAGGTTGGATTGGATGTCCCCCTGACTCCAGGGCTGGTACTCTATCCATTATGCCACCTGACTGGGACCTATTATTGACCAAAATATGTCATATATGTCAGTCTACTTGTTTGTCCTTAATTTTGAAAAAAGGATCAATTATATTAAGGAGTAATATGTTGATTTGCATGTGAATTGGGTTTAAGTGAAGCAGAGTTGATCACAATCATTAGCCTTACTCTCTCTTCCAGAGTCATAGGAGTCCAAGGTCAAGACATAAGTCAAAATCACTGGTGATGACCCAGGTTGCAGTGGATGACCTTGGCATCTTCAATGTCTGATCCGTCTCTAAGCACTCCACAGCCCCTGCTTCAGCCTTGTGGCTGGTGGAACAAATTGTTCTCATCCACCCATTCAGCCATAGAAAGTCTTCACATTCACATTCACACACCAATGGGTGTGAGGCCTGCCAATTATCAACAAATTTGTTTAACCTGTTTTCTGAGACAATTTTAATGTGGCATGGGTGCTGCACACACTACAGCTTCTTGGAGCCACAGGTGAGAGTTGGGTGAAAGTGGACACCACAGATGGATAAACAGCCCTGAAAAGGGCTGAAAAGGGCTTTGCAAGCCCTCACACCAGAAGAACTAGTCCCTTCTGAACTCCCAATACAGCCCAACTTATATTCACTATGAGTCCTGACATTGTTCTCTGTAGACTTGAAAATCCTGCATAAGCAAATTTTCTCTTATGCATACAATAAAATTATATAAGGCAGGGAGATTGAACTTCAATAATTTCTTTTTAATTATCTGCTGAGTATTTATATCAAGTTAACAATAAAGCATCAAGATTTATGGTCTTTTAAGCTATGCTCTGTGGCCATGGAAGATAACCAACATGAAGTCCAGGCAAACAGAAAGAATTTCACAGTGATACTGAGTGTCTCCAAATACTTCTTTTCAGAAGTGATATATCAAATACAATAAATCCTGGGACACTATGAAATTTCCTCACCATAATTCATAATAGTTAACTCTTCATAATGGGAAAAAAATGGGAACAAAACTGGGTTTTGGTAGATCAGGATGGATCCTTTTTGGGAAATCATACAGTGCTTTCAATAATCCACAAAATACAACATTTCAAACACATTTAAGCAGAATGAAAGGTTTTTAAATAGATTTAAAATGGTTTCATCACACAAACACAGATTGGAGATTGCACATCCATGTAAGTATTTGGAATACACAATGCATGGCAGTCAGCCTAGGAATGAACAACACATGGTTGGGTAAAGAGGAACACAGCAACTGAGGGAACAGAGCAGATGCAATGGAGCACAGATGGTTTTTCAGGAAGGCTTAGTTGGTAATTCATTGAACTTCCAGAACAATATGTGAAATTAATTTATCAACAATTTTACTAGAAAAAGTCACCTAAGGACAGAATCTAATGTACACTCTCTACTGCCTGAAGTGAAAGATTCAGTCATTTCTCAAAGTCCCAAAGAACATATTCTCTTATTTTAATTTCTAAGTTGTTCAGAATTTAAAAACATAAAGAATGGAATTTTTTTCTTGCAATTCTTTGGATCATCAGAGCCTGTTAGCTTCAATTAGCACAAAGCAAAGCATAATTGAGTCAGTTAAAATACTTTTTTAGAGCTTTCCTTTAATTATGAAAGAAAGAGTAGGTCAGTGTGTGTGTGTGTGTGTGTGTGTGTGTGTGTGTGTGTAAGAGAGAAAGAGATAGAGAGACAGAGAGAGAGAGAGGGTGGTTGGGGGAGAGGGGGAGGAGAACAAATTAATACAATGAACATATTTGTCTAATAGTGATAGATTACATCACCACTCACTGTTTTCTAAGGAGTGGAGTGAAATTTAATGAAAAAATAAAGATCATGATCCCTTCAATCAAGTCCCTTTTAAAATGGCTATCTTTTTTTATTTTAATATTCTGTATATATATATTTAGGTAGGGAGTTTTCTGATGATTTATGATTAGAAGTAGTATTCCCGGTACCATTTGACTGTGTGAGTTATAGAGCCAAAAGTGATGCTCCCTCAGTGACAATTTAAAAGACAGCAACCATGCCCTCAATGCAATTTTTTCCCTAAGAATTGGGTCAGGACTCTATTAAACTGCTTCCTGAGTTGGAGTTGTGAGAATGGCTGACTTTCTTTAACCACTCTCCCTCACCCTCCTGGCCTTAATGTGGCCATTAACACATGCCATTTAAAACACACATGACAAAGTTCTCATTTTTGTTTTTCAATTGTTTCAGTTGTGTCAGACTCTCCATGACCCCATTTGGAGTTTTCTTGGCAAAGATACTGGAGTGGTTTGCCTTTTTCTTCTCCAGCTTATTTTACACATAAGGAATTGTAAACCACTTGTACAAAGTCATACAGCTAGTTAAGTCTCTGAAGCTGGATTTGAACTCAGGACAATGAGTCTTCCTGATTCACAGCCCAGTGCTCTATCCACTATACTATGTAAATACTTAACCTAGTTATTTCTTTTGTTTCCTCTTTCTTGATCTGACGTGAATGAATATCTATTCTGAGATGCAAATGGTTTGCATGAGTTGATCTCTTTAATCAAAGTATTTTTTTAAGAAGGAAAAAGGTTGATGAAGTATCTACTTATTTTGGAGAGAGAGGCATGGGAAGTGGGGATGAAAATTAATACCAGCTTGTTGATACTGGGAACATGCTTATGCAGGAAAAGTACAGAGAAGAATATTTTAGAAGTTGTAGAGCTTCAACTTCTTCATATTTGTCACTGACAAAAGAGATCCTAATATCCAAATCCATGGGAAATAGTGGTGTTACATTAAGACATTGAAACTAGAAGAACATAGGGAAGACATAAAAAATAGAATTAGAGAAGTCACTACAATATGATGCCAAGAAGAAGATCCTAGAGTTCAATTGAATTATATGATTTGAATTAATACCAATTATGTCATCTAAATATTCTACTCATTTATCTTAATATTGATCATTTTAAAATTTTGTACATACACACGTACATATATACACATATGTATACAAACATGAGTGTGTGCATGTGAGTGTGTGTGTGTGTGTGTGTGTGTGTGTATAATAAGGCTTTGACACTTTTCCCTATCACCCAAAATGGAGGCATCTATGTGAAGTTGCCAGGGACCTAGTCTCAAGGAAGACATTTTGTGTTCTATGACCATATGGATGGGAACAATCTTTTCCCTTTGCTGCATTACTATAACAAGCTAGGTCTTTAAATCTAACAGAGAGGAATACTTTCATTCTCTCTTTCTCAAACATGGGGTGGTGTGGTAGTGATAAAGGTCCTATTTATCCACAGCATAGGTGCCATGGAATAAACTAGATATGGGGAAGGGATATCTCTACTCACTTTTAGAATCTTTTGTTGTGACAAATAGGCTTAGAATTTTGGTCAGTTTTATTTGTTTTTTTCAGTTCTAGGTATAAGCAGTAGAGTTCATATACCTGAGAGATTAAGCCATAGTGATTTTGAAGACATAATTCCAACAGGGAAGCTCTGTGAAACCAGAATGCTAGGGTGAAAACCCAAGTGGATTTCTGACTTGGAATTTGGTGGGACTCTGTTATATAAGAATTTAATTAAACTGTGAGTATAATCCCTTTTTCATCCCCAGAGAATAAGGCTATATGAGAGGGGATGGTATCCCCATGTTTGTTTGTTTGGGAGGGGGAACTTTATTTGTATTTTTTCTTTGAGGTAAAGCTTCCTTTGTAAAAAGTCATTGGATTGTTAGAGGGTTAAAGGAAATTCAGGTGCATGTTACTCTAAAACTAAGGGAGTATCATTGGTAGGGGCTCAAGCCAATGACAGAGATTATAAACCTTATTCAGAGATTTAGCAAGCAATGTTTTTTCCCCACCATTATTAGGATATTCACACTGAAAGAAAAGCATGAATTCTTGTGAAGTAATTGGAAAGGCAAAAAAATTGTAAATCTATCTCCAAGTGTATCAAAATAAGGTAGAATATAGAGAGCTTGCTTGTTTCAAACATTACAAAACAAAATAAATCACTCAGAAAATATACTATTATGATGAACAGGTGGACTTCAGAAAAACCTGGAAAGACTTGTATGGACTGATGCTTAGTGAAGTGAGCAGAACCAGGAGAGTAACAACCACATTGTGTGATGACTAACATTGATAGATTTAGCCATTCTCAGCAATGCAAGGATCTAAGACATCTCCAAAGGTCTCATGATGGAAGATACTACCCGCATCCAAAGAAAGAACTGTGGAGTTTGAATGCAGATCGAAGCATACTATTTGCTATTTTTTTCTTTTGTTTTGTTTCCTCTTTCTGGTGATTCCTCCTATTGGTTCTAATTCTTCTTTACAACATCACTAATGTGAAAATATGTTTAATAGGAGTGTATATGCATAGCCTATATCAGATTGCATGCCATCTTGAGGAGGGAGGAGGGAGGAAGAGGGAGAAAAATTAAAACTCAGAAGCTTATGGAAGTGATTGTTGATAAATCAAAATAAATTAATAAAAATGAAAATATACTGTTATGACTGAATTCACTTTAATTCATGTGACATTTCAACCTGGATGTCCTGTCAACATTTTGAACTCAAAATATCCCAAAAAGCACCAGTTATCCCCCTTCTGCTTACTGACCCACTTATTGGCAAAGTTTTCAAAGTACAATTGAAAACTAAAAACCCTAATGAGAAATAATTCATTTTGCAAAACAGACTAATTAATCCTCTGAAAATAAACACTGATTCCCAGAACCATTCAGTATCTGGAGAGATAGTTACTCATTCATTAATAGGGCTACATAGACTTCTTGAAGATGGAAGCTCAGACAGAAGATCAATGAAAAAGCAGCTGATGAACATTGTTGGAAAGAAGGAGGAGAAGTCATTCATAGTTAAATGGACAATGCAAAAACTAAAATACTCAACTGGAAAAAAAAGTAATTTTGATTAATGACAATTGCTTTTTTTTCATAAGAAACCATACCATACTAATATTATTAGAAGTAGTCCAGGCAAGTCTATAAAACCATGCCATTTTTCATCAAATTGTGACAAATATATCCACTTATCAAATGTTTGGAGATTTTTTTAATTCATGGAAATCTAGCCCCCAATGAAGAAATGAGAGAGAGGACAGAATTCTAAAAGAAATGTAGAAATTACCAAATGAAGAAGGAATGATACAAAATGATTTTGTAATATGTCATGCATTATGAAATTTAAGAAATGAAGATAAACATTTTCAATGGCTTACAGATTCAATCGCATTGAAAACCTATTGTCTAGAGAAGCAGAGACAAAATGGAAGAGCAAGTGCTCAGCAACTTTGCTGGAACTCCCACAAAACATCTTCCATAACCACATACAGAATATGCCCACCCAAATTCTGAGTGAGAAAGCCAAGAAAAAGTCACAGTGAGTTATGTTTCCACCTCAGGGCACTTTATAAGATATGCAGAGAAGTCTACTGACATTGGGCTTTGGGCTGGTTGGAAGCACAGCATATAGTAGAGGTGGTAGCAGGGTATGACAGCATTGTCAATGATCAACCAATGTCCAGACATTTTAAAAAGGCTAATCACCTGGGCAAAAAGAGATCCTAGGGTATCAGTGTACTATCACTGGGACCAGAGAGAGTTGGTATCTAGTAGCTTTATTTCCATTACTCAGTTCTGAATTATCCATCAATGTCTAAAAGGAATAGTCATTGTCATGAAGGATCAAGAGCCCTATCTGTATAAGGAGCAGAACATGGACCTGGAGAGCACTTAACAAACCTCAGTCCAAATCATGACATATTGGTAACAACAAAAACTTACAAACCCTAATTCAGAATTTTGAAAGTAAGAAAAAAAAAACATAAAAGATAACAGCTTAAAATAGTCACCCCCTCAGAGTTGAGCAGAGTTTACTAATACAAGCATAAAAGCTAAAGTTAAGAGATAGGATGGAAAAAAATGAACAAACAATAATTAAAAATAACCTGACCACAAAAAGTTGCTATTGTGACAGGGAGGTTAAAGATAGAGACTCAGAAAAAAAGACAATAGCTTGAAAATATCTACAAAGCCTCAAAGAAAAATGGTAGATTGGTACAAACCCAACAAGAATTTTCAGAAGTGCTAAAGAAAGAGATAAAAAAGTTGACAAATAAATAACTTTTTTTTAAGTAGTAGAGAAAATATGGAAGAAGAAATGAGAATGATGCAAAAATATGAAGAATTATCAGTTTGCTAAAAGAAGCACACACATAGCAACAACAACAAAATAAAACACCACCAAAAATAATTTCCTTAAAATCAGGATTAACTAAGTGTTAAAAGAGATACAAAACCTCACTGAAGGAAATGACTCCTTAGAATAACTGGCCAAGAAGGAGCTAATGACTTCATGAGAATTCAAGAAACAAACAAACAAAAAATACAAATTTAAAAGATGGAAAAAATAAGAAACAATTATGTGAAATATCTCATAGGAAAAACAGCTGACTTGGAAAACAGATAAAGGAGAGATAATTGAAGAATCAGTGAATTATTTAAAAGCCATGAACCAAAAAAAAAGTGTTTACACTTTATATTTAAATAAATAATAAATAAAAATTTCTCAGATATCCTGGAACCAGATGAGAAAGTAAAAACTGACTCCACCTCATGAAAGAAATATAAAAATGAAAAGACCTGGGACTATTATAGTCAATATCAAGACCTCTCAGGTCAAGGAGAAAATACAGCAAACAGCCAGAAAAAATGATAATTCAAATATTGTGGAGCCACAGTTGAGATCTAACAAACACACACACACACACACACACACACACACACACACTTACACAGGCATGTACACACTTGCAGTTACTATTATAAAGGAACAAAGAACTTGTAATGTGATATTCCAGAAGTTAAAGGATCTGGGAGTACAACTAAGAATAACCTAACCTAACAACTATCAAAGCAAAGTACAATCCTACAGAGGAAAAAAAATGGAAATGCAATGCAATAGTGACTTTCTAGCATTCCTGATGAAAAGACCAGAGCTGAATAGAAAATTTGACATTGAAACACAAAACTCAAGAAAAGCACAAAAAGGTAAACATGAATAAGGAATCACAAGGGGATAAATCAGGTTAAACTACTAACTTTCTTATATGAAAAATTTATACATATATTCCCTAAGAATTTTACCATCACTAGGACAGTTACAATCTACTTAGAATGCATGAGTATGAGTCTGTTATGTTGTGATGATCTAAAAAGAACAGATAGATTAAAAAAAAGAGTGAATTGGGGGAAAAGGAGAAGAGAAGAGAAGAATGGGAAAATATCTTACATATTATGAAGCACATAAGGAAGAATATATATAATCAAAAGGAGTTTATAAAATAGGAGTGAAGAATAAGTTATGCTTATATCTGACACATTTCTGAATTCATGTTCATGGATGGAAGAATATGCTTATACACATAGTTGGGTATAGAAATTTATCTTTTTTCAACTTAGTAGTATTTTTTTCCAATTACAGGTAAAGATAGTTTTCAGCAATTACTTTTGTAAGATTTTGAGTTCCAAAGTTATCTTCCTCCCTTCTGCCCCACCCCTCCAAGACTGCAAGCAATCTGACATAGGTTATATTTATGCAATAATGTTAAACATATGTCCAAATTAGTCATGTTGTGAAAGAAGAATCAGAACAAAAGGGAAAAACCACAGGAAAGAACAAAACAAAACAACAAAAGTGAAAATAGTATGCTTTAATCTTCATTCAAACTCTATAGATATTTCTCTGGATGTGGATAGAGTTTTCTATCTTTTGGAATTATCTTGGATCACGATATTGCTGAGAATAGCTAAGTCTATCATAGCTGATCATCACACAGTGTCATTTTTGCTGTGTACAGTATACTCCTGTTTCTTTTCATATCACTCGTATCAGCTCATGTAAGACTTTTTCTGAAGTCCACCTGCTCATCATTTCTTAAAGCACAATAGTATTCCTTTACATTCATATACCACATCTTGTTCAGTCATTCCCCAATTGATAAGCATCACTTCAATTTCCAATTCTTTGGCAACATAAAAAGAGATGCTATAAATATGTTTGTACATGTGCATTCTTTCCCATTTTGTATGATCTATTTGGGATACAGACTTAGTAGTGGTATTGCTGGATCAAAGGGTTTGCATAGTTTCATAGCCCTTTGTGCATCATTCCAAATCACTCTCCAGAATGGTGTGATCAGTTCACAACTCCACCAACATAGTGTTCCAATTTTCCCACACCTGCAACATTTATAATTTTCCTTTTATATCATATTAGGAAATCTGATAAATGCAAGGTGGTACCTCAGAGTTGTTTTAATTTGCATTCCTCTAATTTAGACTATTTCTTCCTATGACTACACATACATACTTTTGATTTCTTCATCAGAAAACTGGTTGTTCATATCCTTTCACCATTTATCAATTGGGGAATGAGTTGTATTCTTATAAATTTGAATGAATTCCCTACATATTTTAGAAATGAGACCTTTATCAGAAACACTGGCAATATTAAAAAAAATGCTTCCCAGCTTTCTGATTTCCTTCTAATTTTTGTTGCATTGGTTTTGTTTGTGTAAATACTTTTTTTTAATTTAATGCTATTAAAATTATCCATTTTGCATTTCATGGTGTTCTCTATCCTTTGTTTGGTCATCAATATTTCACTTTTCCATAGATCTGACAGGTAATCTATTCTTTGTTCTCCTGATTTGCTTATGATATAATCACTTATGTCTAAATCATGTACCCATTTTGAACTTATCCTGGTATAGGGTGTCAGATGTTGGTCTATGAATAGTTCTGCAATACTATTTTCAAGTTTTCCCAGTAGTTTTTATCAAATACTGAGTTCTTATCCCGGGACTGGAGTCTTTGAGTTTATCAAACAGTAGTTTACTGTAGACATTGACTACAGTGTCATGTATACCTAACCTATTCCACTAACCCACCTCTTTATTTCTTAGTCAGTACCACATAGTTTTGATGATTGCCATTTTATAATAAAGTTTTAGATCTGATATGGCTGGGGCACCTTCCTTTGCATTTTTTTCATTAATTCCCTTGATATTCTTGAACTTTTGTTCTTCCAGAAGAATTTTGTTATTATTTTTTCTAACTCTATAAAACTATTTTTGGCAGGTTGATTGGTATGGAATTGAACAAGTAAATTAATTTAGATAGAATTGTCATGTTTATTATATTAGCTTCTCTTATCCATGAGCAATTGATATTTATCCAATTATTTAGATCTGATTTTGTTTGTGTCAAAAGTGTTTTCTAATTGTATTTATATAGTTCCTGGATTTGTCTTGGCAGGCAGACTCCCAAATATTTTATATTGTCTACAGTTATTTTAAGTGGAATTTCTCTATCTTGTGCTGCAGGGCTTTCTTGGTAACATACAGAAATGCTGATGATCTGTGAGGGTTTATTTTATATCCTGCAACTTTTCTAAAGTTTAAACTGTTTCAAGTACTTTTTATGTCAAATCTCTAGGATTCTCTAAGTATACCATCATGCCATCTGCAAAGTGTGATAGTTTTGTTTCCTCACTGCATAGTCTAATTTCTTTTTCTTCTCTTATTGTTAAAGCAAACATTTCTAGTATAATATTGTATAATGGTGGTGATAAGTCGTCCTTGTTTCACACTTGATATTACTGAGAATGTTTCTAGCTTATCCCCATTACATATAATGCTTACTGATGGTTTTAGATAGATATTGCTTATCATTTTAAGGAAAACTCAATTTATTCCTATGATGTCTATTGTTTTTAATAGGAATGGGGACTATATTTTGTCAAAAGCTTTTTCTGCATCCATTGAGATAATCATATGATTTCTGTGGGGTTTGTTACTGATACGGTCAATTGTGTTGATAGTTTTCCAAATGGAAATGGTTGCCTTATTTTTTTAACCATACTCTTTGTATGGCTAGAAACTTAAACTAGTTTTACTGAATTCAAATACAAAAAATTGAATATATCGAACAAATCAAATGCCACATAACTTGCTTGACTAATTTTTATATTTAACTATATTGTCTCAACTTCTCAATGAAAATTGATATTTAAACAAGAAGACTATTATGTTTAGATTTTGATCAAGAAAAAATTCCATTCCTCTCTTCTTTGGTTCAGGTATTATGAGAACTTGGTGGTCTAAAAGACACAAAAATTCATGTCCCTTATTTAGCAGAAAATAATTTTTAAAATAGTGACATTTTTTCAATGTGTTATAAATGCATTATTAATTAGCTTCTTAGCTTATTTAAGTTAAATTGAACTAAAAAAACTAAAATAAAATAAAACCCTAAGCACAGAATCACAAATGAATTTGTGGTCAAGCTAGATCCATGTGGATTAGGTAATACTAGCTGATTTGATTTTGGTCCCATTGAAAATTGACCCTTGGATAGGAGCTAACTGTAAAATGCCTTTTCTGTGATTGGTCTAATATCCAGGGAGAGAGATAAAAGTACACTGATTAAAGTTGATGACAGGGATAAAGGACTAAAATAACATATATGAAACTTCTGGGAGAAAATTGGCCACAACCCTGTAATGGGTCCTTGAAACATAAGTGGTCAACTGATCACATGGTCAGTTCACTCCAGGGGGAGAAAGTCACATCATGATGAAGAATGCAGGAAAACTAGCTTGACTTTCTTGGTTCCCTACACAAATTGCATGCTGACTGTATTGAATGTGCAAAATATTTTGACCTTTTGCTAAGCCACTAATGTGCTGACAAATAGTGGGCTAAAGGAGGTAAAGCATTGCTAACAATTTCTTTTTGTGCTGCTGCTTTGTCACATTGGCACTTTCTCCAGAAATTGCCTTATGTATGATGAGTGGCAACTCCAAATATGACAAATTATCTTCTACTAGGAGACCCTAGGCTGCAAATCTATAAATGCTTAGATTGAAGGAGAATGTTTCTGGCCAACCCAACTATTATTCTTTTGAAAGTTACTAAGGTAATAGATGAGGTAGCTCAGATTAGGGCTAAGCTGCCAAAAGGAAACCTCTAAGGTAGTGCCCTGGAAGTCATTTTTCTACTCCACATCAACCAGTAAGTTCTCAAATGTCACAAGAGAAAGGGCAGATGGACTTCAATGTTTACTGTAGTCCTAAAAGATTTCTATTCAGCTTTCCTAACATGAAACTCCAAATATTTAGACAGTTGCCTGATTTGGGGTGGTGGTGAAAGGGAGAAGCAACAAGAAAATTCCAGGAAATTGAACAAATGAATTAGTTTAATAGTTACAGGCACTTTAAATTCAATGTAGCAATTTCCTTCCTTGCCTGTTAATGTAACATCAGCTACACATAAGATACTATGGTATGTAACTATAGAGATACATGTGATATGGACCAGGTGTGTCTACACCCTTTGAAACAAGGGTAAATGTAATGCACCCCAAAAGTATGCTGGAACATCTGGCTCATACTCTGTGCACACTTATGTTTGTAGCTTAAATGATATTGTAACATATTTCTCAGTCTTAGATGATCAATTTCAATTCGGAGAATTGTGTAGTTTTTCCTCTGGTATAAATTGGTGGTCTTTCCTAAAACATGGATCTGATCATTTCACCTTATCTAATATAATTGACTCCCTTTTGCTTCTAGGATTAAATCAAAATTCTTCTTTCTGGCTGCTAAGACCCATTTTCAATCAGATTCCCTCACATCTTTCCAGTAATTTTGTATTATTCTCTTTAATATACTATTTCAGTCGCTGACCCATTAGCAACAATCTTTACAATAATTACATCTTTCACCTCTTGGCCTTTGCATTAATGTTTGTTTCTCTGCCTCTAGAATACACTTTCTCATCCATCTCTACTACATAAAAGTCATACCTTCCCTCAAAGCACACTTAAAGTTCCCCTTCTTAAACAGGGTCTTTCCTAATCTCCCTAGTTTTTAGTAGTAGTCTTCTCTTGGAATTAAAGTTATCCTTTTCACATCTCAGAAGTTAGGGGCATGAGGCCCAAACAATCTAGAAAATTTGCATTAAGTTTTTGGTCTTCCCTTCATACCAGAGAAGTCTGGAATATTATGATATTAAAAGACAAAATATGTTGATATTATACAATACCATACATATATTTATGCATTTCTGAATTTCTAAACTTTTTCTGTGGTTTGCTTTCTGCATCTTTGGCAAAACTCCCAAAAATTCCGATTCAATTTCTTATGCTGACCCATGATACATTGAAACCACAATAGTGAAAGTTGTGATGTGAAAGGGATAGCTGTACTTGTTATTTACTTCTGAATATGGATTTATTGGGCAGCTAGGTGGTGCAGTGGATAGAATGCTGGAACTGGAGTCAGGAAGACTCATCTTAGGAAGACAACTTAGAAGGTCAGCAAGGAAAGGTCTGTTGCACATGGGTGAGAGTCAAGCAGTCTAAAGCAGGCTACACCAGCACTAGCCCCAGCCCCAGCAAAACAGGAGCAAGCCTTCAGCCACTGAATCAGCAGTGGCAGCAGCTGCTTCCAAAGTTCTAAGCACACAGACAGTCAGTTGGTTGAACAACTGGTCAGAAAAGAGTGCTTGTGGTCACTCACAGACCAGAACATAGGCCAGGAGAATAGTAAGTGCCTCTCCTTAGATCATACCACCTCAGAAGAACTGAAAACTTACAGGTCCCTAGAAGTATCTTTGAAAACAGCTGCATAAAATACCCAAAGATTGGGACAGTATGCCCTTCACACAAGAAACAGAGCCCTACCTTAACAAAGAGTTAAAAAGTCAAAAAGTTGGCTGGGAAAATGAACAAAATAGTGGGGGGAAAAATTCAGACTATAGAAGTTTACTTCAGTAACAAGGAAGATCAAAATGTACGCTCAAAAGAAGACAACCAAGTCAAAGCTCCTACATCCAAAGCCTCCAAGAAAAATATGAATTGGTATCAGGTTATGGAAAAGCTCAAAAAGGATTTTGAAAATTAAGTAAGAGAATTAGAGGAAAAATAGGGAAGAAAAATGAGAGTGATGCCAAAAAAGAATGAAAAATAAGTCAAGAGTTTGCTATAGGAAACCTCAAAAGATACTGAAGAAAATAACACCTTTAAAAATAGGCTAGATCAAATGGCAAAAGAGGTCCAAAAAGCCAATGAAAAGAATGCCTTAAAAAGCAGAATTGGCAAAATGGAAAAGGAGGTCCAAAAGCTCACTGAAGAAAATACTTCCTTAAAAATTAGAATGGAGCAAATGGAAGCTAATGACTTTATGAGAAATGAAGAAATTATAAAACAAAACCAAAAGAATGAAAAAAAAATAGAAGACAATGTGAAATATCTCATTGGAAATACAAGTGACCTGAAAAATAGATCCAGGAGATATAACTTTAAA
Source organism: Vombatus ursinus (assembly GCF_900497805.2). Lineage (NCBI taxonomy): Eukaryota > Metazoa > Chordata > Mammalia > Diprotodontia > Vombatidae > Vombatus > Vombatus ursinus. The sequence continues at coordinate 70,809,031 of NW_020954596.1, read as the reverse complement.
ATTGTTGGACTGTCTGAAAGCCATGATCAAAACAAGAGCCTTCATATCATATTTCCAGAAATTATCAAGGAAAACTCTCCTGATAATCTAGAATCAGAGGGTAAAATAGAAATTGAAAGAATCCACCAATAACCTCCTGAAAGAGATACCAAAATGAGAAATGTCAGGAACATTATGTCCAAATCCCAGAGTTCCCAGGTCAAGGAGAAAATATTACAAGTGACCAAAAAGAAACCATTCAAAGTATGGAGCCACAGTCAGGATAACACAAAATTTAGCAGCTTCTAAATTAAAGGATCTGAGGGTTTGGAATATTATATTCTGAAAGACAAAGGAGCTAGGATTACAACCAAGAATCACCTACCCAACAAAACTGAGTATAATCCTTCAGAAGAAAAAAAAATGAACATTAAATGAGGTAGAGGACTTTCAAGCATTCTCGATGAAAAGACCAGAACTGAATAGAAAATTTGACTTTCAAATACAAGACTCAAGAGAAGCATAAAAACTGTAAAGAGGAAAGGGAAATCATAAGAGACTTAATAAGGTTGAACTGTTTACATTCCTACATGGGAAGATGATATTTGTAACTCATAAGGTCTTTCTCATTATTAGGGGAGTTAGAAGGAACATATATGGACAGAGGGCACAGGTGTAAGTTGAATATGAAGGGATGATATCTAAAAAAAATTAAGGGGTGAGAGAGGAATGTACTAGAAGAAAGAGAAAGGGGGATGTAGAATGGGGGTAAATTCTCTAACATAAAAGAGTCAAGAAAAAGCTTTTACAGTAAAGGGGAAGGGGTGTTGAGAGAGAATTAGTGAATCTTACTCTCATCAGAATTGGCTGAAAGGAAAAATAACTTACCCACTCAGTTGTGCATAGAAATCTATCTTACCCTATAGGAAAGTAGGAAGGAAAGGGGATAAGAGAAGAGGGGGTAATACAAAGGAGGCCAGATTGGGGAGGAGGTAATCAGAAGAAAATCACTTTTGAGGAGGGACAGGGTGAAAGAAGAGAGAGAATAGAATAAATTGGGGGAGGAGGGAATAGGATGGAAGGAAATACAGTTAGCAATAGTAACTGTGAAAAAAATTTTGAAGTAAATCTCTCATAATGCCCTCATTTCTCAAACATATAGAGAACTCAGTCAAATATATAATAAGCTATTCCCCAATTGATAGATAATCAAAAGATACAAACAGTTTTTAGGTGAAGTAATCAAAGCTATCTATAGCAATATATATTTAAAAAAACTCTAATTCACTATTGATTGGACAAATGCAAATTAAAACAATTCTGATATATTATCTCATACTTATTAGATTGACTGAGAGTACAGAAAAGGTAAATGACAAACGTTGGAGGGGATGTGGGCAAAATGAGACATTAATGCATTGTTGATGGAGTTGTGAACTGATTCAACCATTCTATAGAGCAATTTGGAACTATGCCTAAAAATCTCTAAAACCATGCATACTCTTTGACTTAGCAATACCATTATTAGGTCTGTGTTCCAAAAGAGATTAAAAGAAAAGAAAAAGGACTTATATGTACAAAAATATTTATAGTAGTTCTTTTCTAGAGGTAAAGAATTAAAATTGATGGTATGCCCATCAATTGGGGAATTGCTGAACAAGTTGTTTGATGTGATTATGATGAAGACTATTGTGTTATAAGAAACTATGAACAGGATGCTCTCAGAAAAAACTTGAAAAGATTTGCATGAACTGATGCAAAGTGAAATGTACTATGTACAAAATAATTGCATTATTCTAAGATGATAAGCCATGAATGACTTAGATATTCTCACCAATGAAATGATCCAAGACAGCTCTGAAAGACTTATGATGAAAAATATTATCCATCCCCAGAGAAAAAACTGATGGTGCCTGAATACACATTGAAACATACTTTTTTTTAACTTTCATTTTCCTTGAGTTTTTTTTGTCTATGTTTTCTTTCACAACATGACTATCATGAATATGTTTTGCCTGACTACACATGCATAACTACACAATGAGGGGGAGAGTAAGGGAGAGAATTTGTAACTCAAAATTTTAAAAATGAATGTTTAAAATTGTTTTTACATGTAACTGGTGAAAAAAAATTAATAATAAAAAGCTAAATACTCTATAAAAAGAAGGGAGAGCAAATTGGGGGAGGTGGTAGTCATAAATAAAACACTTTTGAAGAGGGAGAGGGTGAAAGGAGAAAGAGGATAGAATAAATGGAGGTGAGAGGAAATAGAATAGAGAGAAATATTTCTAACAATCGTAACAATCAAACTTGTGAAAACAAGTTTGAAACAAATTTTTCTGATAAAGGCCTCATTTCTCAAACATATAGAGAACTGAGTCAAATTTATAATAATTAGAGCCTTTCCCAATTGATAAGTGATCAAAAGATATGAACAGTTTTAAGATGCAGTAATGAAAGCTATCTCTAATCATATAAAAAAATGCCCTTATTATTGATTGGAGAAATGCATATTAGAATGGTTCTGAAGTATGACCTTACATGTATTAGGTTGGCTAATAGGACAGAAAATTAAAAATGAGTAATGGCAGAGAGGATGTGGGAAAAATGAGACATTGATGCACTGTTGGTGAAGTTGTGAACTGATTCAACCATTCAGTAGAGAAATTTGGAACTTTTCCTAAAGAACTGTATAACCACTATTGATTGATATTGATTGATGTTCATCAATTGGGACTTGGCTGAACAAATTATGATATGTAATTATGATGGAGTACTATTGTGCTATAGGAAATGATGGGTAGGTTGCTCTCAGAGAAACCTCGAAAGTTTTACATGTGCTGATGCAAAGTGAAAGGTACTGTGTATGAAATAACAGCAATATTGTCAGATAATCAGCTTTGAATGACTTTGAATCTATAGCTATTCTCAGCAGTACAATGATCCAAGACAACTCTGAAAGACTTTTCATGAAAAAATGCTATCCATCACTAGACAAAGAACTGACAGTATCTGAATGTAGATTGAAGCATACTTTTTTTTTAAACTTTCGTTATTTTCTTGAGTTTTTTTGTCTATTTTTTTCACAACTTGACTAATATAGAAATGTTTTACATACTGACACACATATACTCTATTTTGAATTGCTTACCTCCTCAATGTGGGGGGGGGTGAGGGTGGGGAGGGAGGAAGGTAGAGAATTTGTAACTTAAAGTTTTTTTTAAAGAATGTTAAAATTGTTTTTACATGTAATTGGGAAAAAATACATACTAAATAAATTCCAAAAATATATAAAAAATAACTGTAATATTTTTGGAATATCACTTTAACAGATAATTGGAAGATGGATTTGAGTGGGGAAAGAGTTGAAGCAAATTAATCATTGAAGAGACTACTGACATCCATGCAAGACCAGATGAGACCCTGAATTGGGGTGGTAGCTATATCAATGGAGAGAATGGCATTTATGTCAAAGATGTTGTAGATCTGGAAAGCAAAAAAAAGGTTTGACAAAAATCTATAATTGAGAGAGAGTAAGCAGACACTGGTATTGCTGACATGGTACATTTTCTGGTTGTTTTTTGGCTTGCTTTCTTTTGGTGAGGCAATTGGGGTTAAGTCACTTGCCCAGAGTCACACAGCTAGTAAGTGTTAGGTGTCTGAGGCTGGATTTGAACTCAGGTCCTCCTGACTCCAGGGCTGGTACTCTATACACTGGGCCACCTAGCTGCCCCATTTTTTTGTTTTTTATTTGTTTGTTTTTGGTGTATTGTACATTTTCTGGTGGTAAGGCCAAGTAATGGCATCACTAGATCAAATTAATGGCATTAATAGTTCAGCGATTTCAAATGTTAATTCCAAATTATTTTTTAAAATATTATGACCAATTTTATACCTTCAAAAGTGTATTAGTGTGCTTATATTCTCATAGATCCACCATCATTGAATATTGACCTTTTTTAAATCTTTGACAATCCGATGAATATGAGAGGAGTTGTTCTTCATTTCTTTTTTACTAGTGATTTGGAAAAAATATTTCATATAATTATGTATATTTTAATTTATTCTTAAACCTGTTTATGTTGATTGCATGTAGAAGGTAATAAGAGATAGATAGATAGATAGATAGATAGATAGATAGATAGATAGATAGATAGATAGATA
>NW_020954596.1:70746630-70804878 GCF_900497805.2 Vombatus ursinus | reverse complement strand
ATAGATAGATAGATAGATAGATAGATAGATAGATAGATAGATAGATAAGTTCCTCATGTGGCTTGGACACAAGGCATCTATCAGACATATTTCATGCAAACATTACTTTTCATTTAAAGTTTCTTGTTATCTAAGCTGTATCAATTTTTCATGCAAACACTAATAAGGCCAAATATTCCAAATTATCTGTTTTTATCATGTTTAACCCTTCTTTGATTACAAATCCTGTCTTTGGTCCCAAGTATAAGAGTTACTGACTTTCAAAGGTTATTGTTCATCACACAACCAGAAATAACTGGTCTAAGTTGGAAGTGCAAACATTTATTAGTTTTTTGAAACTACTTCATCATTCTGGCAGCATAATCAAGTAACACTTTGTGGCATCTTGAAGCAATTATAAGATATTAAGTATTAGAAGATGAGTAAAAATGATTTAAATTTTAGTAAAAAGAGTAGTAGCAAGGGAAATTGGGACAATAAGTTCTTTGATCTATCAAGATCAATAAAACTTAAGTTTCTGAGACAAGGCAATAAGCTACTATGAACAAGGTATTCTCTGTAATGCTAGGGGAATGTGATCTAGGTACATATGATGATTAAGTACTCCCTTAGAGTTGTGAAGGATAATAATCTAGTCTTATGTTAATTCTTAGATAATTTTAATATGAGATTTTACTTTAGGGAACATGGACAATTACATTTTATTAAAGTAGGTTAGAAAAAGATATCTATTCAGGTGTCCAGGCTTCAAAAGAGAGGACACTATCTTCAGGCTAAGAGTATTTACAATTTCTCTTAGAGTCAAAGAGATTTGCTTCTCTTTTCCTGAAAAGCAACTTTATCTATATTGGGGACCTGCATGAATGAAAATTGCTGGAATGATGACAAACATGCGTCATGGCCAAATCTTTGGCACCAGAAGACAAGTGTAAAGGATGGGTGCTATTGTAATCAAAATAATATCAGACCCAAGAATCCAGGTAATAACACGTTATTGTTATAGAAATAAAACAATAGCTAACAATAATTCTCTAAGCCAAAATGTTAGTTTGCTTCTTTGCTGTTTAATATCCTATCTTACAAAAAGAACAATGATTCAAAAGAATACTGAACTTACGAGTTGAGCAACAAATTTGGGTTCATATCCCAGCTGTTCCCCATCCTGTATCACAATGTTTAGCAACTAAGTTAACCTCTTCAAGTTTTCAATTCTTGCTCAGTAAAATGGAGGAAAATACACTATCTAGCTTATAGAATTGTTGTAAGGATAAAATTGCATAATATGTGCTAAGTGTTTTATAAAATTAAAGCATTATGTAAATATAAGCTATTAAATTTTAAATGATTTATGTATGTTAAACTCTTCAGTTGATTGCTATTTTGACTTTTTCTATTTGCTCTGTTAAAAAAATCCCTACAGCTTTGTGTTTTACAAGAATTCTGTTTCTTTATCAACAGATACCTAATTCCTGTTTTTACTTACATAAGAGAACAATCTAATATTTCAGTTGGAGCTCATGTTTCATGAAATTGATCAATCATTCCCCTGTAGAAACTAATGAAATGGAACATATATGCAAATGTGAGTTCACTTTACAAAATTACTCTTGTAAATAATGTTTGGGATATAATTTACATATAGATCAAATGTTTGACAGTTATCAATATCATTTATAAATTAATAGTTATCAAATACCCAGAATATAAAGACAATCTTCTGAGCACTTGGTTAATTAATAGTAATATTCTTTGGGTTGATCAGCTAGGTGATCAGATAAAGCTCTGGGCCTGGATTAAGGAAGACCAGAGTTCAAATTCAGCTTTCATCACTTACTAGCTGTATGACCCTGGGCAAATCACTTAACACTAGAATCAATGCTTTCAAATTGTGATGCTAGAGAAGACTTTTGAGAGTCTCTTGGGCATCAAGGAGACCAAATCAGTCACTACTTAAACAAATTTATTCAGGTTATTCATTGGCTGAAGCTTAAATATTTTGGCCACATAATCATATAATGAGAAGACAGGCCTCATTGGGGAAAAACAAACAAACAAACAAACCAAAACAAACAAACAAACAAACAAACAAATGTTGGGAAAGATTGAAGGCAAAAGAAAGAAAAAGGACATTAGAGAATGAGATGGATAGTGTCATGAAAACAACAAACATGAGCTTAGATAGACTTCAGGAGATAGTGGAGGACAGAAGGACTTGGTGTGCTATGGTCCATGGGGTCAGGAGTCAGAGATGACTGAATAAGTAAACAACAACAAAACATTTTCTGACTCTTCATCTTTATTTTATAAACTGGAAATAGTAATGTAAACACATATACAGTGAGAAAGGGCTTAGAGATGTACATTAAAAACACAACACTTTGGTCAAGTGCAAGTGATTAATAACAGACTAGTAACTGAAAAACAAAATGAGGTATGTTGATTTAGTTGGGGAAAATAATCATTTCACCACAATGGAATAGAACCATATTGCTTATTAGATGTTCTTCTTCTGTAGCTATGAAAAAAATTACTGTTAGTTGGAGGCCAAACTTGTGGTAATGATTGCCTCCTATTTAGGTAGACTTTTTTTTCCTTGAGTAACAGGCAACCAATACTGTTTTTTTTTTTTATCTTGTATAAATCTATTAATACTTGATCTATTTGTGTAGCCATGGAAATTCCAGGGTGACCAGAGCACCATGATAAGTTATTAGATCTGGACTTTCACAGTAGTTACACCTCTTCAAAACACCCTTCTTTTATATGTTTGTTTTTCAAAGTAATAAAGCCACTAATGCTGTATTTCAAGAAATGAATTTAAAGAAAAACACCCCAACATTTGTGGACATACTCATACTGACTCACACAAAGCAATCTGATGAATAAAGTAAATTATAATATTGTGACTGAACTTTTCCCCTCCACTTTGTAATTGTCTAGAAAGGGGTTTCATTAATGTATCTAGATATATTTTATTTAAGAGATTTATAAAATAATCTAATAACTCTGATGAGGAAAATGAGAAATAAATCAAAGCCTTTAAAGGGAAATAATCCTTGATCATTAGTCCAAGTTAAATAATCAAACAGTAATCAAAAACTAATTTAATTGCTTTTTTGATTCCCTGACCTTCTCTATTCCCCTTTCTTAAATTACTTTACAGTTAAACCATAACAATACTAATTCTAATTCCTTGTATGTATATAGTGCTTTAAATTTAAATACATCACTTCATTTTATCTTCACAACAACTATAGGAGGCATATGTTATTTTTCTCTATCTTAAAGATGAGGAAATTGAAGCTTAGAAAGTTTCAGTGATTCATCCAGGGTTATACAGTAAATGTTTTATATAGGATTTTAATTCTGATCTCCCTGACTCAAAGTCCCATGCTCCATCCACAGCACAGCTGTTGACTCTTTGTGTGTAGACATCAGTCATTGTCTAAGGTCTATGTTTATATTTTCATGTTGAACTCACCTTAAGTATTACTGTAGGCTCTCTATTAGAGTATGAAACCTATAATGGAGAGAGAAAGAGATAAAGAAAGAAAGGGAATTCATTTTATCTCAATCTCTTTATCACCTGGAAAAAAAATGTCCATAGAGGATTCCCATCTTTCACAACACTTAAAAAACAGCTGAACCATATGTGATAACTTTTTCTAACCCTCATTATTGTCTAATGCATTCTGTGACTTAGCTATGTGAATATTGACCACAATGACCAACAGGGATAGATACTTAACTATTTTCCTTCTCCACTCTCTTTTCCCTATCTCTTCTTCCTTTAAATGGCTAATTTAAGTTTCAAGAAAATGAATTGTTTCCAAAAGTATTATTTTTTTTTAAAATGGGATCAACCACTATCTTACTTATTCAGCCAATTCTTTGGATTAACTATAGTTCTAGTGAGACTCTGTGGAGTGCTCTGTATTATTAAGGTGCTGAGATGGCCAGTCAAAGGAGAAAATTCTCATTATATTTAAAAAAACATATGAGTGATGGAAGGTAATGTCACTTTTCCAAATTAAATATTTTGTTTAATATCAACAATTATAATTTAAATAAAGAAAATATACATGTAAAGCAACCATTAGGGAAAAAAAAGGAAATTTGAAGCAATTGGGACAAATTTCACACCAGTGTTGTGGAGGAGAAAACAGTAGCTAATCCACACTATTTCAGGTAAGTGAAGAGTTTCAGATAATTTCTTACATCATGAGACAATTAAGATTAAGATTGGATTTGAATAATCCCTTATAAATGTCCTTTTAGATGTGTTGTTATTACTAGTCCTAGGACACGGAAGGCACATTTAGCTAGTCTCTATAACAGGCTAGAAAAGAGTTTGTGGATATATGTGGTTCATCTGATATAAAAAATTTAATGAATATCTACTTTTTTTTATTTGAGGTTGTCCATGAATTTCTCTGGAAAAAGGCAATGTTTATAACATGAGACTTATGTGCTAGTAATAATTGAGTTTTTATCATTTCTTTTGGGAGATATCACAGTTAGCAGAAATTTCTTTGATAGCAATGATTTTTAATCCCAATATTTTCCATTTGGTGATCTCAAAGTGACTGTATACAAAAATGATAAATACCTTTGAAAAAAAAACATACACACAGAGAGGTCAAAAGGTCCAGAATATCAAGGGGACTAATGAAAAGAAATTGAGGGGAAGGTGGCCTCGCCATTCCAGAGCTTAGATTGTATTATAAAGCAACAATCATCAAAACTGTTTGCTACTGGCTAAGAAATAGAGTGGTGGATCAGTGGAATAGGTTAAATATGCAAGACACAGTAGTCAATGACTATAGGAATCTACTGTTTGGTAAATCCAAAGACTCCAGTTTCTGGAATAAGAACTCACTATTTGACAAAAACTGCGGGGAAAACTGGAAAAGAGCATGGCAGAAACTAGGCATAGACCAAAATCTTATATCATATACCAAAATAAAGCCAAAATGGGTTCATGATTTAGATATAAAGGCTGATACTCTAAGAAAACTGGGAAAGCAAGGAATAGTTTTCTTATCAGATTTATGGAGAACAGAGGAATTCATGCCCAAACAGGAGATAGAGAATATTACAAAAAGCAAAATGGATAGTTTTGATTATATTAAATTGAAAAGTTTTTGCTCAAACAAAGCCAATGCAACTAAGATTAGAAGGAAGGTAGAAAATTGGGAAAGAATTTTTACAACCAGTCTCTCTGATAAGGGTCTCATTTCTAAAATATATAGAGAATTAAGTCAAATTTATAAGAATACAAGCCATTCTACAATTGATAAATGGTCAAAGAATATGAACAGACAGTTCTTAGATGAAGAAATTAAAGTCATCTGTAGGCATATGAAAAAAATACTCTAAATCACTATTGATTAGAGAAATGTAAATCAAAACAACTCTGAGGTACCACATCACACCTATCAGATTGACCAACATGACAAAACAGGAAAATGATAAATGTTGGAGAAGATGTGGGAAAATTGGGACACTAATGCATTGTTGGTGGAGTTGTGAAATGATCCAACCATTTTAGAGAGCAATTTGGAATTATGCCCAAAGGGCTATCAAAATGTGCATACGCTTTGACCCAGCAATAGTACTTCTAGGGCTATGTTCCAAAAAGATCATACAAATGGGAAAAGGACCCATATATACCAAAATATTCATATCAGCTCTTTTTGTGGTGGCAAAGAATTGGAAACTGAGAGGATGTCCTTCAATTAGGGAATGGCTGAGCAAGTTGCAGTATATGAATGTGATGGAATACTATTGTGCTATAAGAAATGATGAACAGGTTGACTTCAGAAAAACCTGGAAAGACTTGAATGATCTGATGTTGCATGAAGTGAGCAGAACCAAGAGAATGTTGTACACAGTAACAGCCATGTTGTATGATGACTAGTATTAATAAACTTAGCCCTTCCTGGCAATACAAGGATCTAATACATCTCCAGAGGCCTTGTGATGGAAAATGCTATCCATATCCAAAAAAAGAACTATGGAAGTTGAATTGCTATTTTTTTCTCTTCTGTTGAGTTTTGTTTCCTCTTTCTAATGGTTCCTCCTATTGGTTTTAATTTTTACATACAACATGACCAATGTGAACATATGTTTAATATGAATGTAAATGTATAGCCTATATCAGATTGTGCACCATCTTGGGTAGGGTGAGGGAGGGAAGAAGGGGGAGAAAAAATTAAACTCAAAAGCATATGAAAGTGATCATTGATAAATCAAAATAAATTAATATTAAAATTTTAAAAAGTGGGCCTTCCTAAAAAAAAAGACAAACAAGTCCTTAAAAAATACAATTGGCCACCTGGAAAAAAAGTACACTGAAGAAAACAAGTCCCTAAAAAATACAATTGGCCAAATGAGGAAGGAGGTACAAAATCTAATAGAAGAAAACAATTTGTTAAAAATTAGAATTGGGCAAGTGGAAGTGAATGACTCTATGAGAGAGCAAGAATCAGTCAAACAGAAACAAAAAAAAATGAAAAAATAGACAAAAACGTAAAATACCTCATGGGTAAAACAACTCACCTGGAAAATCAATCCAGGAGAGACAATTTAAAAATTGTAGGCCTACCTGAAAGTCATGATGAAAAAAAGAGCCTGGACAATATCCTTCAGGAAATCATAAAGGAAAACTGCCCTGAAGTCCTAGAACCTGAAGGTAAAATAACCATAGAAAGAATCCACCGCTCCCCGTCTGAAAGAGATCCCAAATTGAAAATGCCAACGAATATCATAACTAAATTCCAAAATTATCAGATTAAAGAGAAATTACTGCAGCCAGAAAGAAACAATTTAAATATCATGGAACCACAGTCAGGATTACACAGGACCTTGCAGCCTCTACATTAAAAAAACATAGGGCATGGAACATGATATTCCATGAGGCAAAGGAGCTTGGAATGTAGCCAAGAATTAACTACCCAGTGAAAATGAGCATGATTTTTCAAGGAAGGAGATGGATATTCAATGAAATAGGGAACTTCCAAATGTTCCTGATAAAAAGACCAGAGTTCAACAAAAAATTTGATCTTCAAGTACAAGATTCAAGAGAGACATAAAAAGGTAAATGGGACAGAAAGATTAAACATGTTGCTAATAAGTGCAAACTGTTTACATCCCTACAAGGAAAGATGACACTTGTAACTCTTGAGAACTGTATTGTTATTACACTATGTTAAAGAGGTATACATAAAGGGGGTGGATATAAGTTGACTTTGATGTAATGATAAAAAAAAAAATCTAAGCAAGTGAATTAAATAAATCCAAGTAAGTGGATTAACCTGATTTAAGAAAATTTACTGAGAGAAAAGGAAAGGAGGAGGCAGACAAGGGTAAATTACATTACAGCAAAAGGCACAAAACCTATTACAGCAGAGGGAATGAAGGAAGGCAGATGAGCATTGTTTGAACCTTACTCTCATCAGATTTGGCTCAAGAAGGGAATAACATAATCAGTTAGGTATAGAAATCTAACTTGCCCTATAGTCAGTAGGAGGGAAAAGAGGAAAGAAAAGACAGGGGGAATAGAAGGGAGGGAAGCAATAGTAAGGGTAAAGGGGAAGAAAAGGGAAAAGGCTAATAGAAAGGAGGTGGGACTGAAGGAGGTGGTGGTCAAAAGCAAAACACTAGTGAGGAGGGAAAAGGAGAAAGAAAAGCATAAATAGAGGGGGGAAAGGATGGAGAGAAAGACACAGATAGTAATCATAACTGTGAATGTGAGTGGGATGAACTTTTCCATAAAATGGAAGCAGATAGCAGAAAGGATTAAAAACCATAATCCTACAATATGGTGCTTACAGGAAACACATTTGAAAGAGTGACACACAGGGTAAAGGTATGAAATGAAAAAATGAAAAGGGTGAAGCAAACACCAAGGATGAGGAAATTAAAACAATAATTAGGAACTATTTTGCCCAACTGTATGCCAATAAATTTGAAAATCTTAATGAAATGGAAACATATTTACAAAAATATATATTGCCCAGATTAACAGAAGAGAAAGCAAAATACTTAAATAACCCCATCTCAGAAAAAGAAATGGAACAGTCCATTGATGAACTCCCCTAGGAAAAAATTTCCAGGGCCAGATGGATTTACGAGCAAATTCTATCAAACATTTAAAGAACAATTAATTTCAATACTATATAGACTATTTGGGAAAATAGGTGAAGAAGCAGTCTTACCAAATTCTTTTTATGATACAAATATGGTGCTGATAACTGAACCAGGAAGAGTCAAAACAGAGAAAGAAAATTACACACCCATTTCCCTAATTAATATAGATGCAACAATTTTAAATAAAACACTAGCAAATAGATTAAAGCAACTAATCACAAGAATAATAGACTATGACCAGGTAGGATTTATACCAGGAATGCAGGGCTGATTCAATATAAGGAAAACTATCAGCATAACTGATCCTATCAACACAAAACTAACAGAAACCACATGATGATCTCAATAGATGCAGAAAAAGCTTTTGACAAAATACAATACCCATTCCAATTGACAACACTAGAGAGAATAGAATAAATGAAGTCTTCTTTAAAATAATAAATAGCATCTACCTAAAACCTTCAGCAAGCATCATATGTTGTGGGGACAAGCTAGAAGTATTTCCAGTAAGATCTGGGGTGAAACAAGGATGTCTATTATCACCACTGTTGTTCAATATCATACTGGAAATGTTAGCTTTAGCAATAAGAGAAGAAAAAGGAATTGAAGGTATTAGAATAGGCAAAGAAAAAACAAAGCTATCACTCTTTGCAGATGACATGATGATATACTTAGAGAATCCTAGAGAATCAAGTAAAAAAAAAATCTACTTGAAATAATAAACAACTTTAGCAAAGTTGCAGGCTATAAAATAAATGCACATAAATCATTGGCATTTCTATATATTATCAACAAAGCCCAACAGCAAGACATAGAAAGAGAAATTCCTTTTAAAGTTACTGTAGACATTATGAAATATTTAGTATTCTACATACTGAAACAAATCCAGGAACTATATAAACACAATTACAAAAAACTTTTCACACAAATAAAGTCAGATCTAAATAACTGGGAAAACAACAGTTGCTCATGGGTAGGCCGAGCTAATAGAATAAAAATGACAATTCTACCTAACTTAATTTACTAATTCAGTGCCATACAAATCAAACTACCAAACAATTACTTTATAGAATTAGAACAAATAATAAGTTTCATTTGAAAGAACAAAAGTTCCAGAATATCAAGGGAACTAACGAAAAGAAATGCAATGGAAAGTGGCCTAGCCATTCCAGATCTTAAATTGTATCATAACATAGCAATCATCAAAACTGATTGGTACTGGCTAAGATATAGAGTGGTGGAACAGTGAAATAGGTTAAGTATGCAAGACACAGTAGTCAATGACTACATTAATCTATTATTTGATAAACCCAAAGACCCCAGTTTCTGGGATAAAAATTCACTCTTTGACAAAAACTGCTGGGAAAATTGGAAAAGAGTATGGCAGAAATTGGCATAGATCAAAATCTTACACCATGTACCAAAATAAAGTTAAAATGGGTTCATGATTTAGATATAAAGGCTGATACTGTAAGCAAACTGGGAGAGCAAGGAATAGATTACTTATCAAATTTATGGAGAATAGAAGCTTTTATGACCAAACAGGAGATAGAGAATATTATTAAAAGCAAAATGGATAACTTTGATTACATTAAATTGAAAAGAGTTTGCATAAACAAAGCCAATGCAACTAAGATTAGAAGGAAAGTAGAAAATTGGGAAAGAATTTTTCAACCAGTCTCTTTGATAAGGGCCTCATTTCTAAAATATATAGAGAATTAAGTTAAATTCATAAGAATACAAGTCATTCTCCAATTGATAAATGGTGAAAGGGTATGAACAGGCAGTTCTCAGATGAAGAAATTAAAGTCATCTATAGTTACATGAAAAATGCTCTAAATCACCATTGATTAGGGAAATACAAATTAAAACAGCTCTGAGGTACCACATCACAGCTATCAGATTGGCAATGTTGGAGAAGATGTGGGAAAATTGGAACAGTAATGCATTGTTGGTGGAGTTGTGAAATGATCCAACCATTTTGGGGAACAATTTGGACCTATGCTCAAAAGGCTATAAAAATGTGCATACCCTTTGACTCAGCAATAGCACTTCAAGGGCTATATCCCAGAAAGATCATACAAATTGGAAAAGGACCCACATGTACAAAAATATTCATAGCAGATCTTTTTGTGCTGGCAAAGAGCTGGAAATTGAGAGGATGCCCATCATTTGGGGAATGGCTGAGCAAGTTGTGGTATATGAATGTGATGAAATACTATTGTGCTATAAGAAATGATGAACAGGCTGACTTCAGAAAAACATGGAAAGACTCTGATGCTGAGTGAAGTGAGAAGAACCAGGAGAACCTTGTGCACAGTAACAACCATGTTGTGCAATGACTAATATTGATAGACTTAACCTTTCTCAGCAAAATAAGGATCTAAGTTATCTCCAAAGGCTTCATGATAGAAAACGTTATCCACAAAGAAGAAAGAACTATGGAGTTTGAGTGCAGATCAAAATATATTATTTGCTTTTCTTTTTCTTCTGTTGTGTTTTGTGTCCTCTTTATGGTGGTTCCTCCTATTGGTTCTAATTCTTACTTACAACATAAGTAATGTGAAAATATGTTTAATAGGAATCTATATGTATAGCCTATATCATATTGCACGCCATCTTAAGAAGGGAGGAGGGAAAGAAGGAGGAGAAAAATTTAAAACTCAAAAGTCTATGGAAGTGATTGTTCATAATTCAAAATAAATTAATTTTTAAAAAAAGAAAAAATGTAAGAGCTTTGAATTAAACAGAGAAACTCTGCAAGTCTCCAACTCTTTCCTCTGTCTCCCATTATTCCTAAATTTAGTAAATGAGCAGTGACAATAAGGTGCCTTTTTCTCTTCAGCTGAATATATGGTAATACTCTATCTTACAGATGTATTCTTTAGAAGAAATTGTGATTTTGGGTGAGGCCCTTTTGTATTATGGAAATATTTCCAAAGTAAACATGTCTTCCTCATCCAAAAATGTTGAAATGTTCACCAATGTCTTTCTTTGTGCTAAGCAGGATAAAGAGTAATCTCTAATCAGGATGGTTATTGTTATCAGATGGAGCAGTGTAAAAAGTCTCCAAAAGTTCTCAATAATACTCACATTTCAGAAATACATACCTAGCAATTCTAAGAGGAGTGTGGAGTATTCTGAAATAAAGCAAAACTGGTCAAGTCCTCAATAAGTTTAAAAATCATTCATGATGGAACTTCTTATTTAAAGAAAAATCTTGTTGACATAATAGAAGAACATAAAATATAAAGAATTAATTATATTAACCAGGAAAGTGTTCCAACTGTGTATAGAACTGTGTTCTAACTGTGTATAGAAGGGAATGCTCATTTTCTCTAATAGAAGAATTGTATTCATATGCTCATTTTTGTTTGGACAATAAATATAGTTAAAACATTAGTGTCCCTGCCATGAAAGAAAAAAAAATCTGTAAATTTGGGTTTTAAAAAAAAAAACTGAGGGCAGCTAGGTGGCACAGTGGATAGATCACCAGCCCTGAAGTCAGAAGGACCTGAGTTCAAATCTGGCCTCAGACCAAACACTTAACACATACTAGCTGTGTGACCTTGGGCAAGTCACTTAACCACAATTGCCTCACCAAAAAAAAAAATACTACTTAATGTTATACTTTGAAAGGGAAATATAATTTTGAATAATAAAGTGAACAAAAAAATCTGTTAACCATTGACCTATACCTCCCTGAATCAGTTGTATTAATTTATGAGCTTATTGGAAGTCATAATCAAGCTAGAAAATTTAATATATGACCAAGTGCCAAGGATGTAAAAGAAACAGGGAGGGCCCTGAGGAATCTAGGTCCTGGGTCTAACAAATGCAATAAACTTTGTTTTCCTTTTGTCCCAACTCTTATTTAAATTTCAGAGACTTAATCTTTCCTGCCCAGTGTTCTGAGGAGAAATAAGAGGTGGGATAAGTACCTAAAAGAAAGACGGTGAACAACAATGGGATAGCAAACTAGGAGACCTAATGTCCTTTAGCATCCCTGTTCTATTATGAACAAACTTCTAAATAGGCTCCAATTCTTACTAGTCTTTTCACATATTCACATTAATAACACCAGTTTACTGTGCTTCCATAGCTCCATAGTAACTAGTCAACAAATAACAAACTAATATGTTCATGTGTGATGTGATGTGTGTTTGGCTTTCCTTAGTTTTTGCATCTTTTCTGTGCTGGTATATAGTCATTTTTTTCTAATGTTAGAGATGAAACTACATGTGGCATCAGAACCTGGGTTCAAGTGGCAGTTTCCATTTATTCACTTTGCAACCTTGAAAAATTAATGACTTCCCAGAGCCTTAGTTACCTTCACTATAAAATGGGTCCAACAGAACATATGCTATCTATAGGGTTGTTGTGAACTTCAAGTGAAATTATTTAAGCATAACCCTGGGAGCATCAAGGGAGGAATTGGGAATTTTAACTAAGATGTTGTTCCTTTTGATCATGAACCTAAGGGCAATGGGTTTTGCCCACCCATTAGGTTTACCCTTATATTAAACAAGTTGGGGCTCAGACTCAGTTTTTTTTTCCTATCCAACAATCTAAAGTCTCCTGACTTGGCTCCTACCCACTGACCACTCTATTATTTCTCTTCAGTCATCAATTAATAGACTGCAAAGAATCATTACTTTTGTATTCACCTTATTAGATAATAAGGCAGTCAAATGTAAGTAGAAACACACTTGTGTATATGCCTGAAATATGTATATACATATATACACACATACATATATTCATTCCTCATGAGAGAGAGCCTTATTCTCAAATTCTTTATTCTATCTTTAAATAAATGGAAAGTCCGGGTGCTGAAGCACTAAAAAAAAAAAAAAAATTCATGTTTGAGTCATTTACATAGTACTGAAAGGGCACTGGAATTCTTGTCTGGACCATGGAATGATCATTCATCTCTAAACTCAACAAAAGTCTGACTCCTGGCTCCTCTCTGCATCCTCTTTGAATTGCTTTTCATGGCATTAACTATATGAACTTTTTTCCTTCCCTGATATTCATGCCCTGGCTTCTCTACTAGAAAACATTGAAATTGCCTTCTCAGGGATCATATTTGCATAATGGTATACGGAAAAGTCCTTCCTGTGGCTTCCATTTTTCTGTCTCTGCCTCCACTATCACCTCAAAAGTCCTAAGTCCAGAGGTCACCAGATATGGACCCCAAGAAAAACCTTAAAAACTCACATACAAGGCTCCACTAAAGCCTTTTAGAGTATGTATTCATATGTGGAATACGCATTCCACAAGGGAAAAGCAAGAAAATATGCAACCATAGTTATGCTGTTTTGCATTGCTTTGAAACTGAGTCACCCTACCTCACCTAGACTGGGTATACACCAATTAGGTGCCCAATCCCACTTCTGATAAGGCTGGAAACTTGTATCTCTTCCATCTGCTCCATCTACATGAGCCTAGTTTATTCCTCCTTAAGCAGCCTGGTGGACCTTTGATCCTTAATCTGATCTTGGTGAGGACATTTGATCAACTTTATTGCTTCCATAGAAATCTTGCTATAGATGTCCTGAGCTCAAATTGTCCACTAATCTCAATCTTAAAGGCCATGCAAAGTCATCTATGGCTCATTTATGTGTGTTAAATCAATAAAACTGATTAGAAGCATAAAGTAATAGAAAAATATGAAATTATCATGATTTTTATCTCAATCAGGCATTAGTGAACAGATCAATTTTCTTTAGTAACTTAGGTTATAAATGAATCATATGATATGACAAGCGGAGGAGAATAACACTCTCTGTGTCTGAAATGACCTCAAGTGGTGAATATGTATATGGGGCTGCAGGGACTTATAGTTAATTACAGATCCAAAGTCTAGTGAACAGAAAGCTAAGAACACACTGGAAAAGGTGATCAATTATTGTCACCACCCATTTGATGGCAGGACTGTGACATCTAATAGGAGGGAGAAGGGGTATAGCCCTTTAATAAGTAGGCTTAAATGTATAAGCCAGAATGAAAAGAAATAAATCACAGTCTACTATGGATGCTTTCAGTTTGCTTAGTGTACCATGTCTAGTAAAATAAACAACCTATAAAGACACCTAATTCCATGAAAACCTGGGGGGGCAATAGTGTTTATTTTCAAATACAAACATATAATGAATCAAATCTAGCAGATTCATATTCAAAAACACAATACAGTAACTATACTATATGGAAACATTATTTTTATAGGCTTAGTTTGTTCACCTTCAAATAAAAAGAGAACATTTACTGTATAACACTAAAATTTCCTCATTACATTGGGAATGGTAGATAGGAGGGAGTAACTGCCTATAGGAAGGAAGACTATAAAAGTATGTGGTAGGAATAGGATTCCTTCCTATTAGGTCTGCATCCCAAAAGATGATATTATTCTTCAAGAAATCATGTGATATAATCTGACACCTGGCATTGAAGGTTTTTTGTTTTGTTTTGTTTTGTTTTTATCCCACCTTCTATCTAGCAGATTTTTTTTTTCACAAATGGGGTATCATTGCTGGTACAGGGCATTGCCTGAAAATCTATGTGTTCTCATGCAGTTATGCCAGAACACTTATTAAACTGAAACCACTGTTCTAACAGAGCCACCTTTTGAGTAATATATCACAATGGCTCCTTTGCTCCCAAAATCTATTACTCTCCAACATCAGCAGCCTGACAGTGTTCCAATGATGTATTTGTCTAATACATCATGAGCAGGGAGTTCTGCTGTTTTACTCCAAGGGTAGTAGTAGTCTTGCTAAGGAAGAATGAGACTTCAGCAACCTAGTAGACTAATCTTCATCAGGCGTGCTTGTAAGTCATTGGAAAGGAGCTGCATTTGTTTTCCCAGTGGTGAAAGTTAGTGCAACAAGTCTGTAAACTCTTATGGGAAGTAAATGAAGCAGTACCACATTTCTCATAAGACTGCAAAAACCAGTGAGGGACAGGCTTTCTTTCAACATAATATGGGAATTTTAAGCCGGGTCATGATTCTTTCATTATCCTCATCAGACATGAATTTTCACTGAACGCTATGGGGATCATAAAGTCATGTAGAAAACATGGCCTCTTGCCAGTGAAATTTAAAAGGTATTAAAGAAATTCATATTTTACTTGTTTAAAAACACTTTTTCCCCCTCCTGGTTGATAATTTCATCAATGTGAAGAGTTCCTTGCATAAAAGTTCCCTGCATCAACAAGGATCAGCAATCTGCTCATATATTATCTTTGAGAGTTGTCTGAGATACCAAAAATTCAAGTAAGGGGTTTAGTCTGTGTGCATCAAAGGTAGGATGTGAATTTAGGTCTTCTAGACTCCAAAGCTAGTTATCCAGTGTAACTTGTTGCCTCTCTGTCATGTTGCAATAACCCAGTGGTTGAAAATCCCATTGGCGCAAAATCTACAGGAAAATTCCTTTCTCTCATTTCACAGGCAGAATTACCACATATGTAAGTGAACAAGAAAGGAAATTTCATAAAATCTTTGCCTAAATTAAAAAGCCTTGTCTACCTGAAAAGGTATATTAACCCTTAGGATGATCAATTTGGAATCTAACCCTAGAAGGGAATTTGTAGGCCTTAAGGTCAAAATACCTCATTTTGCATCTGAGGAAATTGAGGTAAAGAGAAGTGAATTGGCTTGCACAAGGTCACATAGTTAATAAATATATCAAATGGGATTTGATCCCAGATTTTCTTATTCTAAGTCTAGAGGCTTAATCATTATGCCATATTTCCTCTCCATCTTTTATAAAATTGTGAAAAAAGTCCTTGGCAGTTGAAAAGTAAGGCCATCATTTTTGATGTATAATATTGCATGCTATACTTCAACTGAATCAAACTCTACTCAAGTAAAAGCCTGTTTGGAAAAGAAAAAAAAACTACACAATAATACAGAAGAATGCAAGCATTATCTAAAGGTTTACTTTTGTTATCACCAGGCTACAGAAGTGTAGAACTTCAAAGCTGACAGGACTTTTAGAAATCACCTAATTCACCAAGCATTGTATCAGATGCCTAAAATCACTGTTTCTGGGAAGGTCATGGCTGGTAGATTGCTTAATCTTGAGAATTCTGAGCTTCAGTAGGGCTGGTTAGTTGTCTTCACTAAGTTTGGAACTAATATGGTGAGCTCCTAGGAGTATAGGATCATTAGGCAGTTAGCCTAAGGAGGAGACAATCTACTGAGATTTGAAACTGAAAAAGTCAAAGCTTCCATCTCTGTCATGAATAGGATTAAGTCCATAAGTGACAATTGTACTTCCAGGCTTGGCTAGATAGAGAGACTTGTTCTTTTTTTTTAAATCATCTAGTGTAAGTACAATTCCTTATTTTACAGACAGGAAAATTGAGGCACAGAGAAATAAATGACTTCCACAGTCACAAGACTATTTAGTTGAAAAGAGATAGGACTAGAATCCTGATATTCTGGTTTCCAATCACAAAACCAATAAAGTAATTCAGTACTCTGTCTCTCCTTCATTTATCCTAAAAAAAAAAAAATGAGGGAGCCTTCAGTCTTTTTTTTTAGAGTAAGGATTATTGCATGCACTTCCTTGTTTCTCTCAATTTGTCTAGTATAATGTCAATAATAAATGATCGGTAACAATATTTTTTATTCCATTCGAACCTCAGAATCTAAGGACAAAAAGGACTTCAGGGATCATCTATCCTACTCTATTCCTGACCAAGAATCCCCACCCCAACAAAAGAGCAGCTTTTTCTAGATGAGTAACAAATATCCAATGGATTTGCACTTTCATTAACTTGCATATTAAATAGATAATCAGTTCTAGTTCATTCTTTCATCATATTCACCTGGGAATATGACCCATTAAAATGACAACAAATAATATTAGTTATGTAATTTTCAAGCTTAAAGGGAAGGCAAAGTCTTCTAGGCTGACTCTAGCATTTAAAATGTATCAAATTAAAGCCCAGAGAGTTTACAAAACTAGTAAAAGGTAAGGTGTACTTTTGTTTCCACAAGCTCACTACTCCATATTGTCTTGATATTTGGGATTTTTTTTCAGCTTTTATATCAATAGCAAGTGCTCAAAATAGTTCAGAATGAAATTTCTGTGTTAAAGTTTTCTGTTTCATTCAAAGTTCAGTATAAAATGTACAAGTGCACAAAAGTTGGTAAACAATGGAAAATTTAAAAAAAAAGTTGAAGGGACTGTGAAAATAGATACACACTAGTAATACAGTTAAAAAGCTTTCCTTGGGAAAGCCATTTGGAATTTGATGACAAAAATCATAAACTTATCATGGTATTTGGCACAATAATCCTTCAACATAAAATATTACCAATTGAAGTGAAAAGCCTGGGGGGAGGGAACTAAGATGCGTTCCAAAATGTTCATAGCAGTACTTTTTATGGTAGGGAAAAACACATAATTAAACACATAATTAAAATGGCTATCCATTGATTAGGGAATGTTTGGACAAATTGTAGCATGTGAGTTTAATGGAAAATCAATGTGCCATAAGAAATGGCAAATATGAATAATTTAGAGAAACATAAGGTGAGTTGCAAGGACCAATTCAACAAAGTAAGAAGAAATAGAACAATACATAAATAAAGACAAACATGTGTATATGTATACATATATATATATATATATGCACCAATATATAATAGATTTTATGTGCACCAACACAAATGTACTTAAAGGCTTCACATACTTTACAATCCATTTTCATTAGACTTCATATTTCTGGCATACCATCTCCTAACTCCAGGCTATTCCACATGCCTAGAATGCTCTCCTTCCTCATTCTCATATCTTGACTTCTTGGATTTCCTTCAAGTTTTAGCTAAAATTTCACTTCTGTAGGATACCATTCTTGTCCCCTGTCCCTTAGTAACTTCCCTCTGAAAATATCTGCAACTTAATGTATTCATATCATGTGTGTTTAATGGGTGCTTAGAGTACCTAAGATGGAATCCTAGCACATGAAGAATCTGGAATCTGCTTCATAGATAATTGTGAAGATGAAATGTGTGGATATTTTTATTAGCCTACTATATTTATTGGAAGGAACCTTTCTCCCACTGCCCATTGGCTGCATAGCTGGAATTGTTAACATCTTAGGGTATTTTTGCAGGATCCATATATGAAAGAATGAGGTGACTCCTTCACTAACAGATTCTTGTGAAAGAATCATGCTATAAAGCAAAGGGTTGTGGAACTTTCTTCCCACTGAGGCCATATGACCATATAAGCATGTCTGAACTGTACTCCATTTGGATCAATCTTTTCCATTCTGTGTGTAGAGAGTCATGGAGATTCCAGATTCTATTAATCCAGACCAGGTGGCCAGCAGAGATAGGCAGCAAAGCCATTGTAAAATTGGTAGGACCAGTACTATGTAGAAACTGAGATAATCCTCTCTCCACACATATCCCTAATAATGAAGTCACTTACTGGGGGAAATGGTTGGACAATTGTTTTGCTATAACTTTGAAATAAATATTACTTTGTAAAAATTATCAGTTGTTAAGTAGTTAAATTGGACTGGAATGCTTATCTCTGGACCTTTAAGATAGGGGAATACAACTGGTAAGGATTAAAGCCAATAGTAGAGGGGGAAAAGATATTCCAGTATTCTCAGGATATTTGAGAACCCTGGGAAAGAAATGTAACCAACATGGCTTTGAGGGAGATATGGCAGAGTAAACTATGTCGCATATGTAAACAGGAGTAACTCTACTTTAAGGCGACATGGCTAATGGAGAGTAGGAGGAAGCTTCCTACTCCACCACAGATTACTATACAGGAGCTTGATTCTTCCTTCATTCCTGAACTTTAGAAATCTCCCAATGTCCTGGTTTTAGCTAAAGGGGTATAACCAGGAATCAGCTAAAGATAGCTCAAACAAGCTTTTCAGAACTGCTTATTAAATTTTCAGCACAAGATCAGCAAATTATACAAATCAAGGCTTGATTTATTATTTTAATTGTCTAGGTTTAAAAATTGGCAAAGAAAATGCAAATAATGCAGATTAAACTTGAAAGTATGCCATATCATACCAACAAAATATTGGTCATGATTCGTATGTTTTCTCATCATTCTCATATTTTCTCATGTGTTCATTGAAGTTGTTATCTTTAATTCCAGCAGAGAAAGAGACATATAGGTTCAGTCACAATTTTATAATTAGTTTATATTTTTTTTCACATTAAAAATTTATAATTTATCATTGAATCAACTTCAGGGTAAGACAAAGAAAATCTTACCCTCTTATATAAGGAAAAGGAAGATGGTAGAGGACAGGACCTACCTGAACTCTCCCATTATTACTCTCCAAACAACTTTAAAAAAAAGCCTCAAACCAAATTTGGAGCAGCAGAACCAACAAAAGATCACAGGGAGATAGTTTTCCCAACTTAAGACAATTTAGGAGTTCTACAGGAGATGTCCATGACACCAGGGTGGAAATAGAGAGAGTAATACAGGAGCACCAGTTGAGGGCCTTGGAGGCAGCTACAACAGCAGCAGCAGCATCTCTGAGAGATCTTGGCTCAGAGATGGTAAGGGAGTCAGAAAACAGATCAGAAAAAGAATACAGAGATTTTTTTTTTTCTGGCATTGGCTACACCTGGTGCTGATTGGCAACTCTGTTCCCGATAAGCAGTTCTGGATTGCAGTTCCAGGACAGAGAGGAGCACTTTTGATTGGTAACAAGAAAACAGGGTCTCTGGTCCACAATTTCAGACCAAGAGGAGTGCTAACACTTGTGGCTACAGGAGAACAAGGGACCTGGTCACAGTTCCAGAGTTAAGATGAGTACTATAACTTGATGCTCCAGGGGTCCTTCTTGAGTAAGGACCAGAGCCCAGATCAGAAAATCAGTGACCATACATACCTCTCCTCAGAACATACCACCTTGGAAGTACTAAAAAATTTCAGACCTCTAGAATTATCTCTGAAAGTGGCATAAAAAAGCCTTACACTTGGGTGAGTGCCTTTCTATCCCAAGGTGAGTAGAGCTCAAATTTAACATAAAGCTCAAAGTGAAGAAATAGGCTAGGGAAATGAGCAAACAACAACAAACAACTACAAAAGAGAACTTCACCACAAAAAGCCACTACAGGGACACTTAAGACCAAGATATGAACTTAAAAGAAGACAACAATGTGAAAACAACTACAAAGGAAATCTTAAAGAAAATGCTAATTGAACCCAAGTACAACAAAAATCCCCTGAGCAGAAAGAGATAAAGAGTGGATGAGGAAAAAGGAGGAAAAGAAATTAAGGTGATGTAAGAAAATTATGAAAAGAAGCACAAAATTTACTGAAGAAAATAATATTTTAAAGAAAGAATTGGCCTAATGGTAAAAGAGATGAAAAATTCACTGAAGAAAAGGACTCCTTTTTAAGCAGAGTAGGGGAAGAGTTCCACTTCCAGAAGCTAAGATGGTGGAGTAAGAAGTAAGCAGCTATTACCATCCCATGTTAACTTCTGAAAGTCCAGAAAATATCACCCCAGGAAAAACCCTGTAACAGCTGAACCAGAAGAAAGATGGAGTGCAACAATTCAATAGCTCAGGTAGCTTGAGGGATTAACAGGAAAGGCCCCTTGTGCCCTGGGGGAAAGGGAGAAGTACAAAATGTTAGTTATCCTATCAAGACAGCTGAAAGCCTCACCTCAGCATACCAGGAGGAGATCCTGAAATCCAGGTGGTGGAGCAGGCAAACACCAACACCTGGACCCCTGAGTGCCTCAGTGAAGGCAGGGGAACCAGAGGAATCCAGCTCAGAAAACCCCAGGTGCCTCGGCATTCTGCAGCAACCAAGTATCCCAGTGCCTCAGCAAAACTAAGGGAAGAAGTGCTTCAAGGGGCCCCAGGGGGATAAACACCCTGCAACATCCATCTGAGAGGAGCTGAAGAAAGCAAAAGTACAGAAATGCCCTGGGGAGCAGGAAATCTCCAGGAGCCACACTACCTAATCCTACCCCTAGATTTCCAGTGTTGCTGATTCCAGCCCAACACCATGTAAGCTGCCAGAACCCTACAGCCTCCAACTGCCAACGTTGGAGGACCCAGCGCACACAAAACCAATGACCAGGCCCTAGGATCCCAACACAAGAAGCTTGGGTCAATGCCCTCTGCTCCCCAGCAAGAGAGTTCAATCTCTTTAAAGGCCAGGAAATAAGCAAACACCATGAGCAAAAAGAAATGTATGATAGATTCATATTATGGGAACAAGGAAGATCAAGGTAGAAATTCTGAAGAGGACAACATTGTCAACAAACCCACATATGGAACCTCAGAAGGGAGTACGAACTGATCTGAAGCCCAAAAAGACTTTTGAGAAGAGTTCAAGAGGATTTCAAAAGTCAAATGAGAGAAGTAGAAGAAAAAAATGGGAAAAGAAAGAGCCAATAGCTTGGAAAAGGAAGGACAAGAATTATCTGAAGAAAACAAGTCCCTAAAAAATACAATTGGCCATATGGGGAAGGAGGTACAAAAGCTAATAGAAGAAAACAATTTGCTAAAAATTAGAATTGGACAAATAGAAGCTAACGACTCTATGAGAGAACAAGAATCAGTCAAACAGAAACAAAAGAATGAAAAAAATAGATGAAAATGTAAAATATCTCATTGGTAAAACAACTGACCTGGAAAATTGATCCAGGAGAGACAATTTAAAAATTATTGGTCTACCTGAAAATCACAATAAAAAAAATAACCTGGACAGAATCTTTCAGGAAATCATCAAGGAAAACTGCCCTGAGGTCCTACAACCAGAGGGTAAAATATTCATTGAAAGAATTCACCAATCACCTCCTGTAAGAGATCCCAAATTGAAAACGTCAAGGAATATAGTAGCCAAATTCCAAAATTACCAAGTCAAAGAGAAAATACTGTAAGCAGCCAGAAAGAAACAATTTAAATATCATGGAACCACAGTCAGGATTACTCAGGGCCTTGCAGTTTCTACATTAAAAGACCATAGGACATAGAATATGATATTCTGTAAGGCAAAGGAACTTGGATTACAACCAAGGAGCAACTACCCAGCAAAAATGAGCATGATCTTTCAGGAGAGGAGATGAATATTCAATGAAATAGGGGACTTCCAAACCTTCCTGATAAAAAGACCAGAGTTCAATAGAAAATTTGATCTTCAAATACAAGACTCAAGAGAGACATAAAAAGGTAAATGAGACAGAAAGAAACAACATGTTATTAAAAGGGCAAACTGTTTACATCCATACAAGGGAAGATGACACTTATAACTCTTGAGAACTGTATTGTTATTACACCATGTTAAAGGAGTATACATAAAGGGGGTGGGTAGAAGTTGACTTTGATGGAATGATAAAAAAAAAACCTAACCAAGTGGGTTAAATCCATTGAAGTAAATAGATTAATCTGATCTATTTAAGAAAATGTACTGAGAGAAAAGGAAAGGAGGAGACAGTAGATGTGAAGAAGGGAGAGAGATGAGCATTGTTTGAACCTTACTCTCATCAGATTTGGCTCAAGAAGGGAATAACATAATCAGTTAGGTATAGAAATCTAACTTGCCCTATAGGCAGTAGGAGAGAAAAGGGGAAAGAAAAGGGAGTGTGGATAGAAGGGAGGGAAGAAGAAGTAAGGATAAAGGGGAAGAAAAGTGAGGGGGTTAATAGAAAGGACGCAGGACTGAGGGAGGCAGTGATCAAAAGCAAAAGCAAAATAAGCCAAATGGAAAAGGAGGTACAAAATTTCACTGAAGAAAACAATTTCCTAAAAATTAGAATTGGGCAGGTGAAGACTAATGATTCCAAGAGACTTCAAGAAACAATAAAATAAAGTCAAAAGAATGAAAAAAAAGAAGAAAATGTGGAGTATCTCATATACCTCATGGGGGGGGGGCTGACCTGGAAGATAATTTGAGG
Organism: Vombatus ursinus; assembly: GCF_900497805.2. Lineage (NCBI taxonomy): Eukaryota > Metazoa > Chordata > Mammalia > Diprotodontia > Vombatidae > Vombatus > Vombatus ursinus. The sequence goes on along the minus strand of NW_020954596.1, from coordinate 70,781,814 downwards.
AGACATGAATTAAGAATTATTGTACTACCTGAAAGCCATGACAAGAAAAACTAAAACAAAAACAGAGCCTAGACATCATACTTTAAGAAATTATCAAGGAAAACTGCTCTGATATAATAAATCCAGAAAGTAAAAGAGAAATTGAAAGAATCCATTGATCATTTCCTGATAGAGATTACAAAATGAAAACTCCCAGGAAAATTATGGCCAAATTCCAGAGATCCCAGGTCAAGAATAAAATATTGTAAGCATCCAGAAAGAAACAATCCAAGTATCATTCAGCCACAGTCAGGATCATACAAAAGTCAGCAGATTACACATTAAAGGATTAGAGGATTTGGAATATGTTATTCCAGAAGGAAAAAGAGTAGGTATTATAACCAAGAATCACTTGTCTACAAAACTAAGTATAATCTCTCAGGGGGAAATTGGATAATTAGTGGAATAGAGGACTTCCAAGCATTCCTGATGAAAAGACCATAACTGAATAGAAAATTTGACATTTATACACAAGACTCAAGAGAAGCATAAAGATGTAAAACTGAATGAGTAATAAAAAGGGAATTAATAAATTTTTTTTAACCATTAAACTGAGTTTATTGATTTTTTTACAGCAATTCTCTAAAAGATGTTGAATAAGAAAAGTAAACCTAATGTCTTCACATAACTGAATTGCCAAGCATAAGAACATCTAATCTTATATTACAGCAGGTAATGTGCTGGTACCTCACTATGACAGAATGCTCAGGATACATGTTAGAGGGAAACTTCCTTACAGTAAGATTTTTTTTCAGTACTTCAAGAACCAAATTCCATAGAATAAGATCTAATATAAGCCTACACTGCATGGAATTCTCCTCTATAGAGAACAGTTACAAGATCTCAGTAAAGGAATTTTGTTATTGAAATAGAACATTAACGCTATGAATAATATTTTTTTAAAAAATCAATTCTCCACTAATCCCCTCATTTCACAAATGAGTTAAAGCAATTTGTCTCAGTCCTTGTAGTTAGTCAGTGTCAGAGTCAAGATTAAAACCTAGATCTCTTGACTGCCAGTAGTGTTATTTATGCTACACAGAACCATAAAGCCACAAAATTTCAGCACTTGGACTGAATGTCAGAAGCCTTCTAATCCTGAAAAGTGATCCTTTCTATAGTATATCTTAAGAGTAGTCATCCAGTGACCCTCTTCATGTTCCACTTGAGTCTTGTATTTGAAAATCAAATTTTCTATTCAACTCTGGTCTTTTCATCAAGAATGCTTGAAAGTACTCTATTTCACTGAATGACCATTTTTTTCCCCTGCAGGATTATAATCAGTTTTGCTGGGTAGGTGATTCTTGGTTGTAATCCTATCTCCTTTGCCCTCCAGAATATTATATTCCATGCCCTGCAGTCCCTTAATGTAGAAGCAGCTAAATCTTGTGTTATCCTGATTGTGTTTGTACAATACTTGAATTGTTTCTTTCTGGTTGCTTGTAATATTTTCTCCTTGACCTGGGAACTCTGGGATTTGGCTACAACATTTCTAGGAGTTTTCCTTTGGGGATCTCTTTCAGGCAGTGATCAGTGGATTCTTTCAATTTCTATTTTGCCCTCTGGCTCTAAAATATCAGGGCAGTTTTCCTGGATAATTTCTTGAAAGATGATGTCTAGGCTGTTTTTTTGATCATGGCTTTCAGATAGTCCAATCATTTTTAAATTATCTCTTCTGGATCAATTTTCCAGGTCAGTTGTTTTTCCAATGAGATATTTCACATTGTTTTCTAATTTTTCATTCTCTTGAATTTGTTTTTACAGTGTCTTGATTTCTCATAAAGTCACTAGTTTCCAATTGCTCTATTCTAATTCTTAAGAAAATATTTTCTTCAGTAATTTTTTGGACTTCCTTTTCCATTTGGCCAATTTTGTTTTTTAAAGCATTCTTCTCCTCATTGGCTTTTTGGACCTCTTTTGCCATTTGGGTTAGGCTATTTTTTAAGGTGTTATTTTCTTCAGTATTTTTTTAGGTCTCCTTTAGCAAGCTGTTGACTTGTTTTTCATGATTTTCTTGCAAAACTCTCAGTTTTTCCTCTACTCCTCTTACTTGCTTCTCAAAATCCCTTTTGAGCTCTTCCAAGGCCTGGAACTGATTCTTATTCTTCTTGGAGGCTTTGGATGTAGGAGCTTTGGCTTTGTTGTCTTTTTCTGGTTGTATATTTTGATCTTCTTTGTCACCAAAGTAAGATAATATAGTCTGACTCTTTATGCGCTGCTTACTCATGATCCTTGCCAATTACTTGAGTTTTAAGCTCTTTGTTAAGGTAAAAGTCTTCTTCCAATGTAGAAAATGTACTGTCCCAAGTTTTGGGGGTTTGTACAGATGTTTTCAGAGATACTTCTAGGGACCTGAAAATTTTCAGTTCTTCCCAGGTGCTATGATAAGGGGCGAGGTGTTTTCTGTCCTCCTCTACAAGAAGCTTCACCATGCCAGCACTCCTTCTCGCCCCAGGACCGCCCCTCAGATCTGTGACCCAGATCCAAGCACAGGTAAAGCAAAAGGTTTCTGCCTCAGCACTGGCAAAGAGATCCCTGCAATCCCCCTCTGATCAGCCACTTGATTCTCCCTCAGTCTATGGGCCGGAAGCTCAGGAAACAGACGTGGCCCTCAGGGGTAGCTGAGAACTAGCTCCTCTCATCGAAGTCACAGACTTTTCCTACTGACCTTCCAAGTTGTCTTTGGCATTCATGGGTTGAGAAGTCTGGAAACTGCCACAGCTGCCCCCAATTCAGCCCTCTGAGGCCTGCTCCAGGGTTGTTGTGGCCTGCAGGCCCACGCTGCACTGCGCTTCTCTCCCAGCCCCGTGCAATATACCTTTCTAATCAACCATCCAGGCTGGTTTTGACTGGAAATTTGTTTCACTCTGTCTTTTTGTGGGTTCTGCTGCTTTAGAATTTGTTTAGAGCCATTTTTTATAGGTATTTGGAGGCATTTGCGGGGAGAGCTCCAGCAAGTCACTGCTTTCCCTCTGCCATCTTGGCTCTGCCTGATTTAATAAATTTAAACTGCTTTTATTCCTATATGGTAAAATGATATGTGACTCCTTACAACTTTTTTCATTAATTACAACTGTTAGAAGGAATCTACATGCATAAGTATGAGTTGATTATTATGGGATGATCTCAAAAAAAAAATAGAGATGAGAAAGAAGGATGCCCTGAGAGAGGAAAAGGAGAGGATGAATGGGGATATTATCTCACTAAAAGAGGAGCACAAGTAAGAACTTTTGTAGTAGAGGGAAAAATAGGAGGAAGCAGGAAATACTTGAACCTTATTCTCATTGGAATTGCTTCAAAGAAGGAAGAACACACACACACACACACACACACACACACACACACGTATAGAAATATAATTTACCCAGTAGAGAAATAGGAGGGGAAGGGAATAATAGATATAGGGGTGGGAGTGACAAAAGGGAGGGTGGATTAAGGAAGCATTAGTCAGAAGCGAAACAGACTTTTGAGGAGAGAAAAAGAAAGAGAAAAGGATAAACAGAAGAAAATAGGATGGAGGAAAATGCACAACTAATAGTCATAACTGTGAATATATATAGAAAAGCAAACCCATGAAACAGAAGTGGAGAGCACAGTGCATTAGAAACTAGAATGCAGCAATGTTTTGTGTACAAGAGACACACTTGAAACAGAGAAACATGCAGAGAGTAATAATTATGGGCTGGAACAGAATGTATTATATTTCAGATGAAATAAAAAGGCAAGGCTAGAAATCATGATCTCAGACAAAGCAAAAGCAAAAGTAGACCCAATTACAAGAGATGGTTGGGGAAACTGCATTTTGCTACAAAGGTACCATCGAGAATGAAGTAATAAAAAAACCTTACAGCAAATTCTCTAATAAAGGTCTCATTTCTCAAATACATAGTGAACTTAGTCAAATTTATTAAAAAAAAAATAAGAGCCATTGCCTGATAATAAATGGTCAAAGGACATGAACGGGCAGTTTTCAGAAGAAGCAATCAAAGTTATCTATAGTCACATAAAAAAGTTTTCTAAATCACTGTTAATTTAAAACAGCCCAATTAAAGGTACTCTGAGGTACCACCTCATACCTCTCAGAAATGACAAATGCTAGAGAGGATGAGGGGAAAAGATACATTAGTAAACTGTTGGTGGAGAAGTGAACTGGTCCAACCATTCTGGAGAACAATGTAGAAATCTGTCCCCACGCTAAAAATAAAATTGTGCAAACCCTTTAATCTAGCAATTCCACTACTGGGTCTGTATCCAAAAAGAAATTAAAGAAAAAGGAAAAGGACCTATTCATACAAGAATATTGATAGTGTCACTTTTTGTAGTGGCAAAAACTTATAAATTGAGGTCGTGCTCACCACTTTGGGAATGTCTAAACAAATTGTGACATATGATTGTGGTGGAATATTATTATGCTAGAAGAAATGATGAGGGAGGTGGTTTCAGGAAAAATCAAACAAACAAAACAAAACAAAGAACAAACCATGGCAAGACCTGTATGAATGGATGGAAAATGAAGTGAGAAGAACCAGGAGATCATTGTGTACAGTAACAGCAGCGTTGTACTGATGATCAACTATGAAAGACTTTGCTACCCTGATCATTACAACGATCCAAGACAATTCCAAAGTACTCATGTAGAAAAAATGCTATCCACCTCCAGAAAGAGAACTTATGAACACTGAGTACAAATCAAAGTGAAATTTTCTTGCTTTTTTGCAATATGGCTAATATGGAAATATGTTTTACATGATTTTACATGTAAAAAAATAAAGAAATGATTTGATTTACATTAAAGTACCTCACAAATGTAAAGTATTAGCCATTCCATTAATTTAATTGCCTAAACTTCTGATAATGTAGAAATGACTACACTTTAGAGGGAGTTGACCTTACAAAAGTCATGAATGATGTACAGTTTTGCTGATCTTATTCCATCTGTTTGCCTTTTTTTTCTTTTGAAGGAAAAAAAGTGTTTCTTTTTAATTTTGTGTAAAATAAAAGCCCAAACTGAGACCCCAGATTCCAGAAAGCAGGAGATTCCAGAAAAATCCTGTAAGATATGTCATTGTTTCCTTAAACATAAACAATACTGTATATGTCTCTACCACAGTCTTCCTTTCCCTCCCACTATGTGTCCCTTCTCCTCCCCAAGACTCCTTTTCTAAGTATTTTCCTCTTTCCCTCATGCCCCTGCCCCAGTTTTTACTAGCTTTTTGACTTTTCTCCTCCTTTTCCTTATTTGTTTTTTATTCTAGTTCTGTCCATCTCTCTTTCCTGTCTGTCATCATTTGTCACTTTTTTCTCTTTGAGACATAAACCCTTTTCCTCTCCCCATCAGTCTTTGCCTCTGCTCAGCATTCAACCACCACCACCACCACCACAATAACAACAACAACCACAAGAAAAAATTCTCTACCCTTTCTCCCTTGGACTTGATAACATTTTCTTCCTAACAGTTGCTCACACAAGAACTTAAGAGATTCCCTCTGCTCTATTTCTGCCCAAGTATTGCTATAGCTTTGATAAGATTCCCTTTCAATTTCCTTCTACCCTACCCCAACTGAGTTGATAGTGTTTTTTTTCCTGTAACTTTTGTATGCTATGATAAAATTATATTTTCCTATATTCCCTTTTTCACTACCTACATTCTACATCACCACCACTCCAATAAGATTAACTTTTTATTATTAAATAAAACATTCCCTTGGGCCCCCATATCTTACCATACAGGAACCTTTTCTTTCTTCATAATCCCAATAAATATCCAATCCCTTATTATTCTCAGAGGAAGACCTAAGAAGATACCTTTTTTATGTAAAAAACAAAACAAAACAAAACAAAACTTTGCTTTAATCATAGGATGTATGTTAACTTTCCTGGAAACAGAAAAGTCCTTTTGCCCTTTCCTTTTGGGGTTCTCTGCCACCATCTCCTACTCACTTCACCATATCTGCCACCATCATCCATCATCTCCTCACTTCACCATATCTTTTCCAAATTTTCCTTCCTTCAGCTAATGGAAGAGGACATTGAACACTGATATACTGGCATCAAGGACATTTCTTTTCTTTTTTTTGCCTTCATCTTGTAATGCATAAAATGACTGGTTTAAAAGCAAAACACACTCCACAGAAAGAACAATGGCAAGACCAAGGTCCAGGGTGCACATTGAGATGGTCATAGAGTTTTGAAGCACTTACCACAAATAACATCTTGGTGACTATGTGAAGGTGAAGTTGTTGCCATGGTTTAAATTCTTCTCACATCAAAAGAACATGAAGATGAAGTGCTTGATCATCTTGTAGAATCCAAGCTTTTCTATGCCCTGAAACATTTCTAGGTATTTGGTACTTGATATTCTTCAATGGGTTTCCCACTGGGGAATGCTCTGGTATAGGTTTTCTGATATCAATACAAACTCCAAGTAACTCCCCAGCTCTGGGACAGAGCTATTGCAACTAGGGCTTCATCTCCCAGCCCAAGAGTTATGACTCCAGGAAACAGCAACAGACCCTTCCACAGGGTGTTCTGCTATCATCAGATAGTTTCTCTGACCTATTGATGATGCTTCCACTACTCTTCCCATGTCTGAGACTCCTTTTAAAGCTAAGGTTCTTCCTAAGGCCAAGTATCTCTCCAAAACTCCTCACCCATGCCTCCAAGAGCTTTAAGTCTCTGTGCCACCTCCACTGCTGATTCCACCTTGACAATTCAGATATATGACACATCTTCTTCATCATTATCTTCCTCTTCTTCTGCATTTATCTCATGGTCTTCATCTAGGGAGAATTCTAGCTTCATTGGCTGGGGAAAAAGAGGTGGAGGATGTGTTGATTATGGTTTGTAGGCTTTCCATTTTAGCAGGTGGGAGGAGATATTTGCTGGAGTGGAGATCAGTTAATCCAATCCCTCCACTCACTTCATTTTTCAGTCCATCTTGGGCTCAATAAAATAGCTCAAGACATTTGCATTTTTCTACCACATGCACCATGTGAAGGTAGGAGGCGGGATACAGTTGGTTGACTATGTTGAACACAGCAAAATTCCAGAGTCTTAATATAGCAGGAGAAGAGATCAGTCAAAATTCTGACACTGTCTTTTAGTTAAACCTGTAACTCTGAAGGGAGATTGAAGAGAAACTAATCATGAAGAAATGGAGAACTAGCCACCAAGATTATACTGTGGCCCCAGAACTTGAAGCTGTCAGCTAGAATGGTGACATCACAGAAGTGCTCCTTTATACTGAACTGGTTCATGTTTGGCAGGGTGGCAGCCTCTTGCCTTAAGAGTGGGATCTGAAGATATCCAAAGCATGTGCCATGGTTCTGGGTGTGGAGGGGGTGTTCTCTGGCATAACTCCATGTACAGTTCTGCTTTTTTTTTTTAACCTACCCATTTGCCCTTTTAAAGCCAATTACAGGTAACTCATTCTTCCAAGTCCACTGTTTAATCTGCTCTGAAAGAACCTGGTCAAATTTGGAAAAGTAAGAAAAATTATATATTAATTCAGTTCATTTATGACAGGTACTATGCTAGGTGCTGCAGAAATAGATGCTAAATCTAAAGAGTCTTGAGAAGTTCCATCCCAACTGCCTGCAGTTTCCTTTATAAAACCTCCCCTTTTGTGGGAATCCTAAAACAAGTGGGAAATAAAACGTGAGTAAAATTTTATGAGATATTTCCAGTACATATAATATAAGCCTCCTTGAGGAAAAGAATTGTTGTTATTGTCCTGATACCCTTGACACCTAGCACATTTCACTACACATGGGAAAAGAATGATTATTAAATTGACTTGAATTCTTATGTCTACTTGGGACCAAGGAAAAGAAAAGTGAGGTCCAAGCTATCAGGTAATCCTTTTAACTTTCCATTTCCAAAGACATTACAATCCCTAAAATGTGTATGTTGGAGGAGGAGATAGTGTGTGAATATAGCCAACAAAGGAGGAAAAAAAATAATTGTTTTTCTTTTCCTTTCTTAATGATTTTACTTCCAAACCACAGAAGCCTAGTTTCCAAAAATATTAAGAGATCAAATTAGAGAAGAAAAAATTCATGAATTTCTTGCCTAGTTTAATTTAATGTCTTTATGTGTATAAAGGTTGGAACCAAGGTAAAACTAAAAATCCTCATTGGATCCTATGAAAAAATGGAAAAAAGATGCAAAGGAAACATTGTATGGACACCAATTGGAACCAAAAGTGATCAAGCATGCCACTATACAAGAGAACAAATAGTGCTTTGTCTTTCACAATCTGACTCCATGAAGAAAGATTTCTAGGCCCCAGCACTGAATACCCAATACAAATATGTTTCAGAAGTTCCCAATTTTATAAAACCCTCTTTAAGCCCAGGAAATTCTTTGCTAGTTCTTCAGCATTGAGGAGTGCAGGGATCTGGGCCTTGACATAGCCATCAATTATTATTTTTCTCTTATTCTGATGGCCAAGTGAAATTGAATTCTTCCAAACTGATGTTTAATAGCCATTGCCATAAGAAAACTTTAGAAAACAGCAATATGGCCTTTTGCCATTTCAAATATTTCCAGTAATTGTACTTGTCTGGGTTTCTTATGGGAAGTCTTTGATGGAAATAGTTAAATGAATATTAAAGAAATCTAAAGAATGTAATTGATATTAAATAAGATGCAATAGAGTTGGAGGTTTTTCCTTTTCATTTTTCTTATAATGGAAAAACCTTGCATGAGCTGCCAGTCTTTGGTGCTCTCAAAACAAGGAAGAAAAATGTAAAATGTCGTCTGAGCTTTCAAAAGCCAACAGACACTCAATATGTGATGATGACTGAATATATTCACTGTACTTAGAGCCTATATAAATATAAGTGCCTACAAAAATTTGAATTAGATAAGACTTCTGTGAATTTGCCTAAGTAAAGAAGAAACATCTATTTTGATTTTTCTTCCTTTCATTTAAGACAAATGGCAGATAATTTCACAGCTGTCAGTTAATGCACATAATGAATGTCTTATAAAAGGATGAAAGCATAAAGTTCTATTCACATTCTTCAACTATGTAAAATAAATTTAAAATGATGTCAAGATTTTCTGTGAAATTGTGAATGCAAAGAAATTCAGATTTAAGAGCAGAGTAGCTGGGGGAGAAGGCTAAAATCCTCCCCTATGCTTCTACATTCACATAAATCAGTGTGAGACTATGTACAGCACTAAAGGCACACATTTTTGCTTTAGACATCTGAATCCATTTTGATAGAGTGCACTCAGATATCTCTGATTCTTTGATATAAGAATCAATTTTTATTCATTGTCCTTCATCTCTTTGTCTTTTCAATTTCATGCTAAACTTTGACATCTTTATTATACTTTCAGAATTAGATTAAACATGACAATCCTCTCTCCCCCCACCCCCCAACCCCAGCCAGAAGAAAGAGTAGAAATCTATTTTAGCAGAAAAAAAAAGCTGCTGCAGGATATATATGCTAGTTGAAATTAGGAGAACTTTGGAAGGCTAAATTATGGCCATATTATAAAAGTAAATGAATTTAAAACTAAAGTATTCCTTGAATGTTAAAGATGAAAAGAATCACCCCATTTCATAGGCCCATTGATTAAGTCCCACCCTTTATTTTGCAGTTGAAGAAACTCAATCTCCACAGAAGTAAAGTAATTTGACCAAGGTCACATGGGCATCATGGCAGTTTGAGATAAAAAACCAGGTCTTCTGACTTTAAACCTATTCTTTTTTTCTACTGTACCATACTATTCCCCCATAATGTGTTTTAAAAAGAGTGTGGGGAAGTAATTGGGATTGTTGTTATATATTTAACAGTGACCTTGGTTTATTTTATTTTAAATATCAGTGCTTTGTCTAATTTGAATTTGAGGTCAAATCAAACATTTATATTAGTTACTGTATTGTAAAATATGAAAAGCCATATTCAACTTCCAGCTGAGGAATGTGATTATGAAACACATGGACATCTACCTTTTCTTTTTAGCACTTTCACACACTATTACTCAAACTGGTTTCACAGCCTTTGGAATTGATTGAACTTTCCCGAGGTTATGGTTTTGCCTGGTGTGGGCCAGGAGAATCTGTAGCACTTTTCTGTACTCAAGAGAGTATCTGACCCTACAAAAGTAAGAAGAAAAAAAATGGTTTGAAGATGATTCCAAATATCCCTGAAGGAATAAGAAAAAAATGCATGGGAGTTTTATGAAAGAATGGTTTGGCTGAGAGCATTTATGTAATGCAAATATTCCTAAAAAAACAAAACAATTAGTCATAATTATATTATAGTTGAAGGTGACATTAACCTTTCTATCATTACTAAATGATAAAGTTGTATAAGTGGAAACTATGCCTTATTTACTCATAGAAAAACATTGATGCAGGGCTAATGGACTGACCATCCAACAGCAAATTGATTTAATTCAATCTCAAATACAGTCAACAGTGTCAGACAGTAATTTTGGTTTATATTTTATTTCAAAATTGGTGGTTTGAAATTTTCATTTTTTGAGTAGTTATTTTCATTTAAGGGTAGTAGAATTGAACTCAGAAATTATATATGCATATATATGTATATATGTATGTATATATGTATGTATGTGTGTGTGTGTATATATATATATATATATATATATATATATTCATCTATTTACAAAGAACCTATGCTTTTTCAAGCAAGGGGGTAAATTCCATGGTTTAACTCCTTCCAATGCAGATTGTAATCAAACCAATTCATATTAAAATTCCTCTATAACAAGTATGATATTGTGAGTTCTTTGACAGGTGTATTAGTGATATTCAAGATTTCATAATTAATAAACATCACATATGTTATCTGAACTGAGTTCTTTCCAAATCAAATTTAACACTCTCTTCATTATACCACATCATCCCTACTAGGTTAGAGTTCAGTGTGTTTACCATATACATCAGCTCGACAAATTACTTTTAAAAATTAGAAGATTTTAAAAAGATATACATTGACCCATTCATACTGTGACCACTGTCCTAGGTAGTCATCTTGGTGTTCTATGTTTTCAGAGCTCTTCAGAATACTCAAAACATGTTTGTTTTCCTTTGGTCCTCCTAGAGAAGTTACTATGTTCAACCTAAAAAAGATCCTGGCGTGCTGGAGATTTTCTTAGAGGAATCATGGGGAAATGGAAAGATAAATGAAATAGGAGTCAGGAGAGATTATTTCACCCTAAAAAATAATCCTTTCTCTGACACATTATTTGAATGATGCTAATTGGTACATGAGTAACATATTCTAAGTTTCTCTTTCCTTATTTCTAAAATGGAGATAATATTGTTAACACATTACAAGATTGTAGTTATGATTTAATAAGATCATATTTGTAAAGTTTAAGATGCATGTTGATTAATACGATTATTCCTACCTCTCAAAGGGTTTTTCCATATTCATCCATTTTTATATTACTACATTCAAATAGATGCTACTTAGTGCTGATGGCATTGACAGTAGCTAGGACCTTGTCTATATGATATGCATACAGATAAAACATTTTAGTCCCAAATCTAGTCAGTTCAGTGAGGATGGGAAGGGGAATGATTTATATAATACTAGTTCTTTCAATGAATTTATGAGTTTTGAATGGATAGGTCAGTATAATTAAAAAGGTTGATTAAATCTCTTGCCTTGATGTGCATGACATTTTACATACATGTATACTTTATATGCATTACCACAGCCAATCCTTACAATAAACTTGTGATGTAACATAAGTATTATTATTTTCATTTTGCAGATAAGGAAGCACTGACTTAAAGAAGGGATATGTCTTGCTTAAAATGACATACACGGTAAGTTGTATGACTGTCATTTGACACTGGTCTTAAAATTCCAAGTAACATTTTTTTTTCTCTAACTCATGCCTTAGATAGCTACAGCTAAAGAGAAAGATTACAAATATCTATTAGCACTTATATCAATCCCACAGTTCACAATAGGCTTTCCCCAATAGATAAGTATTTAAACAATATATAAGTCTAATAAGAAAAACAATTAATTAGGAAATAAATTATTTGAAATAACTTCTGATTCCTGCTACCTGCTTTTCTTTATGTGCATCCTTTTTTTTTTAAAATCTGTGGCTGGTAGATCAGTGTTTTTTATGGTAAAAACAAAAGATGCTGTCATGTCTCCTTTAATTTTATTGTTATATTATTATCAAAATAACATTGTCATGTTATAATCAATTATATTTTATTTATTTTCTTTTTAAAGTATGAATTAACAATGTAAATTAGATTTTTTTAAAATTTTCAGTAAAGACATTGAAGAAAATGAGCAAACGGGCACTAATAGAATGATTAAATGGAATGCAGCAAAAGAAAATTAAGTTAAATGTCAAATGGGCAGGTGTCACAACTATGCAATGGGATAGCAAGAAATAATAACAGAATAATAACAAGATCTTCAATAATAGATCAATAAATAAATTAAATGAAGACATAGGATTGGAAACACTAGCTGTCAAATAAGAATAAAAAATATGGGCAAACAAAAGAATAAATTGTTTCAATCAAATTATATAGAATATCTCTGAAACAGGAGTTCTGGAAAACAGACTAGCATATTTTCAACTAAGATTTTCAGAGTTGGAAGAAAAAAATTACAATAAAATTAAAAGACAAAATATGAAGAGTATCACCTAAGATTTCTACAAAGCCAATGTTAGTGATCATGAAGACATAATGCCCATAAGCAATATGAGATTTACAGGTTTTATAAGGGAGACATCTTGAAATCAAATGGTTTAGGAAATCATGCAACCTCTCCCCCAATATTCAGAATTATCTGACCCAGGGGCAAGGTATATATTGATATAATCTATAGATTCTATAGAAATGGATTGGATAGATTCCAGAGAGAGCAACCCTGAGTTTAATTCTCTCACACATATCATGGTCAAGTCCCAGAATTCATCAATTAACAAATCTTTTAAGAAATCAGATGAAGTACCTTCTTATAGAAAGAAAAGAATAGGTTTAACAATGTAAAATTATTCTTAGTCCATCAAAAATGACCTGTTGATTCTACTCTTGTGTTTATACCCTGAGGTCATTGACCAAAAGGAAGTCCATATATATAAAAAAATATTCAGAATAGCATTATTTGCAGTAGCAAAAAGCTAACAACAAAAATGTGGCTATGAATTACAAAATGTCTGAGTGCATTGTAGTAAATTGATATAATGCAAACTTATTAAGTTTTAAGTCAGAATGGATATGAAGAATTTATAAAACATGGGAGATTTATTGAACCACTTACTAGAGAATAAGAATAACAGAACCAAAACAAAAATGTCCACAGTGAGTACAAGGTTATAATTGACAACAATGAGTATGATGTCAAATAAAATGTAATACATGAATGATGTGATAAAATACAGATAATGAAAAAATAAAATTATTAAAAGGAAGTTACAAAGCTATAATAAGACAACAATAAGAGGCAATAATATTTGTACAGCACATGATGTTCAATGTTATTACCAGATAACTGATATTAGAGCACACTTGACATATTTCTGTAGAAATGGTGAATTTTAAGACAGAAATGTCACATTTGCCTTGAGATTTACACAAGATGCCAAATTGTTTTGCTTAAAAACTTTTTTTTAATTTTTAAAAATTTATTTATTTATTTTTAGTTTTCAACATTCACTTCCACAAGAATTTAATTTTGAAATTTTCTCCTGCCCTTTCCCTACCCTCACCCCAAGACAGTATGCATTCTGATTACCTTTTCCCCCAATCTTCCCCCTCTTGAGACCTCTGCCAAGGAAACCCTCAATGGGGTTATGAAGAGTTGGACATGAATGAAAAGCAACTGAACAATAACAGAATGTTACTAGAATTTAATAAAGAATAATCATCACTATTCTCCCTACCTGAAGATTAACACCCTAAAATGAAAATAATAATGTAAGGCATAAATAATGGGTTTTGTTTGTTAAATTTATATAATGCAGGGATTTTTTTTATTTTTTATACTTAATAGCACTGTACAGTGCCACAATAATATCATCATCCTTCTCTCCCTTCCCCCCAAAAAAGAAAAAAACCTTATGTTACATTCCTTTCCCCAGAGGAAGCACACTTGGTTTAAAATGAAAGTATTCAGCATTATTTTCTATTCATCTCATTACTAGAGGTGATTTAAAAATGGTTGCTTCCAAGTTAATTGTAGTAGTAGTCATGTATTTCATGAATTCGGCATTTTTAAAGAAGCATAGTGTATTTAAAGTGAGATACTACTTTAAGGGTAATTGGCTTGTGTCTATTTACATGAAATAGTCTGCTTGAATTCATTTAATAAACTTTGTAGAATACAGTAAACAACTGTGCATTTTTAATTAATGTGACTGAAAAAATAATGAATGATTTAAAAAAAGACTTATTTAAAAATTCTGTTGATATAACTAAGGTAAAAAGGTGGAAAATTTGAAATTTTATGAATGAAATAGGAAAAGGATCAACACCAAGAGATGGAGTTATGATTCAATAATTTGTGACTCTTTTCTGTTTTGTTTATCCCTTCCAAAATCTTTAAAATACAGTGCAGTGATAATGGTATAGGTAGGAGTGTGCCAGAGCCATCTCTTATCTGTTCATAAAAGTCTATTGTTAAATGTTCAATGTGAAATTTTACATCTCAGAAATTGTAAAATATTAAAATCAGGATTTGGTTTATTGTCCTGTTGATATCTAGATTCAAGAAATGTGTGAAGACAATGTTAATGAAGAATAAAATTAAAAGTATTGTGTACATATTTTTAATTTTAGAGAGTCAGTTGTTAAACATTTACCAGGACACCCTTGGATATAGAGGAACTAGGTTTGGATTTTGACTCTAGTGAGACCAATGGTAAGTCTATTCATCTCTCTCACCATTATTTTACTCAGATGAAATATGAAACTAAAGATATTTGTGCTACCTACCTCCCATCCACTAAAGTCTTCCTGCTTTAGCATTCAATCACAGCATTTATTTTGATAAGCATTTTAATAAGTTCCTACTATGTGATAAGTGAGGCAGCTAGATGTCTCAGTTAATATAGTACTGGACCTGGAGTCAAGTTCAAAACTGAATTTAGATACTTAATAGCTGTGTGACCTTGGACAAGTCAGTTAACCTGTTTTCCTTAACCCACTGGAGAAAGAAATGACAAACCACTCTAGTATCTTTGATAAGAAAACTCCATGGACAATATGGTCCTTGGGATCACTAAGAGTCAGACATAGCTGAACAACAACAAAATGTGCTAAGTACTGGAGATGCAAAGACAAAAGTTAATACTCCCTGCTCTCAAGATGCAGCCTTTCTCTCTTAGGAGACAATATGTACATATATTGTCATTTACAATGTATATACAAAACAGATATAAACTACTTTTAGAAGTAAGACACTAGCAGGGGAATTTGGAAAGAGTTGACTTAGAAGGTGGTACATCAGTTAAGTCTCAAAGGTAACAAGGTAACAAAGGTAACAAAAGATTCTAAGACATGAAGTTAAGGAGGGAAGGCATTACTGATACACAGAATAAGCAGAACAATTAATGGAAAGGGAAGATAGAGTTCTATCAATTAAAAACAATAAAAAGGCCAGTTTAACAGAAATGTAGAGTGCATGGAAAGAGTAAAGTGGAGTTAGACTTGAAAGGTAGGAAGTTGGTTATGAAGAGTTAATAATTGTAAACAGAAAAGTTAATATTTGTTCCCAGAAAAATAGACAGGAATTGAAATTTATCTGATTATGAGAATGACATAATGAGATATGTGCTTTGGGAAAATCATTTTGGCTAATCAGTCACCTGTGAAGGGGATAAACTAGAGACTAGTTACAACACAATTGTAATAACCTAGGCAAAGGGTTCCCTATTTCTGTCAAACTCACCAAGATCCTTTTGTCTCACTTTCATAATTTCAGTATTATTCTTGACTCCTGTCTTCTTCTGCCTATATCTCAAACTGGCAGCCAAATATTGCTATTTTTGAGTCCACAAAATAACTTACTTATTATCTTTTTTTTTCTGTTTACACAACTACCACCTGAAAATTTTGGGGACAGGAAGTTTATAATTCCTTTGTAAACCAATTGATACTTTTTTTTTTCAAAACCAAGATAGGAAGACATTTAAACTGATAAAAAAAAATGAAGTAAATAGAACCAACAAAATAATTATACATTGACTACAAAACTGCAATTGAAAGGAAGAATAAAGAATAAAGAAAGCTGTGTTTTTTATTATAAAAATAATTTTAGACAAAAAGAAGAAAGGAGGAAATGTATCTTCTTCGTTTCACTGGAAAGGTTGGGAGCTATCAGTGTAAAAAGGTGCCTAACTTGGTCAATTGGTTTAGCTTGACAATTTCTTTCTTTCTTCCCTCCCTTTCTTTCTCATTTTGTCTTTTCTTCCTTCCATCCTTTTTCCTTTCCCCCTTACTTCTTTCCTTTCTTCCTCCCTACCCTCCTTCCTTTTGTCCTTCCCTTCCTTCTTCCTTCCATCTTAGATCTTTCCTTCCTTCCTACCTTCCTTCCCTCCATCTTTTATTCCCTCTTTCCTCCTTCATTCCTTGCTTCTTGCTTCTTTCCTTCCATACTCAAGGTTTGGGAGAGTAGATAGATCTGAGGAAATTATAATTAAAAATTAATTGCAAATTTAAAAAAATAGTTTGATTAAATAAACAAAATTTATCTCACCCTCACTCCATGAAAGAAGAGATAAGTTATAATAGAAAATGCACTGCTCCCGACTCTACTACTCTTTTCTCTGACACTAAGTAGTTGTGTAAACCTGCCAAGTCACTTATTATTTATATGTACTTGTTTCTTCATTTGTAAATTGAGATTGGGCTATATGATCACTATGTTTCCTTTGAGCATTAAAGTTGTATGACATTTCTCTAACTGAAAACATATCACTCTAATTATGGTGCTCCTTCATTTTCAAAGAGTACCAATGAAATCACTGGATGATGTCTTGCCTTGTGCCTGAATTTGATTTAAGTGAGGCAGAGTGGCACAAAGCCATTAACCTCACTCTCTCTTCCAGAGTCATCCAAGTCCAGTGGCCAGAGAAAAATCAGGATGACTGGTGATGGCCTGGAGTATAGTGGATATTCTTGGTGTCTTAAATATCTGATAAGCTCTGTGGGCTCCACAGTACCTGCTTCAGTCACCTTGATGGCCTTTGGAACAAATTGTTCACATCTACCCATTCTGGCAGGATAAGTCTTCAAATTCTTGAGGTGGAGACCTCTCCAACCCACAATATGTTTGAAGGCTGTAGGTTATACTCAACTTGGTTTAGCCCACATGCTGAGATGGTTTACAGGGGCATGGCTATTGTACATGCTACAGCTTCTTGGAACCACAGCTGAGAATTGGGTGACAGGTGGACCCCAAAGGTGTATGAGCAGCCCTGAAAAGCTCTCAGCAAGCCCTCACACCAGAGATTCTAGTCCTCCCTGAAAACTCCATAACCCCTCAAACTAATTAGTGGTACAATAGAAAAAGAAATGTAGGTTTCATTTCCTAGTCTAGCACTCTTTCCATGTGACTTTCATGATTTTTGGAATTCTCAAAAGAATTTGGTTCCTTGTAAGATTTACATAACATATGATCCAATGAAGGATAGAAATGTGACAGGTAAGCATTATGTGGGTCAATTCTATAGGTTTTGGTCACACCTGAAATGAGATATGGGAATATGATTATTGGAATAACCAAGGGAGAATGGAGCCTAGTTATGATTAAGGGTAGGAAATGGCCAGGGGCCATAGGGAGGTAAGACAATGGAGGGAAGATTGGGTGTAGACACAGAGAAAGGCCAGTTGGTGAGATTATAGCCTCAGGCAAAAACCAGAAATTTGGCCATCTGGGAAAGACCAGGGGTTTTCCTTTCTGGGGTCTAGATCCCAACCCCATCATTCCCTCCTCAAACAAATGGTACCCAAATTCTTTTGGGGTAAGGGGCAAAGGTCTTGACTTCTGAAACTGTTTCATGCTGGCAAGGGGAGTAGAGCTGTCCCTGCCTCAAGGGGGTCCCAAAGAGGAGGTTAACTGGAACTGAGCACAGGCTGCATCCAGGGAATTATGGGTGGATATTGGCTGGTAGCTGCTGTTTGCTACCAACTGTAGGTGAATGGCTTGTAGTCTGGAAGACACAAATCTGACAGAAAAGACTACAAGGCCCAGATAAAAAGTAGGGACTCAATTTTGGGCCCAAATATGAGAGGATAGAACATCCTTAGCTCTGTTTGGATTCAGATAATTCAGTTTTCCAACCATGCAGTATCAAATCTATCTCATAGCCAGACTCAGGAATAGCCAGGTGGGTAACATTCTTTTTCAAAGGAACATAATGGGGAAACTTAACCAGGAGGATCCCATCTTAGACTGAGGCCAAAATTGTCCTCTCAACTTTTCCCAGTGCTGACTTCCCACTAGTATGGATGAGGTCTAGAGGTTTAGGGATTCTGGGACCCTGAGATCATGACACTTGGGCCATTCCTGAATGAATTCAACCCAAAAGTTCTTTTAACCAGAGAAAAAATTTATTAGAGATAAAACCATACAGGTTAGACTCTTAAGGAATCTGAACATTAGTGATGCCCATAGGGACAAGTGGACATAAGAAAGTCTCAGCTTTTAAATGGGGGCCAGGGTAGATCTGATGTATACTAAAGTAACTTTGGGTGACCAGAGGAGGGGCTGGGAAAAGGGTCTAGGTGAAAATTCAGATTGGAATGTCTGAGAGATTGAATAGACAATGGGAATAGATAATGAAGGGAACTAGAAGAAAGAAGTTTGAAAGGCACCTGAATAAGATCAAAAGGTGGGGCTAGGGCTTTCAAAGGGAGATAAGGGGAGTCTATAAGGAACTGTTTGAGACCAAGAGTAAGAAAAGTTTAAGGGTTTTCTGGGGCTTGTAGACAAATAGGAGCCAGATTCTTTTTAGAGCAAGGGGTGAAGGTCTCGGCTTGGGCCCATACCCCATCAGTATCACATTCTCTGAGTAGCTTGTGGCATGTCTCAGATGATGGATTATTGATTATCAATGGATTATGATCCATCAGACAACTCAAAATAAAATCATATGAGCTTTTACTTCACACAGCAAGTTTCACAAATCACAGCTTAGAAAAAACTTTTCCAGGCTTTACATTTCAAACTTAAATTTGTCCTGGTATAAAAAGCCAATCATTAGAGATTTCTACACACTTGCAAATTCTCAGAAAGCCATGTATAACACAAATAAGCTTTTTGGCTACTTTACACATTAAAACAATAAGAACAATAGCCAAATTATTTTAGCAGTAACCAAATTATGAAAAGTTGTTTGCCATAACTGATACAAAAAGTTCACCAATTTGAAACTTGAAATAAAGCCATTACCAATCAGATGACTTCAGTTTTCTTAAATTCATTTCCAAATTACATTATACAGAGAATCAACACCTCATCATTAACAGTTAAAACTACAATTTTGAAAGAGCTTGCTTACCTAAGTTCAGAGGCTAGCTTCTTTACCTTGAGCAGGATGTGATGAACCTGGGTAATGCTTCCAGGCAAAGGTTGCCCTAGGGTACAAGGCCATTGCCAGGGTGGTCCACTCTATAGCTGCAGCCCCTCACCCTTCCTTCCTTTCCAAGATGAGGGAGGGTGAAATCAAAGGTGAGGGGTAAAGGGTGAAACTCTCTTTTCCTATGGAGAGGTTAATGATACCCTCTTGACTCAAGGGAAGGCAGTGACCAGGGTTGTAAGGAGGTGTTTCAAAACTCCTTAATGATCGATCACAAAACTTCCAGAATCTGCCAAGATATTTTTAGCTGTTCTAACTTTTCCCTGTAACCTCCATGAAGGAGGATTCAAGAGTGTAGAGAGAAAGGAGCAAGTAAGCCTCAGGGAACCAAAAAGCAAACTGCAGTTTTCCCCTATTCCCTAGCGCAGAGAGAACTGACAGAATTGGGCATATGCTTTCGAATAGGGTGTCCGTCCTTGTCTTCTACGCTGGGGAAGGTGTATCCAGGTCCATGGCCTTGAACTGAACCAGTGGACTGAGAGCCTAAGAGCATCAGGCCGAGTATGAGACAGCCTCTTAACCGTCTACCCAAAAAGCATCTCCAAGCCTTGGTGCTTGGAGAGCCACCACAACTGCAGAACAAGAAGCGGGCGAGGGGGCTTACATACCTTCCAGTCTTGCCTGAAGAAGAACTTGGGGTTAAGCAGTTTCCCCATAAGGGCCACCAAAATGATGAGGTTTAGGGGTTTGGAGGTGCTGGGACTCCAAGATCATGACACGTGGGTCCTGACCGAAAGAATTTGACCCAAGCCTTCTTTCAGTCAAAGACAAAGTCAATTAAAGATCTACCATATTAGTCAGATTCTTAAGGAATCTGAGAGTCTGTGGGGTATTGGCTAGATTTAAAGAATCTAAGCCAAAAGGTCCAAGTATTGACAGGCATAGATGAGTTTGTCACCTGTCACCTGTCCCCTTCATCCTTGTAGGAAATACCAGGGGATTTCACCATATATACTGATACTCCTTCAGATACTCAACCTCACAGTTCCTCAACTTGCTTTTTAAATTACTTCCTTCTTTACTACACTTGTCACAATGAAAAATGGTCCATATACTTGATCTTTACATAACCCACAAATTCACTGCTTCAATGGTCATAAACTCTGAAACTGCTTTATTTGATTAAATTCTATTTGGCAATCCACATCTCCACCTTTCAAAACCAAACTCAGTACTTTCCCCCTACATGTGACCTGTAATTCCTGGACCCTTCACTTATTTTGCAGATGATCACCTTTGCACTAACTATACTCTCTTTCTTCCATCTTGACGCATTGATGAACTAATTCCCTCTACACTATTTTCATTTTTGAATCTCTTTTACCCTTATCATATCATCAGTATTGCCTTGATGAGCTTCAACTGTGGATCTTTCACATAAATTGATGCCTTCTCTCCTACTCACATGCTTCTGAATGAAGTTAAAGAAAAATCATGAAACCATGCTGACTAGGTCCACTACAAAATTATTTATACTTCCCCTGGCTCAGCACTGCTTCAAGACAATCATTTTACACACACCCCCTAATTAACTCAATATCCCACTCACCAAAACAGCTTATTCTAAATCTTTTTATCCCTCCTCAGACTTCCTGAGGTTTTGCCTCCCCCCACCCTCTCAGCTGAATACTTTGCCTCACACTTCACTTGAAAAAATGAGGCCATTGCCAAGATCTCTCTCTTCTCCTTTCTCCTCATTTCTTTTCACCTAGACTCCTTTCACTTCTTTCTTACATGAATAGGTAGCTCTTCTCCTTGCCAAGGCAAAACCCTCTATATGATCAAGTGATCCCATTTCATGTCTTTTCTAGCACATTGCTCTTTAATTCATCCCCATTCACATTATCCTTTGTCTTTCTGCATCTAGTGGCTTCTTCATTACTGCCTACAGACATACCCATATCTTCCCCAACTTGAAAATCTATCTATTCCCAATAACAATTTTACCATAGCTCTCATGTCATTTGTGATAAAACACGTTGAGTAGGTCATCTATAGTACTGTCTCTGCTTCCTCTCCTTTCAGTCTCTTCTTAATTCTCTATAATCTGGCTTGAAACTTCATCTCAACTTAAAAAGTTAACAAACAATCCCACAGTTGCCAAATTTAATAACCTTTTCTCAATCCTTATTTTTCTTGACCTCATTACAGTCTTTGACACTTTTTATGACTGTCTTCTTTTTACAGTCTTCTAAGTTTTTGTGACACTACTCTCTCTTGGTTTTTTTCTACATTCTGATTTTTTCTCGGTCCCCTTTGCTGGATCTTCATCCAGGACCATGCCCAGTAATCATTTTTGTCCCCTGAGTTCTATCTTGGACCATCTTCTCTTCTCCCTTTATACTATTTCATTTGGTGGATTCATCCATTTTCATGGATTCATTTATCATCTCTAACCTGATGATTTTCAAATCAACTTATCTAGCCCTAACCACTCTAATTGCCTGTGAGCCAACTCAAAATGGATGTCCAATAAACATTTTAGACTTAACAAGTCCAAAATATAATTTATTATCTATTCCCCTAAAACTCTCATCATCCTAGGATTGTCACAAATCTCTATCTCTTTTTTTCCCACAGCATAAATTGCCAAGAATTCCATTATTGCTGGTTTGGGGGCAGGCAGCAGAGGAAAGAGCCTTGAAAATTCTGATTCTTATAAAGATTATTAGAATAGTCATCACTGGTTCTGTAAAGCCTCACAAATGTCATGTCAGATAAAGTTATGGATTTGGAGAGAATTTAATTTCTTCCTCTGATACAAGACATAGCACTAAACTTATAATAACAATTCAAATCACATGTTTAATTCTTAAAACCTTTTTAAACAAGAGTTTTCTCATTTGTTAACAAGAAGGGGGAGGTAGGATTAAACCAGATGGTTTCTGAGGTCATATCCAGTTCTAGATCCATAATCTAACTATGTGAACATAGTCACATCACTTAACTTCTCAGTTCCTCAGTTTCTTCATCTGTAAAATGAAGATAGTTTCTGTAACATCTTCCTCAAAGGATCATTGTGAGGTTTTACGTAAAGTGTTTGGTGAATTATATAGTTGCAATTAAATGTCATTGGTTTACTGGAGAACATTTTGAAAAATTTTCTTGAGAATAAATATCTATATAATGCTAAATATTATGATGGTTCCCCAAGGCCTCACCACTCGTAATGAGTCACTCTTGGGAGATCAACAATATAACAATAAGTTAGGTTCATAGCCTTACCGGAGAAACTGAAAAAAAAACTGTGGTGATGTTTTGTTTTATTTTCATTAATGTTAAATGAAGCATGAATAGCTCAAGATTATGATCACAGTGAGAGATAGAAAGAGATAGAAAGTTATAAAGACAGAGATAGAATAAAAATAAGAGATTTATAGACAGATTCTCTAACAATGGACCAAAAATTTAAGATCTCAGCCCTACCCAAGACTCCTTTTATTCATTCAAAATATTTTAAGCTATGTATAGTCATTCTAAATAGACTTTGCCCTCTAACTAAAGCTTTATTTGTTTACCTTGCATGATATTCACTTTCATCATTTGTACAGTGAAAGTACAAGACTTATTTTCCAACTTTGAATCATATGACCCTATATTTGAATAACATCTTACAGACACTCAATATCTTCATAGTTTAGTAGGCTTTATGAGGATAGAGGATATTCAACTGCTAATCATCTTTTAAAATGCTAATTAATGAAGGCACTAATAGTTGTTCAGTTATTTAGTAACATAAGGCAAATTTTTGTCCTCTGGTATCTAAAATTCAGACAACTAATATGTTTCTTTGTATCATGCCATGGTAGTTCAAAAAAAAAAATCAGTGAAGTGAATAGCAGGTCTACAGTTTATTCCTAGGTAATTGAACTTCAAATTCAAGTAACTTTTCTATTTTACCAAGCTGACTCTGAAAACACATTTTTATAGTATGCCTACTTTGGATCAGCACTGTAGATGAAGAATAATCTGAATCTAAAATTAAATAGATAAAGGAGGTAGGAAGAATTCATTTCAGAAATCACATAGAAATTTTAGTGATTACCCAGAACTTCTCTGACAGAAAAGCTCATATTTTCAATATGGTAAACTTATAGTTTCACTACATGGTCACAGATCATTGAAAGTGCTCAACTTCGAGGAATCAAAATTAATAGTAAAAGGACAATAGTCTGGGGTATGATGATTTTATTTGCCCAAGTACCATACACATGATAACTTGCAGGAAAGAAGACATCCAACTATGACAAATAAAAATGTATGAATTCAAATAATCAGAGCAAAATCAGAAATTTGTGTTTTGCACTAACAATTATTTAATTTTAATATTTTTTTTAATTTCATGTAAAAACAATTTTAACCTTCTGTTTTTGTTTTCTACAATTTTGAGTTCCAAATTCTCTCACACCCTCAATCCCCAGACCACTCATTGAGAAGGTAAGCAATTTGATAAAGGTTATACACATGCAGTAGTATAAAACATATTTTCATATTAGTTATATTGTGAATGAAAACACCAAGCCAAAAACAAAACAAAGAAAAAGAAAGAAGATAAAAAAAATTAAACAGTATGATTTAAGCTGCATTCAGATTCTATCCATACTTTCTCTGGAGGTGATTAGCATTTTTCATCATTGGTCTTTCAGAATTGTCTTGGATCATTGTATTGCTGAGAATAGCTAAATGATTCACAGTTGATAATTGTATAATACTGTTACTCTATACAATATTTCCATTATTCTGCACACTATTTCATAACAGTTCATGTAAGCCTTTCCAGGTTTTTTTCTGAAACATCCTACTCATTATTTCTTGCAACAAAATAGTATTCCATCACAATCATAAACCACAACTTGTTCAGCCACTCCTTAATTGATGAGCGTCTTCTCAGTATCCAATCTTTTTCCACCACAAAACAATGCCATAAATATTATTGCTCATATAAGTCTTTTACTTTTTTTTAAGTTTCTTTGGGATACAGACCTAGTAGTAGTATTGCCAGGTCAAAGAGTATATTCAGTTTTATAGCCCTTTGGGCATAGTTGTAAATTACTCTCCAGAATGTGGAACATTTCACCACTCCACCAACAGTACATTAGTGTCCCAATTTCTCCATATCCTCTCCAACATTTGTACTTTCCTTTTCTGTCACATTAACCAATCTGATAGGTGTGAGGTGATGCCTAAGAGTTGTTTTAATAGTAGTGACAGTGCATTTTTTTCATATGAACATAGATAGTTTTGATTTTTTTCAACTGCAAACTGCATATTCATATCTTTAACAACTTACCAATTGGAGAATGACTCAGTCATATATTTTACTCAGTTTTCTATGTGTTTGAGACATGAGAACTTCATTAGAGTAACTTGCTGTAATACCTCCCTCCACAGCTTTCTGGTTTTCTTCTAATCTTAGCTGTATTGGTTTTGTTTATCTAAAAACTTTTAAATTAATTTAATCAAACTTATCCATTTTAAATCTCACAATGCTCTCTATGTCTTGTTTGGTCAAAAATTCTTCCCTTATCCATAGATTTGACAGGTAAACTATTTCATGCTCCCCTAATTTGCTTATGGTTTGATCCTTTATTTCTAAATCATGTACCCAATTAGATCTTTTATGCTATAAAGTGTGAGATGTTGGTCTAGGCCTAGTTTCTGATAAATTGCTTTATGGCTTTTCCAGCAGTTTTCAAAGGTTTTCTTACTTTTCATTTTATTAATCTCTCCTTTGATTTTCAGGATTTCCAATTTGGTGTTTATTTTGGGATTTTTTTCTAGTTTTTTTTTTTTAGTTGCATGCTCAATTCATTGATCTCTTGTCTATTTATTGATGCAAGCTTTAGAGATATAAATTTCCCCCTACATATTGCTTTGGTTATGTACCCTAAATTTTTGTATGTTGTGTTATTCTGGTTCTTTCTTTAATGGAATTATTATTTTTATATTTTTTTTTCTTTTAGCCACTTATTCTGTAGGATAAGATTATTTAGATTATATTAGATTATTTAGTTGCCAATTAAATTTTAATCTTTCCACCGCCATTCATTGAAAGTAATTTAATATTTCTGATGCTCTGCATTTGATTGTGAACTTTTTATGCTGTCATACATAGTCAATTTTTGTGTAGGAGCCATGTGCTGCTGAGAAAAATTTATCTTCCTTTCTATCCCCATTCTATTTTCTCCAGAAATCTATCATATCTATTTTTTCTAAACTTATTTGACCTCCTTCACTTTCCCCTCGTTTATTTTAGCTTTTGATTAGATTGATCTAATTCTAAGAGGAGGAATTTGAGATCCCTGACTAGTTTTTTGTTTTTGTTTTTTTATGTTTCCTCCTGTAACTCATTTAACTTTTTCCTTTAAGAATCTGGATTCTATACAATTTGGTGCATATATGTTTATTACTGATGTTGCTTCATTGTCTGTGGTACATTTAGCAAAATCTAGTTTCCTCACTTATCTTTTTTAATTAGATCAATTTTACTTTGTCTGATGTCATGATTGCTACCCCTGTTTTTTTTTAACATTATCAGTCCCTTACCTTTACTCTTTGTAGGTTTTTCTGCTTCAAGTGTGTTTGTGGTAATTTATATATTGTAAGACTCTGGCTTTTAATCAAATTTTCTATTCACCTTTGCTTATTTTTTTTTCATGAATAGTTCTTTAAAATCCTCTAATTCATTATAATATTGCATGGACATATATTGTAAGTGGTTGTATGTATGTGTATATACATATACATTACACATAATTTATATGTATTGTATAAGTATATGTATATATACACACATATACATATACATATACATCCACATTTTATATATAGTGTGTATATATATATACTGGGTAGTTAGCTAGCTAACAATATCTACATCTATCTATCTTTATCTCTATGTAGCTATCCAAAATTTCCCCTGAAGGATTATGCTCAGTTCTGTTTTTGTTTTTTTTTAGGTAGGTGATTCTTGATTGGTTGCAACCTAGATCCTTAGCTTTCCAGAATATCACATTCTAAGCCTTCTGATTCTTTAATGCAGAAGATACTTAATTTTGTGCTTTCTGAACTGTAACTTCATAATATTTGAATTACTGTTTTCAGGATGCTTGAGGCATTTATTTTTTCCTTGACCTGGGATATTCTGGAATTTGGCTATAATATTCCTTGGAGTTTTCATTTTGGGATCTCTTTCAGGAGATTATTGGTGGATTTTTTTATTTTTATTTTATTTTTCCAGTGCTAGGATATGAGGGTAGTTTTCTTGAAATATGATGAGTAGGATCTTTTTTTCATCATGGCTTTCTGAATGAAAGTTCCAAGGCAGAAAAGAATTCTTATGGTCACTCATAGACCAGAGCACAGGTCAGGAAAGGAGTAACCCCTTGCCCTTGATCATAGTGCCTTGGAAGAACTGAAACAATTCTTAAATTATTTCTCCTTAATCTATTTTCCAGGTCAAATGTTTTTCCAATGAGATATTTTACATGTTCTTCTATTTTTTTTCATTCTTTTTTATTTATTTATTTGTTTGTTTATTTATTTATTTATTGTTTCTTGATGTCTTTCACAATCATTAGCTTTGCTTTCCTCAATCTTAATTTTTAAGGAATTATTTTCTTAAGTGAACTTTTATAACCCCTTTTTCATTTGGTCAACTCTACTTTTTAAGGAGTTCTTTTCTTTAGTAAATTTTTATAATTTTTGTATATAATTTTCTATTTGGCCCATTGTGCTTTTTAAAGAATTCTTCTCTTCAGTGGATTTTTGTGCCTTTTTTACTCATACTGCTTATTCTGTTTTTTAAGGTGTTGTTTTCTTCAGCATTTTTGTGCTTCCTTTACTAAGCTGTTAACTTCTTTTTAATTATTTTCTTGCATCATTGTCATTCATTTTCCCAATTTTTCTTGACCGCTCTTACCTCTTTTTTAAATATTCCAGTTATGTTAACTATGCTGCTTTGTCTGAATCTCATAAATTTTGGTATGTTATTTCTTTGTTATCATTTTCTCATTTTATTTTATTTCTTTTTTTCTTTTTTTAAATTTATTTATTTTTAGTTGTCAACAATCACTTCCACAAGATTTTGAGTTCAAAATTTTCACCCCATCTCACCCCTCCTCCCACCCAAAGATGGCATGCATTTGGAATACCCCTTCCATTAATCTGCCCTCCCTTCTATCTCTCCCCTCCTTCTCTTATCCCCTTCCCTTCTATTTTCCTGTAGGGTAGGATTGATTTCTGTACCCCATTTCCTGTATTTCTTATTTCCCAGTTGAAGGTGAAAACATTTTTTTTTAAAATGTGCTTTTGAAACTTTGTGTTCCAAGTTTTCTCCTTTACTCCCTCCCCACCCACCCTCATTGAAAAAGCAAGCAACTCAACACAGGCTACATATATGCAGTTATGCAAAACACTTCCAGAGTAGATATGCTGTGAAAAACTAAATCTATTTCCCTTAATCCTATCCTGCTCCCCCATTTATTCTATTCTTTCTTTTGACCCTGTCCCTCCTCAGAAGTGTTTGCTTCTGATTAACCCTTCTCCCAATCTGCCCTCCCCTCTATCATCCCCCTGCTCTCTTGTCCCCTTTCCCCCCTATTTTCCTATAGGGTAAGATAGATTTCCATACCCAATTGAGTGTGTTTGTCATTTCCTCCTTAAGCCAAAGCTGATGAGAATAAGATTCATTCATTCCCTCTCACCTTCCCCTGTATCCCCTCCACTGTAAGAGACTTTTCTGTTTTTGTGAGATAATTTACCCTGTTCTACCTCTCCCTTTCTCCTTCTCCCAGTATAATCCTCTCTCACCACTTAATTGTATTCTCGAGATATGATCCCTTCATCTTCAACTCACCCTGTGCTCTCTATCTATCTATCTGTCTATCTATCTATCTATCTATCTATCTATCTATCTATCTATCTATCTATCTATCTACCTATCTATCTACATATATATATATATATATTTTTCCCTCCAACTACCCTAACACTGACAAAGGTCTCATGAGTTACAAATATCATCTTTCCTTGCAGGAATATAAACAGTTCAACCTTAATAAGTCTCTTATGATTTTCTCTTTCCTGTTTATCTCTTTGTGTTCCACTTGAGTCTTGTATTTGAAAGTCAATGTTTCTATTCAGCTCTAGTCTTTTCATCAAGAATGCTTGAAAGTCCTTTATTTCACTGAATGACCATTTTTCCCCCTGAAGGATTATACTCAGTTTAGCTCGGTAGGTGATTCTTGGTTGTAATCCTATTTCCTTTGTCCTCCAGAATATTATATTCCATGCCTTGTGGTCCCTTAATGTAGAAGCAGCTAAATCTTGTGTTATCCTGATTGTGTTTCCACAATACTTGAATTGTTTCTTTCTGGCTGCTTGCAATATTTTCTCTTTGACCTGGGAATTCTGGAATTTGGCTACAATATTCCTAGGAGTTATCCTCTGGGGATCTCTTTCAGGAAGAGATTGATGGATTCTTTCAAATCCTATTTTGCCCTCTGGTTCTAAAATATCAGGGCAGTTTTCCTGGATAATTTCTTGAAAGATGATGTCTAGGCTGTTTTTTTGATCATGGCTTTCAGATAGTCCAATCATTTTTAAATTATCTCTCCTGGATCTATTTTCCAGGTCAGTTGTTTTTCCAATGAGATATTTCACATTCTCTTCTATTTTTTCATTCTTTGGATTTGTTTTACAGTGTCTTGATTTCTCATAAAGTCACTAGCTTCCAATTGCTCTATGCTAATTTTTAAGGAAGTATTTTCTTCAGTAAGCTTTTGGACTTCCTTTTCCATTTGGCCAATTTTGCTTTTTAGGCCGTTCTTCTCCTCATTGGCATTTTGAACCTCTTTTGCCATTCAGGTTAGACTATTTTTTAAGATGTTATTTTCTTTGGTATATTTTTTGGGTCTCCTTTAGCAAGCTGTTGACTTGTTTTTCATGATTTGCTTGCATCACTCTCATTTCTCTTCCCAGTTTTTCCTCCACTTCTCTTACTTGCTTCTCAAAATCCTTTTTGAGCTTTTCCAAGGCCTGGGACTGATTCATATTTTTCTTGGAGGCTTTGGATGTAGGAGCTTTGACTTTGTTGTCTTCTCCTGGTTGTATGTTTTGATTTTCTTTGTTATCAAAAAAGATTCTTTGATCTGATTTTTTTTGTGCTGCTTGCTCATGATCCCAGTCAATTACTAAAGTTATAAACTCTTTGTTAAGGTAGAAGTCTGCTTCCTGTGTGGAGAATGTAGTGTCCCAAGCTTCAGGGATTTTGTGTAGCTATTTTCAGAGATACTTCTAGGGATCTGTAAATTTTCAGTTCTTCCAAGGCACTATGATCAAGGGCAAGGAGTTACTCCTTTCCTGACCTGTGCTCTGGTCTATGAGTGACCATAAGAATTCTTTTCTGCCTTGGAACTGTAAGGAGGATTTCCTCTACACCACCACTATATGCTCCACCATACCAGCACTCCTCCTTGTACCAGGACCACCACCCAGAACTGTGACCTATATCCAAGCAAGAGAGTGCTGCCTCTTAAGTTGTCTTTGGCATTTGTGGGTAGAGAGTTCTGGAAACTGCCACAGCTGCCTGTGATTCAGTCATCTAAGGCCTGCTCCAAGTATGCTGTGGCCTGCGTGCTCATGTCAAACTGCCTCTCCCAGCCTGACACAATATACCTTTCCAATCAACCATCCAGCTTGTCTTGGGCTGGAAATTTGTTTCACTCTGTCTTTTTGTGGGTTCTGCTGCTTTATAATTTGTTTAGAGTCATTTTTTTACAGGTATTAGGAGGGGTTTGGGGATGAGCTGAAGCATGTCACTACTTTCACTCTGCCATCTTGGCTCCGCCTCTTGTTATCATTTTCTTAATAAAATTAAGGGATGTTTATATGATTTGTTTTTTGACCCATCCTTTTTTAAACTTTGTTTTAACATATTTGCCTCATAGATTCAGGGAAGATGCATTTGAATTGAAATCAAGAACCAAATGTGGAAAATGTAAAGCAAAATATTCCTCCTTCAAGAAAACTAATTCAGATTTTTTTTAAAGATTCCCTTTGTATTTGTACAAAAAACCTATGAGTTTGTTTGTTTGTTTTTAATTTCCCTTCAGATGTTTGATACTTCAATTTCATGTGCAGCAAACAAAGACCTTATGAGCATAATGTAATCTTAGAGTTAGTAAATAAAAAATGCTGAAGTTTTCTCTCTCAAAGAAATGAATTCTCTGCAGTCTAATGTAAAGCTTTCCTAATGTCAAATCTTCCTTTGAACATAGACAAGCAATTTCTACATAATCCAAGAACAGCTTGTGTCCTCATGAGTCTACAATGACTACTCCTTGCCTATCATGTCATATCCAAAATCTTCTGTTTATCTTGCCTTCCTCTGCCCTCACTACTTGCCAATATGTATTTTTGATTTATGGTATTTTATAAATAGCTTTTTGGGAGGAAAGTAACTATAAACTCATTTTTTAGTTTAGGTCATCATCAAAAGTGTCACTTCCATTTAACTGGGAAAGAGAAAAATGCTTTACAAAGATAGTTCAGAATAACCTGTTTGGCTCCTTTAAGAACAATCAAAATCTTTTAAAAATTTTTGTATTTTCCTTCCTGAAGGTGAATTAGATCAAAAAGCTACATAATGTAATAGCAAAAGCTCTTTATTTAGAGACCGAGTCCATCAGATATAATTCTGGCTCTGTAGCTTACTGTATATCCAGGCTTATGGGAGTCACTTGACATAGTGTGCCTTAGTTTCTTCATTGTTAAAACAATGAGGTGGAGAATCCAGATAATCTTTTAGTTCCTAATGAGTGTAAATTCTCTTTACTTATTTAGGTAATATTGACAGTATTAGCTAAATAGATCACATAGAGTTTCAAGTTAAGCTTAGAACTGAACTCTGTATCGATGAGTCTTACTAAATGATTGATCTTTTTTAATCAGGGGTTCTGAACCCTTTTTATGTGTACTTTGGACCTCTTTGCTTGTCTGAAGAAGCCTCTAGACCTTTTCTCAGAATCATAGTTTTTAAATAGTCAAAGTTAACACTTAATTTTCAGTTAAGGATTAGTTAATATAAAGATGTGATTTTCCCCATTTTAGTTTATGGACTTTGGTTCTATCAATCAAGTGTTCTTTGGACACCTACTTTAAAATTCTTGTTGAGCATCTTCAAGTCCTAGTGACTTTTTAAAAATTCAATTGAATTTTTTTTCTGTTATTTTGATACCATTTATAAATAACCAAAAACATTCAGAGTGTGATAAAGATAAAGAAAACAAAACAAAAAAGAAAGAAAACAAGAAAACAATTGACATTGTGACCTTGACCTAACCACTTAAGCCCTCAGAACATTAGCTTATATTTGGGTAAATTCTGTAAATATTATTTACTTCTCCATCAAAGGGATTAACAGAAATTATCAGCTACTATATGTACAAAAATGTAGAAAACTTAATTTCTCTAAGAGTAAAAATTCTCTAGAGGAAGATTTTGGTTTGATGTTAGGGGAAAAAACTTAGAATTTAAAAGGATAATTATCTAAAAATAGGCATAAATGTCCATTTATTCTCTGCCTAACTTTACGATTTCATGAAGAGGCAAGAAAAATTACTGTGAGAGAGGAAATTATCTATCAGGTACAGATGAAATAAATGGTTGCCAAAGTCACTTACAAACTGGGATTGGGCCATTCTGTGATTTTAAGAAAAAGCTATTATTTTGTGAAATCATCAGTAGTTCCATTGCTGCCCCCTTCCCATTCTGTTTACTTAGAAACTCAGCTACACCAGTCATAACTCTGAAGAAAAGAGGATTAGCTTTTGTTTTCTCAGTGGAACTAGCTAATTTTTTTTGAATCTTATTTTGATCTAACTTGAATATTTTATTTCCCTCCAGGGAAAAATTAATTGCTAAATGTCCAGAAGGTTTCTATCTGGTAGCAATACTCAGTAAATAAACTTATTTATTTGGGTAAAAAATTAGATGAATATTATAAATAATCTGGAGAAAATGACAGTAGTACATAGAACAATTTAACCTTCCCTTAAAACATCTGGTACTACTTGGAATCTCTCAGAAACAGCATACCAGATGACCTGGGACTGCTGTTTTTATGATATTTTCATATTTTTATGGTATCCTTTTTATAGAAGATGGCATAATTGATTTAATAAAAGCTATGTTGTTTAAAAAGATTTAAAAATGGGCTTATTTCCTTTCTTATTTTGCTAGGTATCTTTAGTCTCATTTTATTTTATTTTTATGAATTACAGGTACTTTCTTTAAGATTCATTTTTTTATTTTGAGTTTCAAATTCTCTCACTTTTTCTTCTTTGTCCTTTTTGAGAGCCCAAGCAATTTGATATGGATGATAAATGTGCTGTCATGCAAAACATATTTCCATATTAGCCACATTGCAAAACAAAACACAGAAAAAAAAGGAAAAAAAAGTATCATGTGATTTCCATTCAGACTCTACCAGTTCTTTCTCTGGAGGCGGATTGCATTTTTCATCATAAATCCTCTGAAATCTTCTTGGTTCATTGTATTACTAAGAATAGCTAAGTGATTGTACAATTGATCATCATAAAATATTGTTATTATGGTATACAATGTTCTTCTTGTTTGGCTCACTTCACTTCACATCAGTTCATATATGTCTTCAGAGGTTTTTTTCTGAAAGCATCTGCTTGTCATTTCTGATAGCACAATAGTATTCCATCACAATTATATAATACATTGTGTTCAACAAATTACCCGTTGATGGGCATCTCTTAATTTCTAATTCTTTGCCACAAATAAGAGCTGCTATAAATATTTTTGGACATGTAGATTTATTTCTTTTTCCTTTGATCTCTTTGGGATATAGACTTAGTGATGAGTATACACAGTTTTATAGTCGGTTCCCCATTGTTTTCCAGAATGGTTGAATTAGTTGACAAATCTAACAGTGCATTAGTGTCCTATTTTTCCCACATCCCCTCCAGCATTTGTCATTTTGAAATGTCACGTTAGTCAATTTAATAGGTGTGAGGTGGTATTTCAGAGTTGTTTTAATTTGCGTATCTCTAATCAATAGTGATTTAGTGCATTTTTCATGACTAGATAACATTTTTTCTTCTTCTGAAAACTTTCTTCTCATGTCTTTCGACCCTTTATCTAGCACTATAAAATATTGGGGTTTTTTGCTGGTTTGATTGGCATGAACTGAATAAATAAAGTAATTTAGGTAGAATCATTATTTTTATTATATTGGCTCAGCCTGCCCATGAGCAATTAATATTTCTCAGTGTTTTAGACTTGACTTTATTTGTGTGAAAAGTGTTTTATAACCATGTACACATAGTTTCTGTGTTTGTTTTGTCAGGTAGTCTCCCATGCATTTTATATTGTCTACAGTCATTTTGAATGGAATTTTTCTTTTTATCTCTTCCTTCTGGACTTTTTTGGTAATATACAGGAAATGTTGATGATTTATAGGGATTTATTTTATTCCCTGCTATTTTGTTATAGTTGTTAATTATTTATCTACCTTTTTAGTTGATATTCTGGGATTCAATATGTATGTCATCATACTGTCGACAAAGAGTAATAGTTTTGTTTCCTTATTGCCTATTCTAATTCCTTCAATTTATTTTTCTTCTCTTACTGCTATAGCTAGCATTTTTATTCCAGTATTGAATAATGGTGAATATGGAATCCTTGCTTCAATCCTTTTATTGGGAAAACTTCTTGTTTCTCCATTAACTAATAATGTTTGCTAATGGTTTGGAGAGATATTATGTATCATCTTTTAAAATTGTTATTTATTTTATTCTGAATTCAAGAAATAAAACAAACATTTCCGTAACATATTAGAATAGAAAAACATACATGGAACTGTAAATCTGTTATGAATAACTTGCTATTGCTTTTAAATATATGTTAAAGTTATCATGTAACTTTCTTTTTTGCTTCCCTCTACTCTCCCACTATATATGTATATGTGTATGCATGTATATACATATAAGTATATGTGTGTGTGTATATATATACACATATATGCAAAACCATTCTGTACATATTTCTATTTATCAGTTATTTCTCTGGATGCAACTATCATCTTCCTTCATAAGTCTTTTGTAGTTAATTTTGGCATTTACAATTGTCAAAATGACTTAGTCACTCAAAGTTGTTAAAAAAACATTGTTGTTACTTCATACAACATTTTCATGTCTCTGTTCATTTCACTCTTCATTATTTTATGCAAGTCTATCCACATTTTATCTAAGAACTTTGAGCCATCATTTCTTACAGCACAGCAGAATTCCATCGCAATTCTATACCACAACTTGTTCAGCCATGTTGGATTCAAAGTACAGTGTGTCCAACTGTGGCTGATCAGACCAATATGAGCCTGGAATACACTGCCACAGGTTAAGCACAAATAGTTCATGTGAACATTTGGAGTGGAGATGTCTCTAAATTTGCCCATCTCCCATTTCTTCCTTCCTTCCTTCCTTCCTTCCTTCCTTCCTTCCTTCCTTCCTT
>NW_020954596.1:70737766-70746620 GCF_900497805.2 Vombatus ursinus | reverse complement strand
CTTTCTTTCTTTCTTTCTTTCTTTCTTTCTTTCTTTCTTTCTTTCTTTCAGCTACTACAATTCTTCTTTGCTCATAGAGCACAGTGACTTCTTTGATGTGGGCATGCCATGTTGAACAGTCCTTTGCCAGTGTCTCCCATGTCATGTGATTGATGACAAAGTTCTTCAGAGAGACCTTGAGAGTGTCTTTATAACACTTCTTCTAACCACCTTGGGCACCTTCCTTGCATGAGTTCTCCATAAAATAATCTTTTTGGCAAACATATATTTGGCATTTAAGAAATGTTGCCTGCTCACTGGAGTTGTGCTCTCTGCATTAGAGTTCGAAAGCTTAGTAGTTTCAGTTTGAGAAAGGACCTCCGTGCCTGGTACCTTCTCTTGCCAGGTGATCTTCGGAATCTTCCTAAGATAATTCAAATGGAAACTATTCAGTTTCCTGGCATGGTATTGGTAGACTGTCCAGGTTTCATAGGCATACAATAATGAGTTCAGCACAATGTCTCCATAGACTTCAGTTTGGTAGGGAGTCTAATACTTTTTCTCTTCCACATTTTTCTTCAGAGCCTCTCAAACACTGAGCTAGCTCTGGCAATGCATGCATCAACCTCATTATCAATGTGTACATTCCTGGAAAGTATACTGCCAAGGTAACTGAACTTATTCACACTATTTAAAACTTCTCCACTTGCTGTAACCAATAGTTCCAAATGTGGGTGATGTAGTGCTGGCTGGTGGAGAACC
This sequence comes from Vombatus ursinus, assembly GCF_900497805.2. NCBI lineage: Eukaryota > Metazoa > Chordata > Mammalia > Diprotodontia > Vombatidae > Vombatus > Vombatus ursinus. The sequence continues at coordinate 70,745,879 of NW_020954596.1, read as the reverse complement.
TATGTTTTCTTGGTGTTAATTGTTAGGCCAAACAGCACAAGCAGCAGAGAATTGATCCATACTTTATTGCATCTCACCTTCAGAGGTTTCATTGAGTGCACAATCATCTGTGAACCAGATTTTCAGCAGCTATTTACCAAGTCCTTGTGTGATCAAGTCAAGGGAATTACTTGTTTTTCAGATTAGGGTGGCCTAGTCTAATTCTAACCCTGTACAAGTCTATACCTGGGCTGAGGCCAAAGACCCTTGATTTTTTGTAAACTCAGACTCCTCAGTCTTAATGTTTCTAATCCAGAGCCTAGACTGTATCCCACCTGAACCCAAGGGGGCTCACCAAGTTCTCATATTGGATTCAATTCAGTCCCATTTAGTTGGTCCCATCTATGTTCAATCCTAAAATCATAGACATTCACTCAGTTTCTATGATCTCAGAGAACCTTTGGATTAAGTCAAGGTGACCACCAGGAAGAGTCCATCCCTTCTCACCATAATTGTCAATTTTGAGAAGAAACACCAAATTCTGAAATAATTTTAGAAAGAAATTTATTTGGTAGAGTAGGAAATTTGGAAGAATGCTCCTTCCCTAATGTTTGTGAAGTTTTGATTATATAAGGTTTCAGAAAAGAGTACCAGTACAGAAACCATATGGAGCAGTTTACTTATTTTTTTTTAGAAAGGCAGTTTCCAGACAACGGGTCCCTTAAGATGCATATCAGTAGGTATAAACATTGAAATTAAGGTCAACTGAGATGTAAACATAAATAACATAATTTAGGAAACCCAAAACTTTCAAAAGACTTAACGAGCACCAAATTTGAAAGTATTGATTCTGTAGCAGTCAGCTTTCCTTAAAGTCCAACTTGCACAGCCATGTCTTACTACTGGAAAAAAAAAGCAAAACATAGCTTTGACTAGATGAACCATTACCAACAAGGTAATGTCTCTCCCTTTTAGTATGCTGCCCAAATTTGTCACAGCTTTCTCCCCCAGGGAGCAAGCATATTTTAATTTCATGACTACAAGTCTTTGTTTGCAGTGATTGTAGAATCCAATAATATAAAATCTGACACTGCTTCTATTTCTTCTCCCTCTGTTTGCCAGGAGGCAATGGGACCAGTTGCCATGATCTTTGTATGTTTATTTTAATGTTAAACATCAAGGCAGCCTTCAGCTCTCCTCTTTTATCCTCATCAAAAGGATTCTTAATTCTTCTTCACTTTCTGCCATAAGAGTGATATCGTTTGCATATCTGAGATTGTTAATATTTATCCTGGCAACCTTAATTCTGACTTTTGATTTGTCTAGCTTGGTATTTCTCGTGATGCACTCTGCATGAAAGTTAGCCTTGTCATACACCTTTCCCAATATTAAACCAATCAGTTTTTCCATGTCTGATTCTAACTATTGTTTCTTGACCTGCATACAGTATCCTCAGGAGACAGATAAGATGATCTGGTACTCCTATTTTTTTTCTTGAAAACTTGCTTTTTGTTGTAATCCACATAGTCAAAGGCTTTAGTGTACTCAATGAATCAGAAGTAGATGTCTTTTTTTTCCTAGAACTCCCTTGATTTCTCAATAATCAAACAAATGCTCACAATTTGGTCTCTAAATCATCTTTCTCTCGAAAAACTAGCCTGCACATATGGTAAATTTTGGATCACATATTGTTGAAGCCTAACCTCCTCTGGTAAGAGCTCTGCAAATTCCTGGCCTGGGTTTTGAACTGTTTGCTTATGTGTGTCTGAGTTTCAGTAGATTGCTGCTGGATTCAGTCACTGTTAGTTCACTGGGATGTTCCACGTGTTCAGAGTGAGAGAACTGCAAGCTTTCCTTTGTTCTCAGTCCACTGACCTAGTTATTCCACTGCAGGGTTCATGTTAGCCTAAAAGATAGAACCAAGTCACAATTCTGCTCCTGGACTCAGAGCCACATAGCTGCATTGCCTTATTTTTTCCCTTGCTTGGTACTCAGCTAGGGACCTACTCTCTTACAGCCACTCCTCTTGATACCTGGAACTGAGTAATGGATGACTGAGCTGCTAAATGGAACCTGCTTCTATATCAGCATCATTTCAGAGATCTTCTGGGATCTTTTATGTGCTTCTTGTCCTAGTACTCTGTCTCAGCCCCCTCTTCTGTCCCCAGGCACTAAAATATTCCCCTTTATATGCTCCTGACTATCCTCAGCCCCAAAGTGTATAGACCTCACAGCCCTCAGGTGGGGAAAAATTAATCAGTATGATTTTCTTGGCTATCTCAATAAGGATTTGGTCTGGTGAGTTACCTGCATTTTTTGTAGAGAAGGTTGCAGGCAATCATCCGTCATCTTAACTCCACACATTTTCATAGTTTATTTAGTGAAAATTGAGTAACTCTCTTTAAGTAGTTGGAATAAACCTAAGTGGCAAATCTTCAATGATTCTATAAAGCCCATACTATGTAAGTGCTGTTTGTTTTGGGAAAACATCCCCCTTGTGAAGCTGTGCTAATAAGGACATATTATTCCTATTATTTACCCAATTAGTATTTTCTTTTTTAATTTTCCATTTTTGTTTTCATCAGTGAAACAATTTGTTGAAGAAAAAAGACAGTTGACACAATAATTTTTGTATTGAATTGAATAAATAATAATTGATATTAACAAAAAAGGTAAGGAGCAAGCCTCCCAAAATATTCTATTGCCAGAAAAAAGTCTGGTGTTCCTTATCATTCACCAGAAGTTCCAGGATAATGTGTGAAGTTTATTAGCTACTTTGCAAAATTGTATCTTTACAGGAAAAAGAATGTAATAGAAATTTGAATATCTTAGGGTTTGAAAATTATCTGAAGTGATTTTCATGATGCATGAAGATAGAGAAGCAATTGAAAGTTACCATTTTGTTTTATAACTGGTACCTCAAATTATATAAAATCAGAGAGATATTTTGTATTGTGGCCAATTTTTCACCTTATTTTGGAATTTACAGTGCTGGGTTTTTTTATGTAAGTGAGAATTTATGATATCAAAATAGGAGAAAGGTCAGCCTTACTCCAGTCAAGGTAACTATACATTGAGCACAAGCTGTCACAGTACAAACAAAAGCCCTCCTCTGGAATGACATTGAAAGGGAGAATTTATGCACAGTATTTTTTTAAAGAGGTTTAAAATGTAATTCTTTATCAGATTTCTAATCGTGAGCTTCTTTGAAGTAAGTCTTGAGAGCTCTAGTTTGTTAACAGTCTGCCATAGAGGGGTGGGGAGAGATTGCTTTTTTGGAATTTCCTTTGTGTCACAGGATTCATTATGAAAGCAACTTAGAAACAGATTCCCAACAAGAAAAGAAAGCAAAACTTAAACACTGATATGACTTATTGAAGACTTGACAATCTAAGTCATATAGGAAGAGTACAATTTAATAAACACATGAGCATACATTCTATATCTTTAAAGTCCAGTTATAGAATATAAAAGGATCAAATTTATGGTTGATACAGAGCTTGTGGAAATAGTATGTATGTTAAGATGACAGAATCATAATCCAAAGATATCAATGGAATGCAATAAGCAGCTGAAATTAATGAGATAAAATGTAGAAATAAGCAAGAAGTTCTACCATGTGGTCCAGAAATCAATTATGCAAATACAAGAAAAGGAAACTGAGTGTAACAACTTGGGCATTCTTTCACTCATTCCCTTTTTTGTTTTCAGTTGTTTCAGCTGTGATCAGTTCTTCATGACCCCATTTGGGGCTTTCTTGCCAGAGATACCAAATTGGTTTACAATTTCCTTCTTTGGCTTATTTTACAGATGCAGAAACTGAGGTAAACAGGGTTAAGTGACTTGCCCATAATCACACAGCTGAAAAGTTTCTGAGGATGAATTTGAACTCAGAAAGATGAGTATTGTGAGTTCAGGCCAAGAACTCTACTATATTACAAATTAAGTAATTATTTTGTGAGAATTATATTAAGCACTGGGAAAGATACAAAGTTAAATAAGTTATAGCTCCCACACTCAAAAGTTTACAATATATGAACACACAACTATAATGCAAATTAAAGTATAATAAAATGTTGAAATGTGAACAAGATGAAATTAAGGTTCTCCTACTATAGGAATGAATTTTGATTGCTTAAATAAAAAAATGATTCCATAGTGAATATGAAATTTTATCTGGTCCTTAAAGGAGGAATATTGGGGGGGTGTCATTTCAGGAATGGGAACAGTATGAACAAATGTAGAAAGGTAACAAAGTTTGGTTTTAAGACTGCATTTTTTTTGTAGGATGGCAATAAATTTAGTCTGTAAGGAGGAGTAATACAAAATAAGGATTGAATCATTGGTTAAAGATAGATGTTTGGTGGACCTTACTTGCCAGTAAAATAAACAGAATATTTAAAGTATTTTGTTAAAGCAAAAATAGTTTAGAAGTAGTATGCAAAATAAGTGAGAAATGAGGAGGGCCATCTAAGAACACTATAGGCAGAATGTTCTCCCTTTTACTGTGATACTTTCTATCTGTTGCATTTTCCTTTTCCTACAAAGCCCAAATATTAAGCATTTAGGGAAAGGGGGATGCAACAAACATTTGTTAAGTGCCTATATCAGGCACTGTGCTAAACACTTTACAAATGTTACCTCACAAGAGTCCTGTGAGGTACTTGCTCTTTTAATCTACACTTCACAATTAAGGAAACTGAGGCAGAGTGAGGCAAAATGATTTGCCCAGAGTCACACAGATAGTATATGTCTGAAACTAGATTTGGATTCAGGTATTATTGACTCCAGACTCATTGCTATTTTTATGGTACTGTCTACCTGCCTATGAAGAGACTCATAGATTTTCAGAGTTGGTAGAGACCTTAGCAGGCATCTAGTTCACTCCATATATGAAAAATAATTCCCATTACAACTCATTCAATAGAGGGTAATTTATCTTCTACTTGATGAATCCCTGTGATTGGGTCATCATCACTTATTTATTGAGTCAACTTATTCCAGTTTTTGAAAACTCTAGTTGTTAGGAAGTGTGTTTTACACATACATACATACACATACACATTTATTTTAAAACTAATTTACCTCTTTGCAATTTCTAATAATTTCTGGTCTTTGGTGTCAAACAGAATAATTCCCTTCCCTCTTTCCTATGTCATCCTTTCAAGACTAAAGAGGAGTCTCATGCCCCACTAAGTATAAACTTCTTTAGGCTAAAGATTCCTAGATTCTTTGTCCAATTTATTTTATGTGAGAAGGTTAAAATGTCTTTTATGGGTCATTATCCAGCTTTTGCTGATTAATTCTGGCTTAAAAAATAATACATTAATGTTTTGATGTCTTTAATTATCACAAAATATATTCCCATATTGAGTTGAGATTTCCTTCCCAGTAGCATCTGTCCATTAGTTCTGTTTTGCATTATTGACAGAATAAGCCTCTTCTTGCTAACAACTCTTCCATTTTATTTCAAATAGAACAAATTTTCCCTATAATATCCTTAGCATTATTTTCTTTATTGGGGGGGGATTTGAGGATCTAACATAGATAAAAAGGAAATTCTATAGCAAAAGTCATTCGTGTAAAATATATTTCTGAAAGGAAGTATTAAATGCATACTCAATGATTTAGATATTTTAACAATATTAAACTCAACAGTATTTCATTTTAACCAGAATTTGAAATTTTGTTTTTGCTATTCATGGTTTTAAAATAGTAAAATCTATTTGAATCTATTTTAAACCAAATCAATTTAATATCAGATTTTATTTGATCTATTTAAATATATTTGATCTATTAAGATCAAATTTTCTTACCTGTTTTAATTTTGTTAAGAATACTACAAGTTTAAGAGAAAGAAGATTGTGGTTGGCTCATATGAGGCAGCTAGGGAGCTTAGTGGAGAGTGTTGGCCATAGAGTCAGCAAAATCTGAATTTGAATCTTGTATCAAATGTTTACTAGTTTCGTGACCCTGAACAAGTTATTAACTCTTTCATCCTCAATTTCCTTATCCTCAATTCCTCATCCTCAATTTCCACATGAGGCAGAGGAATGATAGCAACTTCATTCTAGGATTTTTGAGGATAAAATGAGATAATATTTTCAAAGAACATTGTAAATCTTAAAGAATTACAATAATGCTAGCTAATATTAGTAAAAATTATAAAGACTTTCTTTGGAGTTGAAAAATTTGTCTATACAGTTCAATTTAATAAGATGTCAGAAAATATTAACTTGAACACTTCTCAGCATGTTTTGTGATCATGTTGAGATTATCTTTCCCTCTATACTAATTAAGTCCTTTCACCTCTGCTGAGACCAGCAGTATGGTACCAATTAGTTTCTATATTGGCTTCATGAAATAGAAATATTTCCTTTGGTATGGGCATCTATCCAGTAATGGGAATGAGGCAATTCCAATGTTGCAGGGCTAAAATGACATAAATAACATTTAGTCAATATCCTATACAATCAATCACTTTATATAATGACCATAAATAGTAATTAGTATTTTAATTGTAGTTTTATTCTTACAAAGTACATGTATTATGTTATTAATCATTGGTGTAAAGAAACAACAAAAACAACAGCCAAGAAAAGGTGAGTTACTAGTTATTCAAGTACTTACTTTACCAGTACTCCTATTCTGAGATATTAAAAATAACCTTCCCATTCTTTCATCAGATTCTCTCAAAATGAACTTCCATCTTAAAAAAAAAACCTGACCTGAAACATAGTTAATATTTAAGATATCTTTGTACTTTTCCTATTTCCTTTCACTCATATTAATACTTTTTCCAACTTTTATTTACATTTTAAATCCATGTGGCATTGGAAAAATATTGTCTGATTCTTTCTTATTACTATAATTCCTATTAAAGTTTTATATCTCGACCAACAATACAGAAAAACAAGAGTCCTGTGGGCCAAACATATTACAGTAATCAATACTTTAGAAATTTTGTTCCTGAGTTAGTTTCTCTCTTATGTTATAGAAAATATATATTCTGGTGAATGAGACTCCTGGGTGAGATATGACAAATTAGAAAATGTGTTCTTGGTGAGCTAAATCAATGTGTACCTTGCAATTGAGAGGAATTAAAAATGTTATTATTATATATTTTTGAAACTAAAGGATCAGGTAAGTGGCACAGTGGGTAGAGTACATGTCTGAAGTCAGGAAGACTCATCTTCCTGATTATACAGGTATGAAATCCATGGGAGGTCCAGGGCCCTTACTGAAGGGAACATGGGACTCAAATTAAACCAATGTATGGGCTCCTTATCCTGCTCCCATCATCATACCAGCAAAATCAGGTTAAATCATACTTATTTGACAGCACAAAATGAAAAATTGGAAGTTAAAGGATCCTCAGATTTAGAGCCGTAAGATACCTTAGAGGTCAAATCATTCAATCTCTTCACTCATCTCTAAAATGGGAATAATCCTGATTGTACTACTTCTCGGGGTTGTTGTGATGCAAGCAACAAGTATGTTTCAAAGCATTGTAGAAGCATGAGGTATTTTGCTGATGAGAAAACTAAGAAATAAAGGGAAGTAGTGAATTATTCTAGCAGAAAGAAGACTCCTTAGCATCCTTAAAATCCAAGACTTTTCCCCCTCATTGCACCATATTACAACAAGCACTCTGATTTGGAGACAAGAGTGAAAGGGTAGAAGGAATAATAAAATCAGATGGGAAGGTGTTATCACCTGGGAGTATTAGGCAAGATACAAGTCTTGAAGGAAGACAGGGAAACAGATTTGGAATTGAGGAGGTGACAGGGGTCATGGAGCCTGGAGAAAGGAGATTAAGTCTAGTGTGTGAAAAATAACAAGTCATCCAATGCAACCAAATCTTACAGTGCCTCAAGGGGAGTAAATTATATTAAAAATGGAAAGGTAAGAAGGGGCCAGAATTTGAAGAATTTTAAGGACAAAAGAAGGACTTTACATTTGATCCTGGAGTAGTAGGATGACATTTGGGTTTATTGAATAAAGGAGGTAACGTGGTCAGACCTATGCAAAAAAATTGTTTTGGTATCTGAGTATGTAAAGGATTACAGTGGGGGAAAGATAGATAGATAGATAGATAGATAGATAGATAGATAGATAGATAGATAGATAGATA
>NW_020954596.1:70721827-70737756 GCF_900497805.2 Vombatus ursinus | reverse complement strand
ATAGATAGATAGATAGATAGATAGATAGATAGATAGATAGATAGATATACATATTTATAAATATAGAGAGAATTCATTAAATTACATAATTTTAATGAACCATCACAATAAAATACGAAGGAAATGCCAATGTCTATCAAAGCATACATTTACCTTTTCAACTCTGCAGAATATTAATGAAGCTGATCTACATGGGTAATAATGGTTTAAAAGATTTAATGTTTGTTAGGAATGGGATTCTCATTTCTATTTGACCTGCTAAAGAATCACCATGCTGAGGAACTCAAAATTGCCTATGGAAGATGAAAATTTGCTAGCCTGGGAACTGATATTAAAGATCAAAGCTATAGCTTTGTGATCAAGACACTTCCTTCTCCAGCCTTAGAAGTCAATCATTTTTCATCTAAATGCATGAGTTGATCAGATGGCTATTTTAACTTATTTTCCCCTTACATATTCCATTTTCCCTTTTCCCTGGAATTTTGATACAAATGCTATTTTTTCCCTTAAAATCAACTTTGTGTTTCAATATGATGTTCTAAGGATCAGTCAGAGCTGTGCTGAAGCCAGCTTCTACCAATTCATGAGAGATGATTGTTACATTTTCAGTGTGAGCATTTACACCTCAGAAATAGTCAAGCCCTAAGAATAATTATTTGCTTTATTTTGTTGATTGTCTAAACTGAAGGAATTGATGGAGGAAATTTTAGTAATGAAGACTAAATTTCATAAGCCCATTGTGTTTGCTTGTATTCTTTTTCTTCCATAGAGCTGGTTGTTAAACATTTACCAGTACATTCTGCCAGTTAAAAGAAGTAACTTTCCAGAAATAGCTGAATGTTAAATAAGTAGCTTGTTAGCTTGTTTGTAGACAGCTTTGACATTTGGCTTAGATATCAAAGACTAAATTATAGATCTGTAGATTTATAATTATGTATGTGTGTTTTTAATAAAGTAATTAGAACATGTTTTTCTTTGTTGATTTTGTACCTTTAAAAATAACTCTATGGGCAGAGCTAATTTACCTCTTACCTTATTTCCAAGAGGTCAAGAACAATAAAAAAAAATTTGTCCATTTAATGTCCCAATATTAAAGTCAAGAACTCAACCCAGAAAATCCATGATGAAGGAAAGTATGACAAGAAGTCAGATCTCCAATTCTAAGGAAATGAAACATTAAAAGAAGTTTTCTTTCCTGCCATTTCAGGATGAATGTTGGTTCCATGGCAATAATGCAGCAAAGATCTGTTAAGAGACTCGGGGATTTTGGCTGGCATACTTTTTATGCTTAGCCTCACAGCTGGTGCAGGTGTGTTTCCAGCCCTAATAAGTAATAACATTCCCGGTGGAAACATTCAACTGTGGTAAAACAGACAGAAATCTATTATAAATGTGAGTGCAATGTCAATGTTTACAGAGGGAGGTCAAATAACAATATTCTGTTTGGTAAATGGCAGTGCTGTATGAGCAGAAAGCATTCAAAATATTTGCATTCTTATTACAGTGATACACAAGACTCATAAATATTGCATAGATTTTCTAACTTCATTTTTTAAGTTCTCAAATCAAAATTATTTTTCCTTATCCTAAAGTCTCCAAGTTATTACCATTATGATATGTCTTCCAAATGTTTGAAGTATCATGTCAATCTACTGTCCTGGAGTGAATATAAGATAAACTCTAACTTACTGTTTAATAAGGTCTAGATTTACTTATTCAAAAATGCATCCCAGCACATGGAACCTTCAAAAGTCATTTCTTACCCAAAATCATCTGAATATAGTAGGCAAGGAACATGATGCTCTTCATCTAAGCATTTATTAAGTTTCAATAGGCTTTCACAATTGGGGAGTGGGAAAAAGACTGAATTGCTCTCACTGTAATCTGAAAGGGCAATTAAGATAGGCCTAAAGAGTAGACCTATAATTTCATTGATATAGGAAAACCTCATATGACGAAACCTATTCTAATAATTCAGGTTAGCATGTTTCCTGCAATTTAGAGAGTCTTAGAGAGTGGTCTAGAGCACTAGCAAGTGAAGTGACTTGACCAGATTTATATATCCAATATGTGTAAGATTCAAGACTTGAACCTAGGTTCTTCTTACTCCAAGGCCTTTATGCCATAGCTGCTATCTTTTATTGTTGAAGAGTGTGTGTGTGTGTGTGTGTGTGTGTGTGTGTGTATTTGGTCAGTGTTTAGGAGAAAAGGAAGCTTTCATGTCATTTCTGAAGCAGTTGTTCAAAAAAACTTAAAGGGGAAGTTTTTATCTGCACTTTTGGGGAAAATATTTTGAAATAGAGGCAAAGATTACAAATAATGTTTTATTTTTCTGAGTGTTGATCAACACATATCCAAAATTCCTTAAAATTAGAACTTTTTTTTTAAATTTTAAACTGATTGCTGCTGTAATATTTGCTATTCTGATTTTCCATAATGAAAGAGTTTTTGCCTTATGTGAAAAAGGAAGTAGTGAGCTTCCTTTTTAGGTGAATAAATTAAGCTAATCCTGTACTGTAATCTTCATTCTATTATAATTTTATATATAAGCTTCTGATAGCATCCAGTGGGAGCAAAAGAACCAAAACCCCACTGAGGCTGCTTTAAAAATGAAGGAAAGAAAGAAAGCAAAAAACCAGAAGCAGCTTGCTTGAAAGGTTAGAAAGTGAAATTTAAGCAGAACAGATGTTCTCTACAGATGTGTAACACATTCTTATGCTGATTCCAAAAGTAGATGTGGAGATTTTATTTTGTTTTTAACTAAAGAACACCTTCACAAAAATATTTTTGCAATTTCTATATGCCCTACCCCTATTCCTTTATTCTGACTCAATGGTGACTTTTTACTGATGAATTGATATGATTTTATTGAACATTTATGATTAATCTTCTGTAAAAGGAGTAACTTCAATTCCCAGATACAACACTGAATTTGAGAAATGACTATTTGGAAAAATAACCCTAACCACCCTATACTAAGTAGAGTATTTCTCAGGGTATATTTGTTATTAAAAGTAAGCTAAAAAAATAAGTTGAAAGATTAATAGAAATATAGATAGATAAGATCAAGGATTCCTGGGTAACAATAGTTTCTAGGATATTTATGAAATCATAAAAAGAGTATTAATCCCAGGGTAGTCTGCAAAGATGAATCATATTCACCAGAGGTCCATAGGGTCTATTAAATAGGTATATGTAGGAAATTCTAAAGCAAAGGTCACTATGGGTCTAACACATAGTATCCAATCCCATCTTTAGAGTCTCCTCCCACCACCTTTGGGTCAACAAACATTTAATTTGCAAACATCTTTCAAAAGGTTAATATATTGAATTATCAATTATCCTCACTTTGCTAAGGCAACAAAGTAGCAGAATGGATAGAGCATTGCAGTGGGAGTATATAAGAAGAGTGAGTTTGAATCCAGCTTCAGATACTTAATAGGCTATGTGACCCTGGGAAAATATCATTACCTAACTCAGCATCAATTTCCTCATCTGTAAAATGGGAATAATAATAATAATATATGCTTCACTAGAGTGTTGTGATAATACATGTGATTTGCAGACCTTAACCCATTATGCAAATGTTATTATTGTTGTTGTTGTTAGTATTAATTACTATGAATGACTCATCTTTCTAGGAAGCAAATGGTTGGTATCCTAAAATGACTAGGATAGTTTTGAATTGAAAGAAAAAAAAGAAAAAACATCAAATAGCACCAAAAATGCCCCAAAAGAATGGAAAGTTTCTTTTGGGATGGTAATCTTTTAGAAGAACAAGAGAAATATTTCTAAGTCATTGTGTAAATTCTCTACAATGAACTTCATAAAGACATGGAAAAATATTTGTGCAGAAGAAAATGTTTGTGGGTTATCTGCACTGGTGGAGGTAATAGTAATACTAAGCATGTCATACATCTATACATGATATATATTTTGAGTACCAGATTTTTTTCTATCTCAAAATCAAAATGAGAAACTTTGGGAGGTAGTGAGTTTCTCATAATATTAAATCTTCAATGATCTGACTGGAAGGCTAAATGATCACTCCTTGAATACATTATAAAGGGATACTGATGAAGAATGGGTTACTTAAGACTGCCTCTGAGGTCACTTTAAACTTGGAAATTTTATGATTCTGTAAGTGGTCTCATTGTCTCACTATTACTATAAAAGCCCCCTCATTGACCCAAAAATCAAGAGAAATAAAAGGATAAAGAGAGACCAGAGAAAACCAATGAAAAACATTCATGAATACATACATGAAATGTGGACTGAAAAGAAGAGAAAGTATCATAAGTGCCAGATAGTTGGGGGAATGGTAGAAATTAGAAATAGTGATTAATTCCAGTAGAATTAGATAAATGCACAGTATTAAGAAATCACAAAAGAGAATAGGAATTGTCCTGAAGTAGAATGCATCTTTATTGGATGCACAAAGCAATCTGGAGACATTTAGTATATGGATAAATTCAACTTTGCATAACCCTGTAACATTTGAAGAATCACTGTATCATAGAAAAGGTCCATCAACTACTATATAAAAAAGGGCACTACAAACAGGGCATTGAATGTCATGTAATAAGCTTTCTAGTGCTTAATGGCAATGAAAATATCATTATAATAAATTATATTATAATAAAGTTGCTTGAAATGATGGTCCTGTGTCAAAAAAAAATAAAAATTAAGTCATTTATATTATGCTTACCAGGGAAGAAAGCTATACCATATATATTTTAAATAGTATAAAACATTCAATGAAAATACTATAGACAAGTTAAATTAACATGTAGTTAGCTGGCAAATTCAGGGCCAGCAGATTAATTAATTTCCAGACAATTCTGGACAGCTGATAAATTACTGTAATTTAATAAAATATATTTCCCCTAATTGTTAAAATAGTTAACTGAGAAAATGGGAGTTTTTGTCTGGGATGAAGGGTAAAAGGAGAGATTTTAGAACCCAAGGCCCTGACTATCAGGTCAGGTCTGAGGAAGATTGATAGAAAGGGACACCGTTGAGGCAAGAAGCAGGATAATAAAACTTAGATGACTGAGGGTAGGAGAGATTGGGCACCAACAGAGGGTAGGGCACTACAAAAAAGATAGGGCATTGACATAGACAAGCAGCATACTTTATAATTTTATAGATACCCAAGCTTGGAACTTTCTATGCAAAATATCAGGATGCCAATTCTGTGTGGTCAGTGGAAACCTAAAAATTACTAAGAAGCTCATTAATTATGAAAAGAAAGCATTTCTAAAATAACACACTTTTATAGACTAAAGTCAACACTAAAAATTGCATTTACAATATGTAAGTAACTGCCATGAGGAAAAAAATAATAGAGTATGCTCAGCGAACAAATATGAAAAAAAGGGATAGAGGGTACAATCAAATTCAGCATGAGTTGAAAATTTAAATACTAATATTCATACTGTTATGATGACTTAGCTCAAAATGCAGTAGATATCAGGTCTCCATCAACTATATCTACTTTGCAATGTTGTCCTTCATTAAATATCCACACAAACACTACAGATGCAACTTGTAATTTATTAAAAGTAATTCATTAACTTTTCCTCACATTTAATTTTAGGTCTGACTCATCATTCATTTGCATTCAGTTCTATCTATCTATCTTTATATGGATATATGCTCATATATGCAAATTTGTATGTAGATATGCATCCACATATTACATATATGTATACATATACATGCACATGTGTGTATATATATGTTGTCAACCCTAACCACATATGATCATATGAATTAAAAGTATTCTCTATTTATTTGTTTGTCTTTTTCTTGTTTGAATGACTAAGCCAAATTTTTGGAGCAATCAGATTACATTTAGGTGAATCTACAATGTTCTGTGGCTTGATGCAACTTACAAAATATGTATATATTAATTTTTTTAAAAAAATCTAAAATATACATTTGATCTTGTGCCCATATTTAGATGATTAAATACTACTAGATGGATCAACCTAATCACACTGATTTATCAAAGTCTATTTACCAGACATTATCAGCAACAGTCAAGTAAAATTTCCAAGGTCTTCAGCAATCATGATTATATTAGAATTGAAAGAATCAAATCTTTTAGCAGTGTTCAAATTTACCACTTACATCAATACACACCTCATGAGAGGTAGTTATTTATGACTACAAACTCTTTATGGCTATAAGCTCAAAGTCATTACCCAGAAAAGAAGAATGTTTATAAATTTAGAAGGCGCTAACACTCGTTAGGCATAATAGTAAATTAAGTTTCTTTTCTTCAAATGATATACTTTCCCAATTATCACAAAGTTTGATCTTTCACCAGTATGATCTTAAGATGTGAATATACAGCACAAAAAGTATCTAGATAGAAATTACACAATTTGGTTAAACCTATTAATAAATTATTACTATTGTGTTTGTCAACAAAATGTATATAGTTTTTCTTTCATTTTTTCTTTTTATCTTGATGTTTCATTCAGATGGATATATTTCTATTTAAAATACATGAATATTTCACAATATGGAGGAGATAGGGCAGTTATATGCACTCCATGAGACTAAAATACCACTTCTCAAGGCTGGGTAGATAAGTTATAAATATTTTCTCTGACTTTATGGTGATATCCCATTTTTTATTACTAATTACATAAGATTTTTTTTCTTAATTCTATCTCTTCTTTTCAAAGGTCCCATATGATATCATTCATCATTTTAAAATCTATGCTTTATTCTAGGATATAACAAATGGCAGAATGCATGATGATAATTCCTTACAGTTTTATATATGACATAATATACAGAATATCAAACAAATTTATGTACAAATGTTTATGTGAATAACAACATTCATTCTACTTTCAACAAATGATCACTTATAAGCAACCTCTATTTTTACTGAATAAAATGGGTAGATTTCTAAACATATTTCCTTATTTCCAATGTCAGCAGAAAAATATACTAAAATTTTTCACTGAATAAATGTAAATACTTATACCACATAAAGGTTTGATTTGCTAACAATACACTAACACATTTAGTGACAATACACTAGCATACATTCTCTTTGGAGCAACCATAACTCTCATTAATGTAGCTATGTACAGATTAAAGTAAGAAATAATCTATTCATCTATTTCAGAGTATATGTAATGCTGTTTTATAGGCTTCAATTAGGAAGGAATGTTATTATAGCAAACCTATCTAACCAGAGATTTATATAAACCAACAATACCCTTTAAACTTTATAATAGAGCAAACACATATTTCCCATTGGTTTTGATGCATGTTCTTTTGAATCTCTTTGAGTAAGGTGAAAGATATTTACATTATAAAAAATGTAAAAAACAAGCTTTGCTAGTAACAGTAATGATAAGGCTTAATAGTGTTCTCCTAGGAGCTGCCATATTTACTTTTTTCTTTCCTGATAGGCTGTTATGACAGTTAGATGTTCTTGTATTTTATGAATCCTTAAAAATTTTCTATTAGTGCTGATAGGTAAAAAAATTCACTTTTAACAATTTCATTTGATGTATTTCTCAGATAAGCAGTAAGGTAAATTGGTTAGAATGATGCTTTTAACCCTTACTAGCTATGTGACCCTTGGTAAGTCACTTAGCTTCCCTAAGTCTCAGTTTTCTAATCTGTAAAATAAGGAAGTTGGACTTGGTGCCCTCTAAGGTCCCTTTCATCTCTAAAGCCAGGATTCTTTGATGCTATGGAGTTCATAATGAAGCTTATCTCAAATCCCACCTCCTCCATAAAACTTTTCTTTATCACATTTGCCAAATAGAGCTTTCTAAATGGCCATAGAAATAATCATGTTTTTCAGTCATGTGGTACTGTCTTGCATCATTATTTAGAAATTAGTTTTATCTCTCCAACTAGAATATATGCTACATTAAGGATCAGTATAATAATAATATTATTCATAATACTTATGTCATTTATATAATGTTTAAGATTTGCAAAATGCTTACATACAAGATATCATTTGATCTTTATAATCACTCTCTGAGGTAGGTGCTATTATTACCTTTATTTTATGGATGAAGACACTGGGGCTTAGAGAGGTAAATTGCTTTACCTAGAGTCACATAGTTGTTAAATGTCTGTGGCAAAATTATAACCAACTAATGTTTCCCTAACTATAGATCCCCAACTATATATACTTGTAGCATTCTGCCTCTTTGTTTCCCTTATTGTGCTTAAAACAGGGCCTTCTACACAATAGGTTCTAAAAATCTGTTGAATGAATACAAGAATACTTCTCTGTCACTTTCTGGTTGGTTAGACTATTAACACCTTTTTTTTTAAATCTAATAATTTGTGTGATCATTGAACAATTAACTGCTCAATCTATACTACAACAGAAATAAAAACAGTTCACATTTTATAATGTTTTGTAGTTTTTTAAATGTTTAGTTATCTTATTCTTCTAAAATGTATATATTTGAAGGACTCATGCTGAATGGATTGGTAACGGCTTGACCAATTATTGTGAAAGTAGAACAAAAAAGAATGGAATTATTAATAATGAATATCTTACTGGGAAGAAGGTTTTGTAGGACCTAAATTACTATAAAATATTTGTTATAATTTGGATTTTTACTTTAGCTGTTATACATAATACAGATATTTTGTCAATGATCATTACTCATGATCAATTGACAAATCAATTATCTAATATATTAACTTAATGCAACAAACATTTATTAGTGCTTATTATATTCATGTATCTATTAAGAAAATATTTACTATTGCAATGAACTGACATTATATGAACTCCTGTAGAGTAAAATAAACAGAACAAGAAAAATAATCTATACAAGAACATTATAAGAAGTGCCAATTTTTAACATCTTAAGATCTCTGATCAAAGCATTAACTCATTATGATTCTGGAGTACAGATAATAAAGAATACTGCTCACCTCTTGACAGAGAGATGACAAGTGAAATATTTGTGAATATATATGTATGTATGTATATATCTATAATATTATTATATAATAATATACATAATATAACAGATAATATATAACATTCACAATATAATATACATGACATTATATAATATACATAATGTAATATATAATGCTTTTTTTTAATTGTTCATGTTTTCTCTTTCTTTCTTCCTTAGGAAAGGAAATGTGGGAGGGAGGAAAAAAATTAAATGTTCATTAAATTAAATTTAAAAATTATTATGAGTGTCCATAAGATTACATATGATTTCAACCAAGTCATTTTCCCTCCCTTTATATTTAGTTGTATCTTCTGAATAAAAATATCACCCCTTGGGACACTGGAGATGGGATAGGTTTGATATATGTGTTTCATGCCCAATTTGAAAGAACCTATGCTAGGATACTCCTGTCCTTCTAATCCTGATCAGTTTGAAAGAGGAATCTAAGTTCTATCTTTTTTCCTCTTCCAAACAGATTTGAACAATTTAAGTAGGACCGGAGTGTATACTTATTTAAGAAGCTAATAACAAAAATATATATATTTGGGGTGATTTGATACATTTTACCCAGTATCTAAGGAAAGTAATTGGGGAATAATTGAATTGTCTGGTCAATCTCTGAGTCTACACCAATAAGAAGCAGATCCTTATTCAAGGGCTTTTTAAATCCTAATGGGAATAGGAAGGGCATAAGAATTGAGAAGAGGTTTTAGTCATCCTAATTGAAAATTTGATCAGTGTCCCTACATTTCATAAAATTGAATGTGGCATGATGTAAACTCTAATGAAAAAAGTATAACAAAATTGATTCAAATGTTCATTAATACATATATGTATAGATACACACACAATTTGTGAGTGTACACATATATACATCCTTATACAAAACTCTAGCATCTTAACCTAGGAAATGAAACCAATTGGGGCAGCTAGGTCCTGGAGTCAGGGGAACCTGAATCCAAAACCAGCTTTTGACCCTTGATACTAGCTGTGTGACCCTGGGCAAGTCACTTAACCCTATTACCTGGGCAAAAAAAATAAATTTAAATTAAAAAAAAAAGAAAATGAATCCACTGAAATAAAAATCATTTATAGAGCAATGACTTTGTATTTGAACTATGAGATGCTCATACCAAAGCTCATTCAGTGTACTCATTTTAGATTTGGCCAAATACATGTCCAGTATTTACCATTTATTTAGTATTTAATAAAAAGAAGTTGAGTTGTAAACTGAGCTAATTGACCTCAACAAGGAAAATTTCTTCATCTTTACTGAAGTCATAAGCTTTCCAAAGAAAAGTGGAATCCCTGGCCATGCAAGAAATAAAATTTTAGTGCTCTCTCCATAAACATTTAGAATGTTGAGAAAATCCAGCAGCATTTTTCTATCAGTCATGGGCCAAAGGAAGAGAGCAGCTAGGTGAAGAAGACATCATCTAAGAACAGTGAGAAGAAGAGAAAAGGGTAACTGAAATTAAAACATCAGACTTCATTGGAGGACTGATATCTCATACTGACACAGTGACATTGAGGAATAGTTATAGAAACTTGAGGTACTTTCATTTGTTGTATTTTATTTCTTGAGGAATATATAATACTATTTTTGAAATTTTTCTTTAATAATACATTATCTGATAAATTCTGGCCAATAAGCTTGCTAGTGGCATGTAGCACTAGATTATTGCACTGTTCAGTGGAGAAATTTTCCCAGGTCTCTAAGAAGAAGCTTATAACCAAAGAAATATAATTTTCATGAAGTTATCTGGGTCTTTCATGTCAATTGCATTTCTAAAACAAATATTGCACCCTTGTGAATGACTTCAGGGATCATTTGTGATGCAGTGAGGTAGGGTAGTTGAAGAATTCAGTTCAATTCCACCCTCAGATAATTACTAGCTATACAATCCTGGGCAAGCCTCTTCACCTCTGCCTGCTTCAGTTTCCTTGTTTATAAAATGAGAATAATATTAATGCCTATCTCTCAGGTGTAACTATAAGATAATAGAACATTTTTAAAGTATTTTGAAAACCTTACATCACTATATGAATACTAGTTTCATTGTTGTTGTTCCCATAGGCTTTTAAAAGATGAGGTTTTAGTAGTGTGTTAAATCCCAGGTGTTGATACTGTAGAGTGAGAATAAATATAATCAAGCAGAAAACAGCATCACTTTGGAATCCTAAGAACATTTTAAAGAGATTCTATGAAAAGTTTCCAGAGGTCTTTCTTTGGTAGTTAGGTAATTTCTCTTATTTCTTCATTACACCACAGGTCAACTCAGGGTTGGGAGAAGAGGTTGCTGGAATGTCTGACTCAAAAAATGTACTCCAGGTGTCTAAATGATACATTCTTTAACTCAAAGGAGCAAAATCCAAAAGAGGAATTTCTGGAGAAAGGAAAAGAGTACTGAAAGCTTTGCAGCAATACTATATAACCTCTGAAAGGTAGAAATCAAATAGACAAATTATTTTGTTATGAATATATCATCTATCAAACAATTTGGCTGCAAACATATTTCTTTGAATATGTAAGAACAAGCTAGCTTTGATTATCTATTTGATTAAATGGTTCATTTCCATTGACAATTTTTCATCTTGCTTAATTCTTTGCTCAATTTTACTTTGCTATAAACACATTTGGACTCAGATTTAGCAAATACTTTAGGGTCTGTGAATTCTATTTCTATTCATATACACACATAATTGTGGTAAGGAATATGTTTACATATTTGTCAACATATATGTATGTGTGTATATTTATATATAAGCATATGTACTCCACCATACCTACATGTTTATATACATTATGTATGTGAACTTTTATCACCATATTTATATATGTGTGTATATCTTTCCCTATTTCAAAGAAGTTCCAGACATATTATTATCTGCTAAATGTATTAAAATTGTACTAGAAAAAATGTTTCAGATTTCTTTTATGTGGTATCTTCAGAAGGCCAGGCATATAAAGGCATTCAATTTTTAAATGCATAAATTAGTATATTTTTCAACATGTCATATATTTTCTTTAATAGCAACATTTGTAGGTCCTATCATTCAAATATAACTATTATACTAAGACTATAATGGGAAAAATGAGAAAACCAAAACTTTCTGATGAATTTTAAATCCCAAGAGCCAGAGCAACTAATATGTATAGAATAGAAATATTTATATAGGGAAATTGCTTCCATTTAAGAAGGGAATAACCCAAATGGGACTGGAAAATTAAAGCCCTGTGTGGATTCAATAATGTGTTCATCTGCTTTCCTCTTTCCATATAACCACTGCTGTTCATCATAGACTTTTCCTCAAACTGAGTCTAGAGCATCTGCATCTGCTATCCACACTAAGATGAATATTTATTCAATAATTTAAATAGCACCAGAGCACCATGAATTGTAAATGTTATTAACAAGGGAATTGCATTTTTCATATTACCATATACAAATCAAAAGTTCTGGCATTATAACCTTCTGGCAAATGAAATTTTTTAAAACTGTATAATGACATATAGAACAATGATTTTATGTTTGAAATATTAAAAGTCTGAGTCAAATTTCTGCATAATACTCATTTGGACTTTCATCAAATATACACATTCTATCCATCATTTACCTAATAGCTCACATTTAGCTAGAGAAATTGGTAAATGGCAAACTGGTGGGAGAGATTCCAAACTAATGGTTAAATTGCAAAATAGATCTTTAGCACCTGGTACTGTGCATTACATGCAGTAGTCAGTGAATAAATGTTTGTTAAATTGAATTGGTGAGTAGGGCAATTGGAAAAAAAAATGGCATCTGAGATCTAATAATAGGAAATATTAGGCAATGGACTTATGGATATGTTGAAAGCTTGGGATGTTGTGATTGTATGAACTGCTTTCACCAACACATAGATCACAACCCATCTATTAAAGGGTTGTCTAAAGTTTGCAGAGCTTGCCAACAGTAATAGCTAGAAAAAAGGGGAGACTCAAATAGATTCCCTATAGGTTCTTTCTACCTCTAGATCTCTGGTTCTATAATATTATGGTCATGCAAAGACCAAAGGTAAGATGTGAATCCAAGTTTTTCTAACTCCAAGTCCAACACATATTCCATTATGTCACAACCCTCTCCATTTTGAGATAAATAATTCAAATGGCTCATATTATGAAGATTCTGGTTTTTCCTTGGCTCATGACAGAAATCTGAAATTAATAAGAAATTATTCTCTAATGATGCTGGACCAATGTGCTATTGTGTCCAACAAAGCCAAAAAATAGATATAACTAACCCCATCAGAAAAGCATTAAAATAAAATTAGAAAATGTGTTTCTGGTATTATGTATATTATGGTTTGTCCATATTTGAAATGATATTCAGAAATCTCCTCCCCCAAATTCCTACCCCAGATGTTTTCCCTAGAGAATTAGCTAAGCCATAATTTCAGTGATTATCCTATAAAATATAATGGAACAAGAGAAGTCAGAGATGAGGAAAAACAAAATGATCAGATAAATGGGGAGGATGTGTTACTTTGAAGTTAGAGTATTAAAGAGTAGAACAAGTTTGCAGAAGAAGAAGTTGAGTGGGGGCAACAAACTCAAATTTATAAATATAATTTATGAGATAAAAGTATACTTGTTCACCAAAACTAGAAATACAAGGATGAGAGAGTGAACTGTGGAATGTGACAAATAAGTTCAGGATAATTCAAGTTGTGGAACTTATAGATTTAATTGTTGGTACTGGCAGAACACAAAAATGAATTTTAAAGGGATTTTGAGAAATTTATCAGTAACAAAGCTCTAATAGCTATTAATAGAATCTAGGTGATACCTAATTATTGTGGTTGAAGTCAATGAGTACAATGATATATTCTGGATCATTAGTCCTAAAACCAATGCTGACAACAAAATATTAGGTTGGACAGACCAATCATCTGATCCTTTAAGCCAATCTCCATGTTCCTAAAATTGGTACAAACATTTGTAGAAAAAGTGAGGGGCAAACAAAGCAAAATAGTTATGCAGGTAAACTTTGTCTTCAGGGATTTCTCCTCTTTTTAGAATCACTCTCATTTGAGTTAACCTTCCCCCAAAAGTCCACATCAATGTGATATCCCTGGAGAGACCTTATCACTATTCTATCAGTCATCTCACAGCCAGTTATTCAGGGCCTACTAAGTATCAGGCTTTATGTCAGGCCATGGGAAAGATATAAAGACAAAAATGAAAGTTTCTAATCACAGACATCTATCAAGGGAAACATATACACATATAAATAAAAACAAAATATGTAGAAAATCAATAAATCAATAAGTATTTACTAAGCACCTACAAGGTGCCAGACATGCTAGGTAAGGATTGCTGCTGCTTGCTGTTTATGCTTCATTCTCGAAAGAAGAGAGGTAATGCCATGACATGCAAATGAATTGGATTTAAGTGAGGTAGGACTGTGCAAAGTCACCAACCTCTGTTTCTCCTCTGGAGCCAACTGGGTCCAGTGGCCAGATATGGATCAGGACAACTGGAGATGGCCAAGGATGCAGTGGAGGGCCTTGGCCTTTTCAAGCTAAGGTCTTTAACAAGTATCAGTTTGACTGAGGCAGTGCCCATTCAGTGATTAAGGTTCTAAAAAAAGTGAGACAAAAAATGGCTTTTTTAAAAACAATAGATCTAGTAAGGAAAAACCTTCAGGGTTTCTGGCCAAAACAGAAACAATTGTTATTTATATTCATTCTGAGCCAATGAGGACCTAAATACTGACCCAATAGGGATTTTTCTGTGGCAGAGTGATTTGGGATTAAGGTTGGTCTTTAAGAGAAAAATGAGAGGAGATGAGAGGGGAGGGAAGGGGAGGGGAGGGGAGGGAAGGAAAGAAGGAAGGAAGGAATGATGGAAGGAAGGGAGGGAAGAAAAAAGGGAGGAAGGGAGAAAAAAAGGAAGGAATGGAGGGAGGAAGGAAGGATACCATGTTGTCCAACTAGAAGTGGACAACTCCTTCTCTACTCACAAAAGTTGTTCTTTGTCATTCATTCTCAAAGAAGACTATGAAATCAGGGAGGTGATGTCATGACATGCAATTTTTTAAGGCTTAATCACCAAATACAAAATGGGTATACAAGTTCAAAGAATCAAATGATACTTATTTATGATAAGCTTACATTTTAATGCAGTAGGAAACAGACACATAAAAATATGAAGAGCACAAATATAATGTTATTGACTTATACACATATGGTAATTAAATACAAAATTGTTCCAGAGGTAGAAAAGTAACAAATGGGAGGAATCAGGAAAATAGTGTGTGAGTTGCAATTTAAAGGAAGAAAAGAACTCCATGTGGTGAAGGTAAAGAGGGAGAACATTCCAAGCATGGGAGGTGGCTAGTGAAAAGGCAAAGAGACAACAAAAGATAAAGAATGAGAAACAGAGAGAAGGCCATTTTGGCCTTCAGAGTGATGAAGGGAGAATAATGTCCAATGCCAGTTTGTGTAGGCATTTAAAAGTTAAACAGTGAGTTTATATTTTATTCTAGAAGCAACAGTACACCAATGCAGTTAGTTGAGTAGGGAAGTCAGATCTGGGCTTAAGGAAAATTACTTTGGCAGCAGTGACTTGGAATGACTGGATTGGGGAGAGGTTTAAGGAAGTGAAACCAATTAGATGGCCATTATAATAATTTAGATGAGAGTTGATAATGGTCTGAACACTGGGGTTGTGTTGCTGTGAGAAGAAAGAAGGGGTGAGATATGGTGCGAAGGTAGAAACTATAAAATTTCACAACTTACTGAATATGAGTTGTGAAACTTAGGAAAGCTGGTGGTACCTTCAATAGAAATAGAGGTTTGGAAGAGTAGAAGGTTTATAGGAAAATAATGAATTAAATTTTAGAAATTTTGAGCTGAAGATTTCTCTGGGTATCTAGTTTGAAATGTCCAAAAGGCAATCAGAATGTACTTAACCTA
>NW_020954596.1:70713000-70721817 GCF_900497805.2 Vombatus ursinus | reverse complement strand
ATTGTTCATAAATCCACTAGAATTGGGGTTGGCATCCACCTTTTATTTTCAGATATGATCAAAGGGGTGATTTATTTTTTCTTGGTTATTCATAGAACTTTGTTATTGTTGTTTGTTGTTGTTGTTGTTGTTTTTCTAGTGGGAGGGGAAGTTGGGGGAGAACAGAATGGGAGAAGATGAAAACTTGTCATCCCAAGGAGTTCAGTTTGACTACTCAATTAATTTGACTGCCAGTCTTCAGACCTGGTATTGAGACAAGAAAGTAGGAAGCAATTGGTAAAACAGTGAGGCTAATGGGTTTTACTTCACCAGACATTGTCCAGCAAAGGCTGAATAGTTAAGTGTTAGTGTTGTTGCAGAGCTGATACTTCTCTTCCACAAACTAGCAATATCTCCATCCTTGAATATCTCTCCACTCCTAGAATTTTCCTTTTGGAAGTACTTTCCATTCCTACTTCTATTCTGATTGGATGGTTTCTCCCAAAACCTGCACTTAAATAGGATACATGGGCCAGTCAAGACTTCATTTCCCATGAAGCCTATCCCAACCCTCTTTCTACTTCCTTTTGTGTTTCCTTTTCCCATTAAAATATAAACTGGTTGAGGGTATGAACTCTTTCTTGTTTTACTTTTATTTGCATATCCAGAGCTTAGCATATAGCCTGGAATTGTAGGAAGCAATTAATAAATTGTTAACTGATTATTTGGCTTATGGAAAAAGAAAACAAAAGAAAGTCTTTGAAGTATATAAAGTGAACAAATGAGAACAGAAAAAAAAATCAGAGAACACAGAAGAGCATGCTATCTCTGAAAATATGTTGAATTAATTTTCAGAATGGAAAGCTAAACATAATAGAGATTTGCAATTTCTGGCACAATCTTCATTTTCCTTTCTCACTTTATATTTGTTTCCTCCGGTGGTTAATTTTAGGACAAAAATAAATAAAATTTTAACACAAGTTAATACCAAAAAAAAAAAAACTAGGAAAATGATGTGAATCTCCTCAGCCTTTAAACATTGCCTTAAGGTTCAACTAAACAACTGCTAAGAAATGCATACAAACTCACCTAAATTACTGTTTTTGCTGGTGTGAGACCAAAGCATACTTCTCATCCCATCAAGCTGTCCAGCCTGGACATCTTGCAAGGCATCGGGCATCTTGCCATTGCCTTGCTTTTCCTACAGGCCTCTAGAAACAGTATAGCAGTGCCTGGGAAAGTTAATCCTGATATCTTTGGAACTGAGATTGAGCTGAACTGGAGTAAATTAATGAATATGAATTTTCCCATGCAATGCAAATGCAAATGCATTCATGAATGAAGGTTAGAATGGAAGACTTCACCCTACATCAAGAGACCTTCCCTCTGAGATAACACATCTTTATATAAAGTGGCTTTTTTTATAGATATTGCCACCATTGTATTGCCTAATTCAGAGGCACAAAAGTTTTGGAGGAAATTTCAAACCAAGTGGGAATGTGCTCTAAGAATAGCCACGAGGCTATTTGCTAAGTAGAGGCCTTATTATAGTTCTCAACTGAGAGTACATGAGTGGTCATCTGACTGCATGTCAGAGTAGTCATGATCATAAGAAAGAACATGTTGTAGGAAGCATGGTGTTGCAGGTAATTAAGAGTTCTTTGAGTGTTGGAATGATGAACTTGTTCTTTTAGTAATAGTCATTCAAAAGACAAATATTCTAAAACTTCTAGATTTTTCTCTTCAATCTCTAAATAAAGGAGTTCCCAATTACTTTTGATTATATTTCAGTAATAATCTTCACTCCTGTCCTTTTTCATACCTACTGCCATTACCCTAGTTTAGGATATACACATATACACATACACACACATATTACAAAATTGATTTTAATTACTCATTTTCCTGTTCAAAGGGGGAAAATACCAAAAATTGTTTTTATGCCCTTGTAGGAATTAGTAAGTGTGAAGTCACATACAAAACACTGGTCTTTGAGTCCGGACCTTATGTGAGTTCTGGCTCTGTTATTTCCTAGCTTTGTGGCCTTGGAAAACAATTATTTTTGAACCTACTTCCCAAGTGATAAAATTGAGTTAATACAGAGAGAGAAAAAGAGAGACAGAGACAGAGAGATAGAGAGAGACAGAGAGAAAGCATATATGGTAGTGAAGAATGTTTAAAACTTTAAAATTCCACTGACTATTCAGAATACTTATCCTCTCTCCGTAAACCATTTCTACTGTTCAGTTATTTTTAAATGTGTTACCTTATCTCTTTAGAATGTAAGATTCTTGAGACCAGAAACTGCTTTTTCTTTTTCTTAAATTTGTATTCCAAGATCTTAGCACAATGCCTGGCATATAGTAAGTATTTAATAAATCTTTACCTAATCTTGTCTAATGTAATTTAACTTTATGTTTATGTGTGTGTGTGTGTGTGTGTGTGTGTGTGTGTGTGTTATGACCCACTTTAATAGTATAGTTAAACCTATGGGAAAGCTTTCTCAGAATAATGCTTTCAAATGTAGAAAATAAAATACATAGTATTGTGAAAACCAATTATAATGAAATGCAGATATCAAAATGAATAACAATAACTACATAAAAGTTCATCAAGCCAAGTTTTAGATATTCTTTTCTAGTCTAATTAATTTTAGTTGTAACAAAATGTTGGGATTGTTAAACATCTACATTTATGCTAGCTCTTTTATGTTATCTTTCAAGATCCATATTATAATAGTGTCAGCATGACTTTTAAAGGAAAACAGTGTATGGAACAAAATGGAGGTCTTTAATCATGGCAAATGAGTTGCAACTCAGAAAACTGCATAGCAAGTTCTAGGGTAGTCATGGAGGGATCTAGAAACAGGGTTTATATAGGGTACTAAGGCAGAGAGAGTGACCAGGCTGCAGGTGGGAGAGGTTAGGCATCTCATAGTTTCACAAGGTAAGTTGTTTAGTGTAACAGGCAATAGTCACTAAATCTACAAAATAATCTGAGGCTGGAAGTGACAAGGTCTGGTCAGCCCGAGGCAATTCATTAACCTGAACATGGAAACCTAGTCAGTATTCTTATTCAACAGTGTTTGTCATTAATAATAATAAGGGTAATATGATTTCTTCAAAGAGAATTGTAATCTTTAGTTTAGCTTGATCTCAAAATGCTATAATCAGTGACATTTTGCTACAAGTTGGCATAGCCGTCTTTGCCCTAAATATCTAAAGATACTTAATACTTTTTAGAATTATAATAAAAATAGTCGAGTCTTTCATTATAAGCTAATAGATAAAAGTTACTTTTTCTCCCATGTAAATGCCCAATTTCAAATTGTATTATCCATATGATATAAGAAAAACTAGAAGAATCGAGTTGCTTTATATCTAAACCCCTTTTAAGATCTCATACATTACCTAGAGCTCAATTTCATAATAATATCTTGGTCAGGATATCTACCCTGTAGGCCTGTAAAGTGAGCAGTTGTTATTAATGTTCATTATAAGATTACTGGACCCTCACATTCTGAAACTGACTCAGAACAAGAACTTACTGGATAGTGTTTCTTATAGGACCAAACATAATACATTCATAGAGCTCATTGTCTTGAGAGGCCAGAGAGAGAGAGTCAGGTGAGAGCTTTATGTGATAAGTGCCTGAGGTTTGTAGTCTCAGGTGGCTTTCTTGGGTGTCCCTGGGATGGTCTCATTTGTTGATAAATGCTGTGTTACCTGTGGTCTAGGACCTAGAGAACACTAAAGGCATAGATAATGACAGTTGTCTAAGAACTAACTGAAATTGACCTGGTCTCTGTTCACAGGCCAATGAATTTATTGGGGTTTACCAGACCTAGTCATTTCCAGGCTCAGATTATTTTGTAATATCCCAAACTCTTCCCTCCAGAGATTTCCAAGCTTTCTTTATGGACCATTCCTTGTTATGTAAAACAACTTATCTTGTGAAACCCAGAGATGCCTAACCCCTCCCACCTGCAGCCTAATCATTGCCTCTGTCTTAGTAACCTATATAAACCCTGTTCCCAGCCCTGGGGTACCCCACCACTTGCTGTGTTCTATCCTGAGCTGCAACTCTCTTGCCCTGATTAAAGACTTCCATTTTGTTGTATTGACTGTTTTCATTTAAATTCAAGTTGACAATAACAGTAACACCTTATCACACAATCACTAACAACTGCCCCTAGAAAACGTGAGCTGAGCACTCCCATGTTTCCTGTATCACAACTCATCAGGTTTTTGCAGTAAGAGATTTCAGGACTCTTGACAGGGTTTTTGGGGAGAATGTCTTTTAAAATGACTTTAGAATACTTGAATACAAAGGTAGGATTCAAAATGTTATAAACATATTCCACAAAACATCTAGCTTTTCCTAAAGGTTGAGTGACTATTCACAATTTTCTTTATTTAAAAGCTAAACTGCTAAACTGAAAAGCAAACACTTAAATACACACAACCCTGAGTGCTCTGAGATTGCTTAATCTAATTTAAAATAAGACTTGTACTTACTGGTACATGATGTGTATTTTGATAATCATATTGGAATGCTTGATTGATTATATGCTCTGCTTTGTTTGATCATGGCTTGTATTGTGATTTTATAGCTTGTGGTAGTAATTGTCAAAGAGCCTTGGGCTGTTGATTTTACACTGTGATGTTCTGAATTGATTTGATTCATTCAATTGTACCCTGGATGCCTTTGATCCTTTGCTATTTTTTTTTTGGTAGCAATGACATAGAACTGTCCCTAAAGACTCTCAAGTTCCGAGAACAGAGAACAGACCCCATCAGCTTTCTTCATAGTTGTATGGCTTACAGGGCAGCAAGGGAAATGAGGCAGTGGACACAAATGATAAAATGTGTCAGTAGAGAATCACAAAAAGCAAGGAAACTTCTTAGGAAAGTTTGCATTCATCCCTTTGCTAAAACCACTGCCAGTAGGTAAAGACTTCTAAATCTACCCTGTCAGTTCACTCTGATCTCCTGAACTCCTGTCCTTATTTTATCAGTGTACCAGAAATTTCCACTCAGATGGCTTGCCATTTCATCAAATTTAATCTATCTAAAATTCAACAGATATTCCCACAGTCCTGTCACTACTAACTCCTCCTGCTGCTACCTCTACTTCTGTAAGGTATAAACATTAGCCAGTTGCATAGGTTCATGCCTTGGAGAAATCTTTGATTTTCCCTTTTCTTTATCCTGATACATCATCAGTAACAAATACTATTTATTCTTATTCCTCAATGTCTCATTACAGTTACAAAATTCTATGTAGTGGAGAGTAAATTAGATTTGGAGTCAAAAGACTTGGGTTCTGATGCTGGTTTTACCATTATGAGACATTAATGAGTCTTTTTTTTTTATTTTCCCCTACTTTATTTTAGTTTTCAATGAACAGGCATTTGCTTTCTCTTCTTTCACTCACTCCCTTTTTAAAAGAAAAGAAAAAGAAAAACGAAGCTCTTTTTAACAAATATGCATAATAAAGCAAAATCAATCTCCACATTGACCATTTCCAAAAATATTTGTTTCTTTCTGTTTCTGGAATCTATCACTTTTTATTTCAGAGATTGATAGTATAATCTCTCATCAGACTTCCAGAATCTTTGGTCACTGCATTAATAAGAACTTTCCTTCTTTGAGTTTTCTTTCACTGTTATTTCTTTTTCTTTTCCTGATTTAAGTATTAGCACTATATTAATGTCACAAAGAGGGATTTGTTAGGCCTCCTTTGCCTATTTTTCCAAATAGTTTCTATAGTTTTGAGACTGATTGTTGTTTAAATGTTTAGTTGAATTCACTTGTGAATTAACCTGGTCCTGGAAATTTCTTCTTGGGGAGCTCATTTATGACTTGTTCAATTTCATTTTCTAAAATAGAATTATTTAATTCTATTTCCTCTTCTGTTAATCCGAGTAATTTATATATTAGTAAACATTTATCCATTTCATGTAAATTGTTGGATTTATTGGCAAATTGGGCAAAACAGTTTCTAATAATTGCTTTAATTTAATTTTCATTGGTGGTAAATTAATTTTTTTTTTCATTTTTGAGACTGGTAATTTGGTTTTCTTCTTTTTTTAATGAGCCAATGGTTTATCTATTTTATTGTTTTTTTCCATAAAATTAGCCTGTAGTTTTATTCATTATTTCAGTAATTTTCTTACTTTCAATTTTATTAATCTCTTTTTTTGATTTTCAGGATTTCCAATTTGGTTTTTAATAGAGGATTTTAAATTTGTTCTTTTTCTAGTTTTTTTTTTAATTACATGTCTAATTCATTGATCTTTTCTTTCTCTCTTTTATTGATATAATAGTTTAATGAAATTAATTTGAAACTAAATAATCTAATG
This sequence comes from Vombatus ursinus, assembly GCF_900497805.2. Lineage (NCBI taxonomy): Eukaryota > Metazoa > Chordata > Mammalia > Diprotodontia > Vombatidae > Vombatus > Vombatus ursinus. The sequence goes on along the minus strand of NW_020954596.1, from coordinate 70,715,474 downwards.
AGTGAATCAAAGAACAAATCCTAGAAACAATCAATATTTTCATTAAAAAGCATGATGACAGTGAGACCACATGCCAAAATCTATGAAATGCAAAGAAAGCAATACTAGAGAAAATGTTTATCTTTAGACGAATATTTGTTAAAAGAGCTTTGTTTTTCTTTTTCTTTTTTTCTTTTAAATAGGGAGTGAGTGGAAAAAAGAGAAAACAAATGCCTGTTCATTGAAAAATGAAATAATGTTGGGTAAAAATTTTTTAAAAAGAGACTCATTAGAGTTTCACAATGGCAAAGCCAGTATTAGAACCCAAGTCTACCAGAACCCAAGTCTTTTGACTCCAAATCTAATTTACTTTCCACTACATAGAATTTTGTAACTGCTTTATAGAGTGAAAATGACATAGTTAATATTTCTGCTTTTCTGAATTTAATTGTGAAGGTTTTATGCCCTAACACTCAAGTTACTTTTTGTATACAGCTAAGAAAAAGGCACATTTCATTTCCATTAATTTTTCTCTAGAGGTCTATTATATCTAACTTCTCTAAAATTCTACTCATGTCTTTAACTTCTTTCTTGTTTATTTTATATTTAGATGTATTTAGTTCTGAAAAGAGAAAGTTTAGGTACTCCACCAGTATAGTTTTATTGTCTATTTTGTTCTCTAAGTTATTTAACTTTTCCTTTAAGAATTTGGATGCTGTGCCATTTGGTGCATATATGTTTAGTAGTGATATTACTTCATTTTCTGTGGTACATCATCTAAAATACCTTTTAGTAAAATGTAGTTTCCTTGTTTTAATTAGGTGTAATTTTTCTTTTCCTTTGCCTGAGATAATGACTGCTACCCCTTCTTTTTTTTTAACCTTAGCTCAAGTATAATAATTTCTGCTCCAGCGCCTGATTTTTACTCTGTGTATGTCTCTGTTTCAAGTGTATTTTTTAAACAACATATTGTTAGATTCTGTTTTTTTTATTATTATTATTGTTCATTCTGCTATCCACCACTGTTTTATGGGTGATTTCATCACATTCACATATACAGCTATGATTACTATATATTTTCCTCCACCCTATTTCCCCCTTTTCTCTCTCCATTTTACCCTTTTGGAACAATCATTTTTCAGGCATGTCTGACTCTTGATGATCACAGTTGGGGTTTTCTTGGCAAAGATACTGGAGTGGTTTGCCACATTCTTCCCCAGTTCATTTTACAGATAAAAAAACTGAGGCAAATGGGGTATGTGACTTGCACAGTGTCACATAGCTAGTGTCTGAGTGTCAGATTTCAACTTGAGGAGATCAGTCTTCCCTACTCCAGGCTCAGGTATCTATTCACTGTTTGCCTAACTGCCCCATTTTTTCACCCTGTCTCTCCTTAAAAGTCATTTTGGCTTCAGACCATTGCCTCCCTTAATCTGCCTTCCTTTCCATCAGTCCCTTCCCTTCTCTTAGCCCCTTTCCCTCCTATATCTTTGTGGGTTAAGATAGATTTCTAGGCCCAACTCCGTGTCTATGTTATTCCTCTTTGATCCAATTCTGATAAGGGTAAGATTCAAATGTTGCCTGCCACCTCTCCTCGCCCATGTTCTCTTCCACTGTAAAAACTCTTCCTTTAGTACCTCTTTCATGTAAATTTTATTTGAAGTGCTATTTTAAAGTTATTTGGAGGGAAATTTGGGAGCATTCAGGTGAATTCCTGCCTTTTGGCTCTGCCCTATCCTGTTAACAAATTATTTAATCTCTTTGAGCCTCATTTTCTTTGTTCGGATGTAATACGTATTTTGTATAAAGATATTTGGTTTTGGGTTATTGCTGTCGACAATTAAGAAAAAATATGCAAAGGATTTGAATTAAGTCTGAGTATTGATTGACCAACAGGTGATATGCTACTCAATCTATTCCTCCCTGTCGTAATACCTGTATAGAATGAGCCAACTTTGGTAAACTGAAATAGCCAGACTGTAGAGCATTTAAAACCTCACAGCCTAAACAAGTCTGAGATGCATTTCCTCCCGAAATAATGCTCATTTGAGCTATTTCCCCTCCCCCCTCATTACCACTCCTTAGTCTAGGAGATGAAGTGTTGACAGAATGTTAGGATACAGAAAGCAATAGAAACTGGGCCTGTGTTTGCATTAGTATAGAAAACTCTCAGATTAAGAAACTCTCTCTACCAATTCAGGTTGTCACTTTCTCTGCAAATTAAAGCCTTAAGAAGTAGCTTAGAACATTGAGAGTGGTTTAAATGAATTGAATGGGATCACTCAGAAAGTATATGTCAAAGGTAGAAAGTGAACCCAGGTTGACCCTTGTTTACCTGTAGATAAGCAGCTTGGATTGGAGAACAGAAAGTTACCTCCTAGTTCCATCCTCCAATGGACCTGAGGATATGGACAGATCTACCTATATATATATATATTGATTTATCTATCTATCTATCTATCTATCTATCTATCTATCTATCTATCTATCTATCT
>NW_020954596.1:70691657-70712990 GCF_900497805.2 Vombatus ursinus | reverse complement strand
TCTATCTATCTATCTATCTATCTATCTATCTATCTATCTATCTATCTGCCTATCTATCTATCTATCTGCCTATCTATCTATCTATCTATCTGCCTATCTATCTATCTATCTGCCTATCTATTTATCCTGTTAATGTTCCTAAAATGCTTTCCCTTCTTACCTCTACTTCGCAAAATCTATAAGGCTAAGTTCACAGATGTCTTCACCAATATGAGACCTTCTTTATTGATGCCTCTAGTTGTCACTGCCACCCTTTTTCTATCCCAAAATTAATATTTATATAATTTTTATACATTTTATTTTCACTTATCTAAATGTTGTATCCCCCTCCCTGCATAATATAAACTCCTTTAGAACAAGCCTTTTATGGATTGTCTTTGCATCCTAATATAGCCCCTAACATTTAGAAAATGCTAAAAAAAAATGCTTGTTGCTTTGAAATGATCAGATTAAAAAAACAACCTAACAAACAAATACTTTTCTGGCTCTATGTTGGCTATAGTTAAAAATAAAAGTTCTTTGCCTTTTATTCAAGACCCTCTATAAACTTGTCCCAAGTTACCTTTCTAGTCCTATTTCCTATTTCCCTACAAAAACCTTTATTTTCATTTAAACTGAACTGTTTTCTATCTCTCAGTTATATTTGTCTTTCCCAGCTCTCTGCCTTTGTAAACCCCATCCCCCATTTTTTCCTCAGTCTATATGAATTCTAAAATCTGAGGTCCAGAATGGATCATACCTCACATGTAAAACTTTCTTTTCATAACCCTAGCTAGAAATGATCTCTCCTTTTCAGAAATCATATTGAAATGAATATAGACTATCCCAGCATTCAATCTATGACTCCCAAATGAGATTTCTTTAATAGGAAAAAATTAAAAGTATGACACTCATGTTACACTGAAGAAAAATAATAGTTGATCCCCATAAAGTTGTTAAACAAAGTGTGTATGTATGTGTGGGGTGGGGGAGGGTTTGGAAGAGGGGGTTATGACTCCTATTTGTAACAAAACATTGTCTATTGCTTTACTAATCATTCAGCACTTCTCAGTTACTGTATTGGTTTCTCTTTATATTTATGTTTTTACTTCCCTAAACAAATTGCAAAGCTCCTTGAAAATTACTGTCTAGTTAGTCTTATTTATCAGTGTATAAAGTACTGGCACTTTCAAAGGTGAGTAGTTTTATTTTTGGAAAATAAAGAAAGAAAATATTTGTGTAAGGCAAACTGATAAAAATCAGCTTATGAAAGTACTTTCAGCTAAAAAGCTGAGGAGAGATAGAGTCAGACTCTTCTAAGCACCAAGTAGAGAACTTTGACTCTCAGATGAAAGTACTGAGAGGATAAGAACAGACCTTCTATCAGGATAGAAGGTTTGGATTGAGTGAGTCAGCTCAGAGAGAGAAAAAGAGGTCACCAAATCCTTGGTGAAACTTTAGATTTCTCTACTATGGAAGGATATGAGCCTGAGGTACTACCTACACACACACACACACATACACACACACACACACACACAGAGTCACACACCCCATAAATAAATAAACAAACAAACAATAAACAAATAAATAAATAAATAAAAGTATTCCTCAGGTGTTTGTCCAGAATGCTTACTCCAACTCTTTACTCACCCAAATCTCATTCAGTTTCTGAATTCTTGAGATTCATATATGTCCCAAAGGACTTGACTAAGTTCTCCATTCTATCTAAAGACACTATTTAACCCTTACCACTCACCCTCAGGTAGTTATTCAAGCACTTTTCATGTCTAGTAAACAATGGAGATGTTTTCTACTAATGTAGTTGGGCATAGCATATTACTATTTACTTTAACTGGGGGGAAGAGGTAATTGATTGGTCTCTATACTTACCAACAAAGATTAAAAATACTTATTCAACACTATATACTGAACACTGTGCTAAGTCCTAGTGACACAAAAGTGAAACAATTCTTGACCTCAAGAAGCTGACATTCAAATGAGGGAGACTTCCCATGTAGGAAAATGGTGGTCAGGGAAGAGAGTTAGGGTCTTGAAAGTCACCTAGATGGTCAGTGGAATGATAGAGTATTCAACTGACACAATCCTTAGGCAATGGTAGCAGTGATGCAATTATAGTGCTCAAAGTGTTGAAAAGGGAGGTGGTAGATTACAAAACAGAGTATGGCAGAAAATGTCTGGGGTAAATTGAGAAGGCAAATGTGTGTGTTCATGTATACATATATGTGTATATATGCATATATGTATGTATACATATACATACATATATATAGTATTGTTAGAGGAGAAAATTTCGATGTAAAAATTCATGGATTATGCAAGCAATAACTTCTATACTTATATAATAAGGAAATAAATTTTAAAGAAAGTTATAGAGATAGGTATTTTAGGTAAGGAAGGCCTACTTGCTTAGCTAAAAGTAATAAAGTGTAGTCATAGTTTTTTAAACATTTTTAATTTGTTTTTATTTAATTCCACAATTATCTAAAGCTAGATAGGTGGTGAGGCATCTGGAATAGAGCACTGACTTTGGATTTCAAAAGATCTATTGTCCAGTTCTACCTGAGCATATACTAGTTATGTTATTCTGAGAAACACTCTTGATCACTCAGACTCAGAACCCCAGTTTGCTCTATAAGTTCATAAAATTCAAATCAGTTACTGATATCCATTGGTGAAGTAAATTTTCTTATAGGAGTTCCCTACATAATTGAAATCACAGGGCTAGACTAGGGAAAACAAACAAACACAAAAAAAGGAAAAAACAGCAACAACAAACTAAACTAATCTAAAAGCTATTTTTTTTGTCCTCTCAAATGTCTAGGCCCCCAAAATATTTAAATTAACTGAATAGCTTTACCATATTCATGATTTAAACACATATATTCCTCTTTATCCCACCAAATTCCCTCTTAGTCACAGACAAGACTTATAGGTTTTGGCAATTAGGATATTTTTGATCATTGTTGTGATAGAAAATCTGAGTAATAATTAACAAAATATGCTGAAAGCAGTATAGAAATAAATTTAATGATAATTTTTTTAGCCAAAGACAAGGTTTATTAGAACATCCCATCATATTAAGCAGACTTTAAGGAGTCTGAACATTAGTGAGCTGTTGACTGGATTATAAGAATCTAAGCAATGGCTAGATTATAAGAATCAGAGCAATGGCTAGATTATAAGAATCCAAGCACCTTAATGGAGACAAGATGGACATTATATACAGAAAGACTGTGGGAGGGATCTAGGAGTGGCCAGTAAACTGGGGTGAACAGAACTCCTGGGACCTGGACCTGGTGGCCAAGGGAAAATGGATCCTAGCTAGGATTAAGGGTGGGAAATGACCGGGGGCCATAGGGAGGTAAGACAAAGGAAGGCCAGGTTAGGGTAAGGGTAACAGAATTGGGAGATTGAGTGTAGCCACAATAAAAGGCCAGTTGATGGGATTATAACATCAGGCAAAAGCCAGAGATTTGGCCATGTGGGAAAGTCCAGGATTTTTCATTTCTGGGGTCCAGATCCCAACCCCATCATTCCCCCCTCAAACAACTGGGAACCAAATTCTTTTGGTGTAAGGGGCAAAGGTCTCTACTTCTGACACTGCTTCCTGCTGGAAAGGGAAGTAGAGCTGTCCCTGCCTCAAGGGGGTCCCAAAGAGGAGGTTGACTGGAACCAAGCACAGGCTGCATCCAGGGAACAGTGGGGAGACATTCACTGGTACCCACTGTTTGATACCAACTGTAGGTGAATGACATGCAGTCTGGAAGACATATATCTGACAGAAAAGACTGCAGGGCCCAGATATGAACCAGGGACTAGATTTAGGGCCAACTTTGAGAAGATAAAAACTTTAGCTCTGTTTGGATTAAGATAATTCAGTTTTCCAACCATGCAGTATAAAATCCACCTCATAGCCAAACTCAGGAATAGCCAGGTGGGTAACATGCCCTTTCAAAGGAACATAATGGGAAAACTGAGCCAGGAGGATCCCATCTTAGACTAAGGGTAAAATTGTCCTCTCAGCTTTTCCCAATGCTGACTTCCCACCAGTATCACATTCTCTGAGTAGCTTGTGGCATTTCTCTCAAATGATGGATTTTTGATTATCAATGGATTATGATCCATCAGACAACTCAAAATAAAATCCAACAAGCTTTTAACTCAAACTGCAAATTTCACTAATCACAGTTTAGGAAAAATTTTTCCAGGATTTACATCTCAAATTTAAATTTGTCCTGGTGTAAAAAGCCAATCATTAGAGATTCTTACATAATTGCAAATTCTTAACAAGATAAAACCCAACAAGCTTTTTAGCAAGTTTACACATTACAACAATAACCAACAGTAGCCAAATTATTTTAGCAGTAACCAAATTGTGAAAAGTTGCTTGACATAACTAATGCAAAAAGTTCACCAATTTGAAACTTCAAACAAATCCATTACCAATCAGATGACTTCAATTAAATTCATTTCCAAATTACTTTACACAGAGAATCAACATCTCATCATTAACAGTTAAAACTACAACTTTAAAAAAGCATGCTTACCCAAGTTCAGATGCTGGTTTCTTTACCTTGAGCTAGATGTGTTGAACATGGGTGATGCTTCCACACAAAGGTTGCCCCAGGATCCAAAGTCATTGCCAGTGGGACCCAAGATGCAGCTACTGCCCCTCCCTCCACCTTCTTTTCCCAGGTGGAGGAGGGTAAAATCAAAGGTGAGGGGTAAAGGGTGAAGCTCTTTTCTACTATGAGAGGAATTAACAGATACCCTCTTGACTCAAGGGAAGGGTGTGGGAGAAAGGAGTGACCAGGGTTGTAAGGAGGAGTTTCAAAACTCCTTAATGATCAATCACAAAACCTCCAGAATCTGCCAAGATATTTAACTGTTCTAACTTTCCCCTGTAACCTCCATGAAGGAGAATTCAGGAGTGTAGAGGGAAGGAAGTAAGCCTCAGTTAACCAAAAAGCAACTGCAGTTTTCCCTGTTCTCTAGCACCAAGACAAAATTGGGCATATACTTCCAGATAGGGCATCCGACCTTGTTCTCAATGCTGCAGAAGTTATACCCACTATCAAACTCGAACTGAACCACTGGACTGAGAGCCTCAGAGTGTCAGGTTGCGTGCAAGACAGCATAGTTACTGTCTGCTTAAAAAGCACTTCCAAGCCTTGGTGCTTGGAGAGCGACCCCAACTGCAGAGCAAAAAAGGGGGGGGAGACTTACATATCTTCCAGTCTTAACTGGAGAAGAACTTGGGGTTAGGCAGTTTCCTTGTATGGACCACTAAAATGATGAAGTTTAGGGGTTTAGGGGTGCTGGGAACTTGAGATCACAACATGCAGGTCCTGCCCAAAAGAATTCTACCCAAGCCTTCTTTCAGCCAAAGACAAAGTTTATTAGAACATCCCATCATATTGGACAGATTCTTAAGGAGTCTGAACATTAGTGAGCTATTGTCTAGATTATAAAGATCTGAGCAGGGGCTAGATTATAAGAATCTAAGCAGTGGCTAGAGTATAAGAATCAGAACAATGTCTAGATTATAAGAATCTAAGCCTTTAATGATAATTTATAAGACAAATTTTTGAAGTATTTATCTGTATTATTTTTAAATGGGACTTTATATTTTTCCCCAATTACCTATCAAGAAAAATTTTGTCATTCATTTTTACAAGATTTTGAGTTCCAAATTTTTCTCACTCCTTTCCTACCCTCCACTCTGCTGAAAATAATAGGCAGATTGATATAGTTTATACATGTGCTATCATGCAAAACATAGTTCCTTATTTGTCACAGTTGTGGCAGAAGAAACAGATCAAAAGGGGGAAAAATTCATGAGAAAGAATGAAGTTAAGTGAAAAAAATGCACTTTTATCACTCACATTCCATCAGTTCTTTATTTGGATGTGGATGGCATTTTTCTTTGTGAGTCCTTTGTACTTATCTTGTATCATCATGTTTCTGAGAAGAGCTGAATCATTCATGGTTGGCATCACACAATGTAGCTGCTACTGTGTGCAATGTTTTCCTGGTTTTGCTCATTTCACTTTGCATCAGTTCATAAAAGTCTTTCCACAATTTTCTGAAATCTGCCTGTTCACAATTTCTTATGGAGCAATAATGTTCCATTACATTCATATGTCACAGCTTGTTCAGGTATCCCCCAATTGATAAGCATCCCCTTAATTTCCAATATTTTGTCATCATGTGAAGGGCTAATATAAATATTTTTCATATCTAAGTCTTTTTCCCTTTAGTATGATCTTTTTTGAAACGCAGACCTCGTAATGATACTGATGGATCAAAAGGTATGCACAGTTTGGCTGCCCTTTGTGCACAGTTCCAAATTGCTCTCTAAAATGGTTGGATCAGTTCACAACTCCAGTAGCAGTGCATTAGTGTCCCAATTTTCCCACATCCTCTCCAACATTTATTATTTTCTTTTTTTGTCATATCAGCCAATCTGATTGGTGTGAGGTGGTATTTCAAAGTTGTTTTAATTTGCATTTCTCTAATCAAAAGTGATTTAGAACACTTTTCATATATCTATGCATGTATTTGATTTCTTCATGTGAAAACTGCCTGTTAATATCCTTTGACCATTTATCAATTGGAGAGTGGCTTATATTCTCATAAATTTGACTGAGTTCTCTATATATTTGAGAAAAGAGGCCTTTATCAGAGGCACTTGCTGTAAAGATTGTTTCTCAGCCATATGCTTTCCTTCTAATCTGGGATATATTGGTTTTCTTTGTACAAAAGTTTTTTTTAATTTAATATGATCAAAATTATCTAGTCCACATTTCACAACATTCTCCATCTCTTGTTTAGTCATGAATTCTTCCCCTCCCCATAGATTTGAGAGGTAGATTATTCCTTGCTCTTCTAATTTGAATGCTTCATTGTCTATAATGCCATATGGCAAGATGTTGTTTCCCTCCTTATCTCTTTTAATTCATGGTATTTTTGCTTTTACTTCATCTAAGATCAGGATTGTTACCCCTGGGTTTTGATTTTTTTGTTTTTTACTTCAGCTGAAGCATAATAGATTCTGTTTCCAGACTGTTACTTTTACTCTGGGTGTGTCTCTCTGCATCAAGTGTGTTTCTTATAAAAAACATATTGTAGGATTCTGGTTTTTGATCCACTCTGTCATCCACTTCTGTTTTACAGGGGAGTTCATCCCATTCACATTCACATTTGTGATTACTAACTGTTTATTTCCCTCTAATCTATTTTTCCTCCTGTTTGTCCTCTCTCTCCTTTCACCCTCCCCTACTTCACCAGTGTTTTCCTTCTGTCTACCACCTCCCCTAATCTGCCCTCCCTTCTGTCAATCCCCCCACCCCTTGCTTAATCTCCTCCCCTCCTACTTTACTGTCAGGTAAGATAGATTTCTATATTCAATTGAGTGTGTATATTATTCCCTCTTTGAACCAATATTAATGAGAGTAAGGTTCAAGGGATACCCATTGCCAATACTTCCATCTTTCCCTCCACCATAATTTTTTTGTCTCAGCTCTTCATGTAAGATAATTTATCTCATTCTACCTCTCCATTCTTTCTGCACCAATTGCACTCCTTTCTCATCTCTTTTTTTATGTTATTCCCTCAAACTCACCTTATACCCATACCCTCTGTATATGTATATTACTTCCATCTATACTGTTAGTGATACAAATTTTGAGGGTTACAAGTAGCATCCTTTCATGTAGGGATGTAAACAATTTAGCTCTATTGAATGCCTTAAGTTTTCTTTTACCTTTTTACCTGTTTATGCTTCTCTTGGTTCTTGGTATTGGAAGTAAAAATTTTGGCTTAGTGCTGGTCTGCTTATGAAAGTTTGAGATCCTTCTGTTTCATTGAATGACCATTTTCCCTTGATGTATTATGCTTAATTTCACCAGGTACGTGAATCTTGGCTGTAATGCTAGGTCCTTTGCCCTCTGATCCTTTAATGTTGCAGCCGACCAGTCCTGTGTGATTCTCAGTGTGACTCCCCTATATTTGAATTGTTTCTTTCTGGCCACTTGCAGTACTTTTTCCTTGAGCTGATAGTTCTGAAATTTGGCTATAATGTTCCTTGGAGTTTTTATTTTGGGATCTCTTTTCTGAGATGATCAGTGGACTCTTTCAAAGTCTATTTTGTTTTCTGGTTCCAGGATATCAGGACAGTTTTCCTTGATAATTTCTTGAAAGGTGCTGTCCAGTCTTCTTTTTGATTATGGTTTTCAGGTAGTCCAGTGATTCTGATGATAACATCTCTCCTGGATCTACTTTCCAAGTCAGTTGTTTTTTTCCAATGAGATGTTTTATATTTTCTTCCATTTTTTTCACTCTTTAGAATTTGTTTGATTGATTCATGATGTCTCATAGAGTCATTAGCTTCCACTTGCCAATTCTAATTTTTAAGGAGTTGTTTTCATCAATTAGTTTTTGTACTTTCTTTTCCATTTGGCCAATTGTGCTCTTTAAGGTGTTGTTTTCTTCAATGGGTTTTTGTATCTCTTTTTTCATTTGGCCAATTCTACTTTTTAAGCAGTTTTCCAAGCTGTTGAATCTTCTTTTCATAAGTCTCTTGCATCATTCTCATTTCTTTTTCAATTTTTTCTTCTACCTCTTTTAAATGATTTTTAAGCTCCTTTTTCAGCTTTTCCATGAGTTGTTTCTGGGCTTGAGACCACTTCCCATTTTTCTTTGGGGTTTTGCCCATAGGTATTTTGACATTGTTGTACTCTTTTGAGTTTGTGTTTTGGTATTCTCTGTCATCCCAGTAATTTTCTAAGGTCAGATTCTTTTTGTTTGTTTGTTTTCTCATCTTCCTTTTTTGGGGGGAAGGGGGTTTTTGGAGAGCCTTGTTAAGCATTTACCCATGGACCCCTGCCTGCTGCCAATATTATATTATATATTACAATAATCTGTCATATCCATCAACATTTGCCATCTCTGGTCCTATTCCATCTTGTTCATTCTCCAGGTTCTCTAAATTCACCTTCATTGGCTGTCAATAATTACATCTGTAAGATCTTTCAGGACTCTATATAGTTTATCTGATGCTAATGACTTGAATTTATTGAGGACATTTGTATGCTACCTGTTGAGTATTTAACTTACCTTGGGTAAGTCTGCTAACCTGCTAACCATTTTCCTTTTAAATTTCCAATAGAAAGGTCATTCGTCTAGCTGGAAAAATAAAGAGTTTTACATTAATTATTACCTTTTATTTACCATCTTGGTGACCTTGAAAAATGACCCTATTCATTTTTTGGCACTATTCTTATCTCAACATATCTTTTTTGTTTTAAACTTATCCTTAGCCATCATTGTCATTCCTACTTTCATCTGGGCCTTAGTACTTTAATTCCAATTCTAAATGGACTAGATTACCCTTGTACGTTTCCTCAGTTATCCTTGTTTTTATGTTCTAGACAATAATATATGTAAAGTACTTTGCAAACTTGAGGATGCTATATAAATTCTAGCTATTGTTATCATTATCATCATCATCTAAGTTCATGATTGAGAAAGGCCAGGAAAAGCATTTTTAAATGATCACATGGGAAATAATTCATGTAAATGACAGTTGAATCTAATATAATCAATGCAGGAAAATATTTATGTATGTGTAAAAATTCTTATCAATTAGAATATCTTATCAAAATTATACATTGTCTTTTCAAAATTTTCCCTCAGCTAAAACCATCTCTGGCAGTTATCAAAAGACCCTGTTTCCAAGTTTTGCTCTATATAATAAGGCTTAAAGAAAATAGAAGCAATGTGTCATAGCTTATAACAATTAACCTAGTGGTAAAAAATCCTTAAATGTCAGCACATGCTAGAAACCAGGTAGATGGAAAATGTAAGCTTTGACAGATTCTTGTGAAAGTTCAACATAATCTTCACCTTCTAATTAGTCACATAATATGTCAAAATTATAAGTCACACACATGAAGATGGAGGGCTCCCTGGAATCCAAGAAAGAAAACTTTCCCTTGAAAACCTCATTCACAGAAAGTGGACTATGGAAGGTGACAAAACAAATCTGTGAACCCTCACATTAATGTGAGTACAAAGGCCAAGATTGTCCAGATGTCTAATATAACACAGATGGGCATGAGAGGCATTTGGCTGTGGTTTCCATGTAAACATGAGAGAAAGCAGTACCCAAAGCTAACTTTTGAAGGCAATAGTCTCCAATAGGGGAAATGTACCAAACTGGCTGACTGTCACAGTGCTAACTGCCATCAGCACCCTGCTGCTTGGCAACTTGGACCCAGAAAAAAGGTGTAGCCCCTGTGTACACAGTAAAGCTGCTTCCAGCAACAGCTGTCAGAAACTGTAGCTGCTTCACTGACTGTGTTCCACGACCTAGTTAAGGATTTAGACAATATTTGCTTTCACAGTTCATGAGAGTTGAGATACCTTTTACATGTACAATGAGATGTCAGATACAAAGAATTAGCTTGTATGACATATGATACTAATAAAAAGATCTTCTGGTATTGAACTTGCTAGAATACAATAGTATCATTGCTTTATGCATTGACAGAAAAATTTATGGTGAAATGATTAACAACATCTAATTCTCTATGCATTATAAAGTCATGAGGTAAAATAAAAAAAGGAAAAGATAAATTTTGAAAAATAAAAATATAAAATTATGGATTTATTTTTAAGCAATCTATAGTCCTAATGTAATTTAATTTTTTTCATATTTTTATCTATTCTAGTTATGTAACCTTGAGCAAATCTTTTAACCTCTCCAAACCTCAGTTTCATCATTTGTCATTTATATATATGTGTATATATAATTTTATAGGTATATATAGATATATATGTGTATATATAATTTTATAGATATATATAAATATATATATGGGCACATATATATGGGCACAAGGTTATGTAACCTTGAGCAAATCTTTTAACCTCTCCAAACCTCAGTTTCATCATTTGTCATATATATATATATGTATATATAATTTTATAGACATATATATATATAAATATATATGTATATATAATTATATAGATATATAAATATATATATGGGCACATACTATAATTTTATAGATATATATAAATATATATATGGACACATATGATTAAAAGGTTCAAGAGATATAATTTCAGGCTAATTTAATAATTTTATTAATAATGCCAGCATTTTAATAAAAGGATGATCATTTGGCCATATCTCTCTTAGACCAAAGAGAATCATGGTGGCAGGCTCGTGACTTACATACCCATTGGAAGAGGGGTGCTCTCAAGGGTGGCAATCAACTCTAATTAGTTAACAATTAATGAGAAAATGAATATTACAATGAGGGGCTGGACATGAACTTTGATTATGTCATTTACTTCTAAACTACCCCCAGCCTTGGTAATCTATTCAAATAACTTATTTCACATCCATGCCTGAGCAGAAGGGAGTTTCACCTTAGATTAGAGTTAGAGTAGGGATAACCAGAATGAGGAGAATGTTAATCCTATCTTCTGTCAGCCCTGTCCTTGAGAGATTCAACAAGGAAATAGGACAGGGAAAAAAAGCTGAGGTCTCCCCAATTTTAATAATTGGCTATTAATATGAGACAGAAATAATTATTTCTCTCAATACATATATGAATATGTATATGTGCATCTATACATATTCATATATGGAATATATATGTCATACATGTACAATAATGTGTATATAATATAAATATACTCATATGTATATGTAAGTACACAGTGATATTTTTGTTAACTTTCAAACCACAACAGTCTCACACTAGCTACTTGATTAAAAGGGGGGAGTTGTGAGAAGAGAGGAAACCCATATTAATTTGTAATGAGAAGGAGCGATTAATTAGTGCTGTTTTTGGAAGAGAAATAAAATGTGACAGATATTATGGAGAACCACAAATTGATAAAGACAATGCTACACATCTTTAATAAAGAAGCCAATAGCCCTTGTAACACTAAATAGTGCTGCTACAGTCTATGATGATACATTTCTGAATGTAAAATTAAATGCTGATTATTTCCTTCAGTCTGAGTAGAGTATGTTAGACATTCAAATTTGCAATTAGTTTGGAAAAATGGAAATTAATGCATTTTAATTAGAATTAGAATATGTAGCTAAGAGAATTTCCTTTAAATAAAGTCCTTTTTTTCCTTCTTCTGAAAGCCTAGTCAAGGCTCCCTTGTGTCAAATGTGCTTACCGGTGGACAATGGAGTTATAATTTGAGGCCCTGAACATTCTTTCTGACTAAGAATATGCAAATGATTTGGGCAATTAGAATCCAACAAGATGAGAATTATATTAGTCATTATTCTCAAGAGAGACAGTATAGATACAGATCATGCATTGGGATCATGAGCATGGGTTCAAATCTCACTTCAGATACATGCTAGCTTTGTGGTACTGGCCAAGTCAGTTGATGTCTCATTGCTCTAAGCCAGAGACATCAGTTGAGAAATTGGATAAAATATAATTGGGAAATATTTAACATAAAATATAATGACACACAGATAATATTACATCTTAAGACTATCAGTATGCAGCTCATAGGGATACCAATATATGTATTGGTGACCATCATTTCTATTTGAATTTAATAACTGTATTCTAACCAAGTTCTCTCACACTAAGTTTCAGAGAAGGTGGCAAACTGTCAATGCAGGAAATTCCCTTTACCAGTGAAATCACATGTTTAATACCTCTATACATCTAGATGACTAAAAATGTACACATACCAGTCATTAATCCCTCAATCATGAAAGAAACAAGTTTAAAGAAAGCAATAACCTTGACTAGTTAAATTATTTGATATTACATGAGAATGTAGCTGAGAAAATAGGAATATCATGAGATATCTAATCCAAGAAAGTTCAGTAACAGGTATTGCAATGGATTTTACATTCCTTGATTAATTACTGAATGATATTCCTGTATAAAGAATAATTGCCCTTGGTGGGGATGGGAGGATGATAAAAGATAATTGTTGTGTGAAGGAATAGGTTTTACGTGTTTAGGATAAGCATTAATGGAATTAAGATCAAACCTCAGTTCAGTCCTCACTTCAGGAGAAAGCACAAAATTATTTATAGTTTTGTTTACATGGGAGCAGTTTCATTCTAGGACAAAAAAAAAGAAAACTTGGCAAATTAATTTCCCAATTACAAATTTCCATATTTCAGTCATAGAATGGATCCTAAAATGAATCCAAGAATATGACATGGTGGAGATAACTTAGATTTGGAGTTCAGAGATCTGGGTTTGAATCCCATTTCTACTACTTGTTAGGTGAACTTGGACAAGTGCCTTAACCTATTTCGGTATAGGTTACCTTATCTATAAAAAGAGGGGAGTGGATTAAATAACACAAAGTTCCCTCTAGCTCTAAAGTCTATGCTCCAGCCATGGGATATAATGCTAGGTGGGGTCACTCAAAAATAATTCCTGAAGAAAGAAAATGAAAAATAAATAAAATACAAATTTAAAAGGTAAAGAGAAGTTGAAATGAACCCCATATATATGTTGGACTTAAAGGTCAAGACCTATGGTAAAAGGGAAGGGAAATATCTAGTTTCAATATATCCTTGCTAACCTTTCTTATTATTGTAAATGAAATATTCAAATTTGTGTAAGATTATTTCCTAGGCTGTCTATGAAAACCAAATTGTATAGTATGAGACCTTTATCTTTAGCAAGGTTTTTTAGTAAAAGTGCTACAGTCTCCAAGGTCAAAAAATATCCACATGACCTGAAATAAGAGGGATTCACTGAGTTTAACATGTCTACTATATTCCTTTATAAATGCTTTTTGAAGTAAAAAGTTTTGATTAATGACACATCACAACATATTGTCTTTGTTTCTCTCTTGAGCATCATTTCCAAATACCCAGTCTCCCTAAAGAATATTCTGGATTTATTGCTTTTGAACACAGTGTCTGAAGACTGCAATTGTGACTTTGGTCTATTTCTTTGTACAATGGTTTGATTATACAGGAAGTGTTTGGTGAAGTCTTTGATGGTTGACATTTATGAGAAAATGTATCCTTTGATCTCCCAATGCCATGTAATATAGTTTCTTTTGAGAGAAAAGGGATTTTTACATGATATTCCATTCCTTAGTGGATTTATAACATTAGTCAGGATTTATTGATTTGATATTAGTAAAGATCACTTCAATAATACTGTACAGCTAGAACCTATGAAATTCTAATATGTGCAAAAATGGATTATGTATAGACTAGTACTATATTAAACTCAGGTTCATTAGAAATTATCTCTTTGAAAGAGAATATCAAGGGTCTGTTATGATAGGAATGGCTCTGTCATTAAGCCTTGAACCATTAAGACTGGCTGGACATTATTATTTTTCACCTTCAACAAACCAATATAGCACCTTGCAAATAGAAGGAAATCAATGTATATTTGCTAATTTGTTTGGAATTTTAAGCAATATACATAAGCAAAAATTATGAGGCAACAGCTAAGACATATTTTATAGATTTATGCATACAGCTATTTGAAGCAATACATAACAGGATAAACTCAGGTCTTGCTAATGCTATACATACACATATGTGCATATGTATTCATAGACATGCATATGCATGTGTATATATGTACACACATGCATATATTATATATACATACTTATATATATTATTAATAGGTATATAACCTATATATGTTTACATATGTATATGCATATAGGTAGATAAGCAGAAACTGATATAGTAGACATAGATTATATATCTAGTTACCTATACTATATCATCCCTAGTTTTCTATATCCATCTATCTATCTATCTATCTATCTATCTATCTATCTATCTATCTATCTACCTACCTACCTATCTATCGATCATTGTTTTTGGTACTATTCCAAAAATTTAGAGAAAACTGCAAAGTATCAAGCATCTCATAATTAATCTGGTATTACAAGCCATGCTTAAAAAATAGATTTTAAATTTACATATAATCTCACATTTTGCTTTTTTTATTGTCTTCACTATTTTTATACATCCAATTAAGATACACAGGAGAATTTAATCAATAGATAAAATGATAGTAATTTCAAGAGGTAGCTGGCGCATGAAGAATAGAAACACTGAGGAATTTGAGTTTTTGAGGAGATTTTTTATTTCCTACTCTAACTGTATTATAGTATAAGCACCACAAAGAATCAAAGTTATAGCCCAGACCTTTTACTCTTGATGAAGACAGACATTCTTTGATGTTGTTGTTACTATTATTATTATTTTTTAAAATATATAGTTGTTTTTTTTATTTTAGTTTTTTAGTTGTTTTTTATTTTAGTTTTTATCACTATCTTTTCCCTTTGGTCCTCCCTTGCCCCTAGTGGAGTCCTGTCTCATAACAATACAGTCAATACAAATTTACAGTCAAACAGTCTGTTTGACAAATACAGTCAAACAAATTTAATAAAAATATTTATTTTGTCTGAAAATGTAGGTCTCATTACTGTACCTTTATTCTCCCACTCCCCTTGTAGCAATTTAGGGAGAATATGTGGTCATTATTTCTGCTTTTTTTTTAAGTTTTTTTTTAATTATGTTTAGACTTTATTTCCTCAATTGCCACATCCAGCCAGTTGAGATAATCTTCTCCATTCTTACCTAGACTGGTCCTTGGAAAACAAGCATTATCTATTACTGGCAATGTATTTAAAGACTTTCCAATATGGCAGATCTTGACAGAACTTGCATTTTTTTGGCATAACCTTTAAGAATGCAGGATCATTTCATTTCCATGATGAATTATGAAAATGCTTCTTCATTAGAATTTTAGAATCATATTTGAATGGGTTTATACCCACGCTAGGAAGAATAAGATCATGCACAGCTGTCAGTCAAATATCAACAGAAATTTATTAAGCATTTACTGTTTGTTAGGCAATGTTAAGTCAATCTTAAGCTCTGAGGACATAAAGAAAAGTCATTTCAGTCCCTCTCTTCAAAGACCATATATTCCAACAGGAGAGCCAAAATGCAAACAGTTATATGTATACAAGATATATACAGAATGAAAGGTAGTCTCAGAGGAAAGGTATAATACACTTACATTGGCTTTTTTTAATGCAAACCTGGACTTATTTAGTAAAAAGTTTCAGAGAAATGTTTATTTGTTTTGACCATTTTGGCTGGAAATTACCACAATTCACTACATAAAACAGATTGAATCAATTAGTAGTTAAACTGCTGATTTAAAAGAGTAATGTCATGCATAGCTTTCCAAAATTCCCCATAGAGCCGAACTGGAACTTACACAGATGAGGTTGCAAAGAGAAACTTCTCATAGTCCCATACAGAAGGTGTGAAAATAGAGTCAGTGATAGATACATATACATACATACATATATACATATATATGTATATATATATATACACACACACACATATATGTATATATATACACACACATATATGTATATATATTATATATGCTTTGTTTGACATAAAAGAGACAAGCTGATAACTTAGTGAACTACTGACAAAATGATTAGAATCACTATCTGATTTTTTACTTAAATAAATTTCAAAATCATTCCTGTAACACAATGACTAACTGTGATTATTGAGTTCTGAGTAGCTAAAGCTGGAAAGTAATAATGAGACACAAAAGGTAATAGAAGAGACATCAAACAGCAAAATCCTTCACCAAAAGAAAACACTGGTTAATAAGGAGAGCAAGTATAGTTCATAGGTTCACACATCTTAGTGATTTAAGAGATCTTAGAAAGTCATCTTAGTCCATTTTGCCAGTTTTGCCAAGAACTGAAGTGACTTGCCTAAGGTTACCCAATTATTGACAGAGCTGAGGTTCAAATTCAGTTTCCATTTCCCCCAAGTTTCATACTCTTTCTACTCTACCACACATACTCCCTACCTTCCAACTACACTGTTCCCATTAAAAGTAAGTTTAAGTAAGACAATTTACTCATCACACAAATGAAAATCACAAGAATAGAGTCATAATTTTTTAAATATAGATATGAAAATCTCAGCTTGAAAAATCTGGAATTGACATAGGAAATTATCCACAGGGGAATAAGGATAAGAATTTGGGGGACCATAAACTCAGCAATATTGAATAAGAGACTAGGTTTATAGAAAACCATGGTTAGGTTTTGCAATAAGTACGAGTCCAAATCAGGAGCAGAAAAAGACAAATCTGTTTTGATGTATGTTAAGATCTCTAATACCATTGATGATACATTCTTTTGAATAGTACAGATCATAACTCTCCCATTAACTTTTTCCCCCCTGTATGATTCTTTTCCATTAATCATTGGTAGAGGATCTATCAAGTTTGCTGAAGTGTTCTTTTAGGGTTTTTAAGATCAATGGGTACAAATGCAACATTTGGGCTACCTAGGGATTTGACCATCCCTCCTCTTTTTCTTGAGTTTTTCATACATACTGCTTGTATGTAAAGTTATCATTGACAATATATTACAACCTATGTATGCCTAACACATTTTTTCATTACCTTCTAGGTCACCCACAACTTCTTTATGGATGACAGGGTTACCACCAAATGAATTGCACCTGTACGCTATCACTAGGTGAATATTGATGTAAATAAGATGAATTTTATGTCAGAAAGTCTTTGGGAATCTTTGAAAGTATAGCTAATTCATCACACTCACTTCCTAATATTCAATTATGGGTTCAATGAATTTTGACAACTATAGTTTCTATCCACAGCTCAGGACTAACTCAAAGGACTGCCCATCTAACTACAAGGCAAAATCAGGGCAATAAGTCTTTTTGATTATTTGCTTTGCTTGAGGTAGATGATCAGGTCAATTTCTCGTAAATAACCCTAGATCTCATTGAACTTGACCATGGGTGTTAGAAAAGCCCTTAGGAATTACATAATTGAATGCCTATATCTTAGATGAAACCCCAGATAAATGCAATCCCAAAGATGAGAAGCAGCATTCCATAGTACTGGAAATAATGAAATCACGAGCTTAATTTCACCTCAGTTACTTGCTAACTATTTAACCCTGGGCAAATAATTTAAACTTTCTGTGCCTCAGTGACCCTATCTGTTAAATAAATGGGTTATACTTGATAAATTCTAAGGTCCCTTCTAGCTCTAAATCTATGAGCCCATTATACTCATGTTAACTAGTTTCCTAATAATGATTTTTTTTGTCTCTTTTTACTGAACCTATTATCTCTTTAGTATAAGGAAGTCTTGGTAAATAACTTTCTCTGCCAATTATAAAATGACACCTTCCCTCTCTAGCCTTCCTCTTTCCTTCCCTCATGTTCCTTTCTCTTCCCTCTGTTCACATAAGGTATCTTACTCTTACCTGTAGGTACTCTGCCCAAAGGAATGTAAATTTTGATGGCTGAAACCTACCAAGATATCTTGGGATTTACAGGCAAGATTTTATTTTATTTTTTTTTTAGGAAATTGGGGGGGGTGACTTGCTGGGGGCCACACAGCTAGTAAGTGTCAAGTGTTCAGTCTGAGGCCAGGTTTGAACTCAGGTCTTCCTGACTTCAGGGCTGGTGCTCTATCCACTGTGCCAAAGATTTTATTTTCTTAAGGACCATGCCTTAAACCCAATCATTCTGGCTCTCACTGATTGGCCAAACTAGGCCCTAGGTTAAGTCCCATGGTAATTGTTTGAGTCCTGATTGACTCAGAGTGAAAGCAAATAGAAATTGTTTCTGTTTTGGCCGAAACCCCTTGAGGGTCTTTCCCTCCCAAATTGATTTAAGTAGATAAAAGTACCTATTCTTTGCCTCATTTCTTACCTAGCCTAAATCATTGAGTGGGCATTGCCTCAGTCAAACTGATACCTGGGAAAGACCTTAGCTTAAAAAGGCCAAGGTATCCCACTGCACCCAGAGCCATCTTCAGTCATCCTGATCTCTATCTTGCCACTATACCCAGATGTCTCTGGAGGAGAAAGTGAAGCTTGTGACTTTGCACAGCCTACCCTCATTTAAATTCAATTTACTTGTATGTCATGGCTTCACTTCCCTGATGTGATGGTCCTCTTCAAGGACAAAGGACAAACAACAACTTCAGTCTTAGAAAATGTCCTTGTATGGTGCCCAATTGGATAAGGGATTCCTTATCAATGGTAAGATCCATCATATTTTTATCTTTATAGAAGATATTGCACTGACAGTATCCAGACCCAGAAGGCACTAATTGGCCACATTAACATAAATATAGTGTCCAAAAGGAGAGAGACAGTAGTTTCAATGAGCTCTATCCTTTTTAGCTCTCATCAAGAGTATGATGTTGAGTTCTGGCTGCTACATGTTAGGAATGATGTTGCCAAGTCAGATCATGTCCAGATTAAAGTAGCCAAAAGGGTTAGAGGATTTAAAATCATGCCACATAAGGACTTACCAAAGGAATTAAAAATGTTTAGCCTGGAGAAGTGATAACTCAAGAGAGAACATAATAGTAGTGTTCATGTATTTCAAAAACTGTCACATGGAAGTGGAATTCAACTTGATTTACTTGGACCCACAGGGTAGAAATAAAAACAATGGAAGAAAGTAACATGGAGGTAGAATTTCAGTAGGTTATAAGAAAAAGTGACTAACAATTAGACCCACACCAAAATAGAATGTGATGTTTGGGTATTATAAAATTAGCCATTTCTGATTACTTTAAGTATAGTTGGATAATTACTGTTTAGGGATGCCATGGAAGCCTTTCTTCTCAAAGTCTTGGGGATCAATTTTGACTCAGATTTTGTGAGCTTAAGTTAAGAGGGCAATGTCAAATACATTTTGCAATTTTGGAAGGAAATTCAGTAAAAAAGAAAATCAGATACTAGTATTCATCAATTAGGAAACCTTGAATAGAAGACAAATGATGGACAATACAGAGCCAACAGAAGTTCATCAGCATTGGACACTGTTCTAGAAGTAGAAGCCATGATAATCATAAACTATATAATTGATGGGACCGAGGAGGAGGTAAAAGAAGGATAAGTTGTGGAAGTGAAAAAAAATTAGTCAAGGAAACAATAAAGGGAGAAAAGAATGATATTTGCCAGAGGTAATAGCTACTCCTATATTATACATTATATTGGGCAAGGGCAAAGGCAACAACAACACTAACACAAAAAAAAGGTACTTTGTGATATAAGTAATATCACATTGAAGACAGACTTCAAGAAGTACAACTTACAAGAGGAAAGAATTCAAGTTTTTGGGAAAAAAAAGGTACCAGGAGAAGATAAAGGGTTGATAGTACCTTCCCTTAGAAAAGCAGACTGTATAAAAATTTCTAGGGAGATATGATTGAATGGAAAGCTTCCAGAAATGAAAAACACAGCATAATGAAAGTTGCTGATGCAAGAAAAAAAATTAAAAAGCTGTTGTCTTAGCTTTCAGGTAGAGTTGTCCCCTCTTTTACTGAATCTCTTACTGGACTTCTTTGTAAAAATTAGTCCAATTGCCACAACAAACACTTTTATTCTAGACTCATTTTAAAAGCCTGTAGCAAAGTACGTACCTTTGATTAGACAAATCATATGGCAAGTCTATTTCCTAGATTGGTCTTACAATGTATATGTTGGGGAAACATGAAATATGAACCCAAATCTGTTTCACTGACATTATTTTTAATGCCTGGAGCAGTATGCTCAATCCAACTCTTCCCATGCATTGTATAATTCATTAAAACAAGATGCACTATATAAAGTATTTTCTGTCAAGCAATTACAAGAAAGAAAAAGAAAATTGATAGTTTCAAAATGAGAGACAGTATGACATAGAGATGGAAAGGAAATATAGATTTAGGAAGACCTGGGTTCAATCCTTCTTCTGATACACACTTAACTGAGTGACCTTGAGCAAGTAAATTCACCTTTCAATACTTAACACTGTGATTTTATGTTATAGACAATTTACCACCCTGCAAAAAATAGAGGGAGTTTTCACACTGGGAGACTTCTATAGTGATGAAATTATAAAGCAGTGTGAAGAGGGCTAAAACAGAGACAAAGTTGAATTCTCCTCTATTCACCTACAAAAAACTATGAAAAATGTCTCAAAACAATTCTGGAGTAGCAGAACCAGCAAAATATTAGGGTGAAACAATTTTCTATCTCAAGAGAACTGAAGACATGGGTTGGAAAGGTGGTGGTTGGGCCTAAAGTGTAGTGTAGCAAAGGCCACACCTGTCAAGTTAGCAGGGGTTTTGGGGGTGGCTGAATTTTCAGAGAAGCAACTTCAGGACTCTCAGCCCACAGATTGTAAAGGGGGTTGGACTACTGGTCAGAAAGAGAATACAGGGGACCTTTTTCTATACTGGGTGC